>NC_086321.1:326082150-326387450 GCF_036172605.1 Pelobates fuscus
TGTAATTTTTGCAAGAAAAGAAAAATAAAATCACCTTCCATTCCATAAAAAAGACTACCTTATCAGCGTACATACACAGCTCAGCCAATAAGAGTACGGATTGAGCAAACTTTCTATGAGCATTAGAAGGCAAAGGACACCCTGGCAGACACGTGAGTATTGTGAGCGTAAAAGTGGCATTGTGGTTGATGGAAGATACATCAGGCCTGATTTGCTAAACTGCAACCTGAGAATTTTCAGTTAAATGCCCCAGGGAAGATGTTAGTGTTTGCAATCTACATTGCTGAGGTTCTGCAAAACATGGTATGGATCCCTGGGGCGGAGTATTTGGAGAGCAGGGTGGGCCAATGCTCCAACAGCACTAGTTGCTGTGTAACACACCACAATTTAGATCTGACTTACGAGTTAACTAATTGACACTCACCTGTAGCTAGTCAATTAGTAGACAGGCCTTTAAATGAAGAGGCCAGCCTGCTGCAGGGTGAGGGAGGAAAAGACAGCTAGGAGAGTGAATGACAACTGTGTTCATTGCAAAGACATTTCTTTTGTTTGGAAAATTGGTAAGTGGGAAAGCCACCCAATTGCAGATAGCAATTTCCTGTCTAGTAAGAGCTCAAGTAAGAGCAAGGGATTTTGTTTGTTTGTTTTTGTTATTATTTAAAGCACCTGTTTTCTTATTGAATAAAAAAAAAGGAAAACCGAGCTGACTGTGTCCTGGACTTTATATACCCTAGAAGGCGGTGGTTACTGCAAGATCTGTGACAACCCTACCTGTAAAAGAGGTGGTTTGTTACATATGGTGGAGAATGCGGGCATCCACGTAAGCCTGAGGGTAGAAGTCAGTTAAAGCTCAACATGGAGGATGTTATCAAGGCTCTGATCCAGTCCACCTCTGTGCAACAGGAGGCTAACAGGAGAGCTGCAGAAAACAGTGCAGCCCTGCAGCAACTGGTGCTGGCCCAGGCAGAGGGTGCTAAAGTCCTGGCCAAAACACAAATGGAGTGCACTGAGTCCTTGGTGAAACAGCTTGTTGTGACACAAGCGGAGATGTTTAAAGTAGCCCGTGAGGAGCAGCAAAAAGTCACCCAGGGGCTACAACAGGAAATCCAAGCTATCTCTGGAAAATTGAATGGAGACCCTGATGGAGGATACCATGGTCAGTCAAAGGCGATTTGGGCGAGCCACTATCTTCAGAAAATGACCACATCCGATGATGTTGAGGCGTACCTTCTGGCATTTGAGCGCACTGCTGAGAGAGAGGGATGGCCGGCTGGTGAGTGGGCAAGCATACTGGCACCGTTCCTAAGTGGAGAGCCACAGAAAGCATAGTATGACCTAGAACCAGCCGATGCAAGTAACTACAGAAAATTGAAAGCTGAAATCTTGGCACGACTGGGTGTAACCTCTGCAGTACGTGCCCAAAGGTTCCACTCATGGTGATATTCTTCAGACAAAGCCGCACGCTCCCAAATGTTTGACCTCATACACCTTGCACGGAAATGGCTACAACCTGAAATCCATTCAGCTAGCCACATTGTGGAAACCCTAGTTATGGACCGTTTTTTGCGTGGTTTACCAGCTGCCGTACGTCGCTTGGTCAGCCAAAGTGACCCCCATACAGCTGACCAACTGATTGCCTTGGTAGAAAGATATGTGGCTGCAGGATAACTGCTATGTCCTTCTTCAAAGGAAAACCCTCGCATTCCTAAACCCATGATTCGGCAAGACCTGGTAAGACTGTTCAAGGTTTAAGGGGAGCTGAAGAGCGGCAGCTCTATACACAAAACACCAGGGGGGCATCCAGATCTAATAGGCCTGGGAGAGGAACTGATTGGTGGACAGATTTTACTGTCAAATGTTTCAGGTGCAAAGAGGCTGGTCATATGGCCAAAGACTGTCCATTGTGGGATGAACCTATGGAATGCAATATGGGCAAAGATGAGGGAGCCCGTTCATGTTTGTTTAACTGTTATGGTACTGTTAACAATGACTATGATGATAACCCGCATAAATGCTGTGTAACTGTGAACGGAAAAATGTCTAAAGTATTACTTGATTCAGGCAGTATGGTAACGTTGGTAACAGAGTCTATAATACCTTGGGTAAAACCCGATCATGTACAGAAAATAGGCATTATCTGTATTCACGGTGATAAAAAGGAATACCCCACTGCGGAAGTATATATTGGAACCCAGTATGGGGATTTAAAGTACCGAGTGGGTGTTGTACCTAGATTAGCCCATGAGGTAGTGATCGGTAGAGACTTTCCTCATTTTCTAGAATTATGGGCAGCTGTACAAAAGAGGGAACAAAATTTATCAGAAATTAGTCAATCGGCCGAGGATGTGTTCCCTTTTTCCGATATTGACTTGGGTTTTGACCACTGTGACGGAAAAATAAGAAAAAGGAGAAAGTACTGCCCTAAACCAGTATTAATAGGAGATAACCCAGCTCAAACTAGTGAGGAGCCTACTAATACTGCAGACAAGGATAAGGACTTAATTCATATTGGAATTAGTCCAGGTAATTTTAAAAGTGCTCAGTGGGAATATCCCACTTTAGTGACAGCTAGAAATTATATTAAAGTTGTAAACGGGGTTGCTAATCAGCCAGGAGAAGCCCTACCGTTCCCCTATTTTGAAGTACAAAATGACCTAATGTACCGTGTAGAAAAAAGGGATTCAGACGTCATTAAGCAGCTGTTGGTTCCTCAGACTTACCAAAATATAGTACTAAAGTTGGCTCACAGCCACGTATTAGGGGGACATTTGGGAGTCGAAAAGACTAGAGAGAGAGTCCTTAGAAGGTTTTACTGGCCTGGAGTGTTTACTGCTATTACAAACTATTGCTCTTCATGCTCAGAGTGCCAGTACAGGGCTCCTTTCAAGACTTTTCGTAGTCCACTTGTACCCTTACCCATAATTGATGTGCCTTTTGAAAGGATCGCTATGGACTTAGTGGGGCCACTGGTAAGGTCTGCTAGGGGACACCAATATATATTAGTCATCTTGGACTATGCAACTCGCTACCCTGAGGCCATTCCCTTGCGTAATACCTCTTCAAAGGTAATAGCTAAGGAACTTATGTTGATGTTCAGTAGGGTGGGTATCCCTAAAGAAATCCTGACAGATCAGGGGACCCCGTTCATGTCCAGAGTCACAAAAGAGTTGTGCAAGCTCTTGCAGGTTAAACATCTTAAGACCTCAGTATATCACCCACAGACTGATGGTTTAGTAGAGAGGTTCAACAAAACCCTTAAGAGTATGCTACGCAAGGTAATTGATGCAGATGGAAGAAATTGGGATTTTTTATTGCCATATCTACTGTTTTCCATTAGGGAAGTTCCACAGGCCTCCACGGGCTTCTCTCCTTTTGAATTGTTATATGGAAGACATCCCAGGGGAATATTAGATATTGCTAAGGAGACCTGGGAACAGGAGACTACTCCTCACAGGAGTGTAATTGAGCATATAGCTCAAATGCAGGATAGAATGGCCACCGTCATGCCTATTGTCAGGAAACACATGCTGGAAGCCCAGCAGGCTCAGAAAAGCAGCTATAACCGTAATGCTAGAGTCAGAGTGTTCCAATCTGGAGACAGGGTATTGGTTCTGGTCCCTACTGTGGAGAATAAGTTCCTTGCGACTTGGCATGGACCCTATGAAATAATAGAAAAAGTGAGTGATGTAAATTATAAAGTCAGACAACCAGGGAGAAGAAAGCCTGAACAGTTGTATCATATAAATCTGTTAAAGCCATGGAAGGACAGGGAGATCCTGATTGCTTTAAAACCTTCAGAACCTCCTATAGTAGAGCCAGAGGTGAACGTATCTGAGACTCTATCTGTGCATCAAAAGCAAGAGGTCAGAGATTTCATCAGAAGAAATAGGGATGTTTTCTCGGTAGTTCCAGGAAAGACTAAAGTGATCAAACATGACATAATAACCGAACCGGGGAAAAGAGTTAATCTCAAGCCCTATAGAATTCCTGAGGCCCGGAGGGAGGTTATAAACTTAGAAGTTGAGAGCATGTTAAAACTTGGAGTCATTGAAGAATCCCAGAGTAACTGCAGTAGTCCTATTGTATTGGTGCCAAAACCTGATGGCACATGGAGGTTCTGTAATGACTACCGCAAGTTAAATGCCATCTCAAAATTTGATGCCTACCCAATGCCCAGAGTTGATGAGTTAATAGAAAGACTAGGTAAAGCTCGTTATCTAACAACCTTGGATTTAACAAAGGGTTACTGGCAGGTCCCTCTCACCGAAAGAGCCAAAGAAAAGACAGCCTTTTCAACACCCAGTGGCCTGTTTCAGTACACTGTATTGCCATTTGGGTTACATGGGGCACCTGCCACATTCCAACGAATGATGGACAGAATTCTTAGACCTCATGTTCGTTATGCTGCAGCATATTTGGACGATGTCGTCATCCACAGTACAGACTGGGAATCCCACCTCCCCAAAGTTCAAGCGGTGCTTGATGCTGTCCGCCCAGCGGGCTTAACTGCCAACCCTTCCAAGTGTACAATTGGTTTAGAGGAAGCAAAGTACTTGGTTATTCTATTGGGAGGGGTTTGGTTAAACCACAGGAAGCCAAAGTAGAAGCCATACAAAAATGGCCACAGCCCCTTACAAAGAAACAAGTAAAGGCATTTTTGGGTTTAATTGGATATTATAGGCGGTTCATCCCAGATTTTGCTACCATTGCTGCACCTCTAACAGACCTTATTAAAGCCAAATCCCCGGTCATAGTTAAGTGGTGCCCTGAGGTGGAAGAGGCTTTTAAGAGTCTGAAGGAAGCTATCTGTAGCCACCCTGTCTTGGTGACCCCAGAATTTTCCAGGGACTTTATAGGTCAGACAGATGCTTCTGATATTGGCTTGGGGGCTGTTCTTTCACAGGAATACCAGGGTGAAGAACACCCTATTTTTATTTATTTTTTGAGCAGGAAGTTAAACCCACACGAGAAGAACTACTCTATTGTTACATAGTTACATAGCTGAAAAGAGACTTGCGTCCATCAAGTTCAGCCTTCCTCACGTATGTTTTTTGCTGTTGATCCAAAAGAAGGCAAAAAAACCCAGTTTGAAGCACTTCCAATTTTGCAACAAGCTAGGAAAAAAATTCCTTCTTGACCCCAGAATGGCAGTCAGATTTATCCTTGGATCAAGCAGTTATTACCCTACATTGAAAGATTATATCCTTGAATATTCTGTTTTTGCAAGAATGCATCTAGTAGCTGTTTGAACATCTGTATGGACTCTGATAAAACCACTTCTTCAGGCAGAGAATTCCACATCCTGATTGTTCTTACAGTAAAAAAAACCTTTCCTTTGCCTTCTTTCTTCTAGTCTAAACGCATGACCTCGTGTCCTATGTAAAGTCCGGTTTGTGAATAGATTTCCACAAAATGGTTTGTATTGGCCTCGAATGTATTTGTATAATGTTATCATATCCCCTCTCAACGTTTTTCTAAACTAAATAGGTTTAAATTTGTTAACCTTTCTTCATAGCTGATATGTTCCATTCCTTTTATTAATTTTGTAGCCCGCCTCTGCCCTTTTTCTAGTGCCATAATATCCTTCTTTAGAACAGGTGCCCAAAATTGCACAGCATATTCATTGTTGAGAAAGAGTGTCTTGCTATTAAGTGGGCATTAGACTCTCTAAAATACCACCTGCCAATAGGTATGAGCTGGGGGGGAGGATATGTGAGCGTAAAAGTGGCATTGTGGTTGATGGAAGATACATCAGGCCTGATTTGCTAAACTGCAACCTGAGAATTTTCAGTTAAATGCCCCAGGGAAGATGTTAGTGTTTGCAATCTACATTGCTGAGGTTCTGCAAAACATGGTATGGATCCCTGGGGCGGAGTATTTGGAGAGCAGGGTGGGCCAATGCTCCAACAGCACTAGTTGCTGTGTAACACACCACAATGTAGATCTGACTTACGAGTTAACTAATTGACACTCACCTGTAGCTAGTCAATTAGTAGACAGGCCTTTAAATGAAGAGGCCAGCCTGCTGCAGGGTGAGGGAGGAAAAGACAGCTAGGAGAGTGAATGACAACTGTGTTCATTGCAAAGACATTTCTTTTGTTTGGAAAATTGGTAAGTGGGAAAGCCACCCAATTGCAGATAGCAATTTCCTGTCTAGTAAGAGCAAGGGATTTTGTTTGTTTGTTTTTGTTATTATTTAAAGCACCTGTTTTCTTATTGAATAAAAAAAAGGAAAACCGAGCTGACTGTGTCCTGGACTTTATATACCCTAGAAGGCGGTGGTTACTGCAAGATCTGTGACAACCCTACCTGTAAAAGAGGTGGTTTGTTACAGTATATACACATTAGTATATCACTACCTGTCTGTAGCCACTTACTGTCACTTTTACACCATTGAGTTTAATATTAAAATTCCCCTCTAACCTGACAGCCTGTTTTTTCCTATTTTCTTTAAAATTTCAATGAAAGATTTAGCAAATTATATCATAAAGCAGTTCTGACAAGGCAAAGTCAGGGCAAGCATTACAACTGAATAGGTGAAAACATAATTTAATTCCTCCTTTTCTCTGTACACTTTCAGTCTTAAACCACTTTCGAGCAGTTTAATACTGAATGAGGGTATCTCTGGCTTGCTATAGCCCTGCTCCCACTGGTTATATAGTTACATTGGGAAGCAATACCGATTTATACCTGCAAGCAGGGCCGGACTGGGGACAAAATTCGTCCCGGGCATTTTTTCATCACTGCTGCCCACTGAGAAGGGAGCTGGGCCATATAGGGTGTGTTTTGTCATCACCAATGACAAGTACGCACCCTGTTAAAGTGAGCATGTTGGTTCAATGCTCCTCCAGGGCAGACCATGCGCAGAGCTCTGCTGAAGAGCTCTAGCATGAGAAAAAGGGCCAGTATATGTTCTGCACAGCGCAAGCAAATTTAATAACATGCTTGCGCTGTGTTTCCTTGCAACTTGTCTCTGGTGTGTCCATAAATTTGCTACCAGGAGACAAAAGGGCCAGGAAATAGTATTTTGCATGTGTTTGGAGCCTGCTTGTCGGATTGCATCTGTGTAGAGTGAGCTGATTGTGGTGTGGTATTGTGTAAATAGGTTGGTTTCAGTTGTTTTGTGTTTGTGGAGTATTGTAATGTATGTGTGGCTGGTTGCTGTATAGAGTGTGTGTGTGTATAGGGGATGTAACTAGAGTGTGCATACGGGCTGTAGCGTGTATCAGTGATGTAGTGTGTGTAGGGGTTGTAGAGAGTGTGTATTTAGGGAATGTAGTATGTGTTTGCCTACAAGGAATCTAGTGTGTTCATATGGGATCTAGAGTGTGTATGTCAGGTATGTAGTGAGTGTGTGTGTGTGTGTGTGTGTGTGTAGAGGATTCAGATTGTATATAGGGATCTAATGTGTGTAGATGATCCAGAGTTGAGCAAAGGAACTAGTGTGTGTCTGGAATGTAATGTGCTTATTATTATTATTATTATTATTGGTATCTATATAGCGCCAACTAATTCCGCAGCGCTTTACAATATTATGAAAGGGGGAAATTTACAATAAATGAGACAATTACGCAGTGATACAGGAACCGTGCTTATGGGTGCAGTGTGTGTGTGTGAGGGGCTGTGTAGTGTGTGTGTGTGTGTGTATATATATATATATATATATATATATATATATATATATATATATATATATATATATATATCTCTCAATAAATGTTTGGAAGTATAGTGTGTGAGTGCTGTGTGTGTAAGGGTGCAGGGTGCATGTAAGGGGGTTGCAGTGTGTTTTTGTGAGGGGTTGTGTAGTATTGTGGGGTTGTGTAGTATATATATGTTTGGAAGTATAGTGTGTGTGTGAGGGTGCTGTGTTAGTGTGGGGGGGGGGTGCTGTGTGAGGGTGCTGTGTGTGTATGTGTATATATTTGGAGGGTGTGTTGGGGGGAGGCAGACTAACAAAAAAAAACAAGCATTGTAACCGCCATCCCTTCTTACCTTTAGCCTGGGAAAGGGGACCTCACTGCTATCCCTGGTGGTCCTAGTGGTGAGTGAACTCTAGCCTGTATTAAAGACCTCTGAGTGCACCCATTCTTAAATTTATATATATATATATATATATATATATATATATATATGTGTGTGTCAACGCGGGACTGTACCAAGGCACGTATCTGGGAATTAACCCCTTAAAACCGGAGGGCGTACCATTACGCCCTACGTTTTTTTCTTACTTACCCGGTCGTCGGCCATCCCACACCGGCGATCGCGGGTGGGGGGGGGACTCACCTGGGATCCCAGGGAGTCCCCCGCGGCAGATCCTGCCTCCTCCGCCCCCCCCCCCCCCCCCGGCCATGTGAGAGTGAGGTCCTGCCTGTAATGACAGATAGTCCCCCTGCTGGCTGGAAATCAAATAAACAACAGTTAAAATCAGTGTAAAAAAATAAATTATATACTTAGACTATATATATATATATATATATATATATATATATATATATATATATATATATATATATATATATATATACATACACACATACACACATACACTGTCTAGGTGTATTTTACTATTAATATATAATTATATATATATATTAATATCAAATTACATGTAGACTGATACTGATTAAATATATATATAATTATTGTTATATATATATAAAATATAAAAAAAAATGTAAATACATTAAAAAATAAAATAAAAAAAATAATTAAAAATAAATAATTAAAAAATATATAGATGTGTGATTTTGTTCTAACTGTATTGTGATATTAATATATATATATATCAACGGAAGGTTAAATGGCGCAATGCATTGCATCTGAACAATCCGGAATGCATTGCATCTGAACAATCCGGAAGTTTTTGCACCTACACCGTGGGGCGAAATGCATTGCATCTGAACAATCCGGAAGTTTTTGCACCTACACCGTGTATCCGTGTATCCATGAGGATTGAGCTGCGAGGAGGACACTCTGATTATAGACCTTCTCTCTCTTTTTCGGACTATCGGTAGCAGGTTGCAGGAGACTGGTGTTTTATATTTTTATGCATTGGTAATAAAGAAATTCTTGGTTTACACATATCCGGATTGGCCCACGTTCTTTCTACACTGAGTGGATCCCACGATCACTGGGGGCTGATCCTCCCTGGAGCCTGATAGTTTGGGGTGGTACTTCAACCAATCCACCATTGTGAGTGAGATACTTATTTATTTATTGTTAATTTTGCACTGTACAAACATATTGCACTAGGTGTTGTATTATTTGTATTACAGAGCCGTGTATTATTTGTTCCAGAAGCTCTGCAAGTATATCAGTCCTTTTTTTATTTATATTGGATATCCCTTGTCTGCACATATATATATGCACTTTGGCACTCCACAAATTGTGTACATTTCTTAAAGCACTATAGCACTTTGGTATTATTGCATTGTAATCAGGGGCGTATTAGCCGCGAGGCAAACAAGGCATTTGCCTTGGGCGGCATTTTCCAGGGGGCGGCAAAAAACGCCGCCCCCAAATGCCCAAGGCAAATGTCCTGTTAGCCTTGCGGCTAACAGACATGCTGGGCTGGTTGCTGGTTGCTGGGCGGCCGGCGAGGGAGCTCTTCCCCTGAGCTCTCTGCTCAGCTCCCTCGCGCGCCGCCCGCAGAGTGAGACTGGGAGCCGGAATATGACGTCATATTCCGGCTCCGCCTCCCAGCCTCACTCTGCGGGCGGCGCGCGAGGGAGCTGAGCAGAGAACTCAGGGGAAGAGTTCCCTCGCCGGCCGCCCAGCCTGCCCGCCAGTGCCGTCCTGCAGCCACTTGACCACCAGGGAATTGGAGAACACCCCCAGCATTCCCAAAGGTAGGGGAGGGGGAGTAAATTAAAAAAAAAAAATGTGTTAATGTGAGTGTGTGTGTGTCTCTGACTGTATGTGTCTGTTAGTGTGTGTGTGTGTCTGTTAGTGTGTGTGTGTGTCTGATAGTGTGTGTGTCTGATAGTGTGTGTGTCTGATAGTGTGTGTGTCTGATAGTGTGTGTGTCTGATAGTGTGTGTGTCTGATAGTGTGTGTGTCTGATAGTGTGTGTGTCTGATAGTGTGTGTGTGTGTCTGTTAGTGTGTGTGTGTGTCTGTTAGTGTGTGTGTCTGTTAGTGTGTGTGTCTGATAGTGTGTGTGTCTGATAGTGTGTGTGTGTGTCTGTTAGTGTGTGTGTCTGACTGTGTGTCCGACAGTGTGTGTCTGACTGTGTGTCCGACAGTGTGTGTCTGTTAGTGTGTGTGTGTCCGACTGTGTGTGTTTGTTAGTGTGTGTGTCTCACTGTGTGTCTGTTAGTGTGTGTGTCTGACTGTGTGTGTTTGTTAGTGTGTGTGTGTGTGTGTGTTTGTTAGTGTGTGTGTTTGTTAGTGTGTGTGTTTGTTAGTGTGTGTCTCACTGTGTGTGTCTGTTAGTGTGTGTGTCTCACTGTGTGTGTGTGTCCGACTGTGTGTGTTTGTTAGTGTGTGTGTGTGTGTGTCCGACTGTGTGTGTTTGTTAGTGTGTGTCCCCGACTGTGTGTGTTTGTTAGTGTGTGTGTGTTTGTTAGTGTGTGTGTCCGACTGTGTGTGTCCGACTGTGTGTGTCCGACTGTGTGTGTCCGACTGTGTGTGTCCGACTGTGTGTGTTTGTCTGTGTGTGTCTGTTAGCTAGTGTATGCGTATCTGTCAGTGAATGTGTGTGTATTTAGAAGGCGGGGCAGGGGGGAAGGGTTGGGTGGGGGTGGCGCGCGTGCGCGCGCGGGGGGGGGGGGGGTGTCTGAGTTTTGTCCTGCCTAGGGCAGCACAAAACCAAGATACACCACTGATTGTAATCAAATGTGTTATATGCCCTTCAGATTTTTTTGGTGTGATTAACACTGTATGTTATTTATTATAAGCGCACTCACCATTCCTTATTTGATATTAATATATATATTTATATCAAAATACATGTAGAATGAAATAATATATATATATATATATCTATATACATAAATATATACGTGTGTATATATCACTATATAGAAAAAGCAATAAAGGGAGCACACTAGGTCTTAATTCAAGTGAGAAAAAGTATTTACTGCAATTAAAAAAAGAATACATAGACTGTGGTAAACAGAAATCAACGTTTCAACCCTCCTGGGTCTTTATCAAGATCACATCTTGATAAAAACCCAGGAGGGTCGAAACGTTGATTTCTGTTTACCACAGTCTATGTATTCTTTTTGACTGCAGTAAATACTTTTTTCTCACTTGAATGAAGACCTCTGCCACCTTCACGCCTCACCCGCACTCTACAGACTCTCCAGGTATCAATTCTCACAAGGACACGGGAGGGGATCGGCTGATGAAACGAGTCGAGACCTGAGACAGGGCCTGGGAATGTGCTCTCCAACCAGACCGACATGTAAGGGGAAGTACACCGCCACTGCTGAGCACTACTAGGCTCCCATAAGTGGACACTATTAGGGATCACTGGATGTCTGCTTATTGATGAAGCAATTAATGTAGATCCCCAGAACTGCAGACACCCCCAACGTAACATATCATGTGTGTTCCATGGTGGCAACTAGCCTGATACTCAACTACTGTAGCGACATACTGCCTGTTTAGTTTTGTACCGCACAGCTATGACACCTACCTTAAACATATATGAGCAGGCATACATGCTTAATGACACAAACCTGATACCCTAATGCGCCTCACCGCTTTAGACACAATAATTCAGCTTGTACGACATCTAGTTGTTTAGCACATAGCTTGATTAATCTGTTATAATGTGCACACGAAAAATACTGTTTGAGCAATCTTTAACTATTCCTTGCAGACACATTGCATGAACCACGCTTGACTCGTTGACTTTCACTTTAGCCTGTTGACAATACGCTATCGTTCATCGACACATAAAAATATAAAATGAGGCATTAATGTTCTGGAAATGTATGTGAACACTGTAAGCACTGTTTTGACCGTACTTTGTAAAACACTTATGCATTTCCCACCCTTTATTCTGTACCCCTCAAATATGCCTTAATAAAAGAAAGATTGACAACAAAAAAAAATATTAGTGTTTCAAAACAGTAAAATGTATTACAACAATGATATCGCCAGTAAAAGTGACGTTTTTTGAATTTTTCACGCACAAACAGCACTTACACGGACGATATTATTGCTGTGATACTTGTTACTGTTTTGAAATACAAATATTTGTGTTCAGTGAAGTCTCCCGAGTACAACAGTACCCCTCATGTACAGGTTTTATGTTTTCAAAAGTTACATTTAGAATGAAAGTGCACCCACACACATATATATCCACTATGCACCCCCTTGCACCAACTACAGCTCCCACCACAGCCCCTATGCCCACCCTGCATTCCATCACCTATGCACCTACTATAGCACCCAAACCCTTACCTGCACCCACTATAGCTCCTTTACCTGCCTGCACCCTCTATGCCTCCCCTGCACCCACTGCAGAGATTATGCCCCCCCTGCACCCACTACAGAAATATTATGTCCCCTGCACCACTACATCCGCTGCACTGCTGCACAAACTATAACGCCCAGTCACTCCCCAGCACCAACTACTACCCGTGTCCCTCTTGCACCAACTACAGCCTATGTGTCTCCTCTGCTCGCCCTACATCCCCTATGCCCTTCTGCACCCACTACAGCTCCAATGCCTGCACCCTCTACAGCCCTATGCCCCCCCTGCATCCACCACAGACCTCATGCTCTCCCCTGCACCCACTATAGCATCCAATCTCTCCCCTGTACCCACTACAGCTCTTATTTCTCCCTGCACTGACAACATCCCCTTGCACCTATACAGCCCCTGTGCCCCCCTGCACCCACTACATCCCCTATGCCCCCTGCATCCACTACAGCCCTAAGCCTCCTGCACTTTCTACAGCCCCTATATGCCCCTGCACTCTCTACAGCCCCTATGCACTCACTACAGACCTTATGCCCACCCTGCTCCCCATCTCCCTGCTACTATAGCACCCACAACAGCCCGTGTGCCCTACCTGCACCTCTATACCCCCCTGAACTCTCTACAGAGAATATGCCCCCGCACCAATATATCCCCTGCACAAACTATAGCACCCAGTCCCTCCCCTGCACCAAGTACAGCCCGTGTTCCCCCTGCACCCACCACAACCCCTGTGTGTCCCCTGCACTTACCATATCCCCTGTGACCCCCTGCACACATTACAGCCCCTCTGCCCCCTTCACCTTCTACAGACCCTATAACCCCTGCACCCACTACCTATATTTTGCCCTCCCTGCACCCCATCAGATCTCCTCTGCACCCACTAAAGCTTCTTTACCTCCCTGCACCTACTAAAGCCCATGTGCCCCCCTGCACACTCTACAGCTCCTATACCCCTTGCACCCTCTATAGACCTTATGCCCTCCTGCAACTACTACAGATCTTATGCCCCCCATGCACCTACTATAGCACCCAATCACTCCCCTGCACCCTTTACAGATCCAATGTCTCGTTGCAACTTCTACAGCCCTGTGCCCCCTTGCACCTACTACAGCCCATATGTCCCACGTATCCCTCTCCAGCCACCATGCCCCCTGCACCTGCCTCATGCCTAATGCCCCCCTTCACTCACAGTTTCTATGTCCCCTGCGCCCACTGCAGCACCCATTCTTCCACTGCACTCACTACAGCCACTATACCTCCCTGCACCCCAAAAAGCTCCTATCCTTCTCTATACCTAAAACAGCTTCGAACCCTCTCTGCACCGAAAACTGCCCCTTTTGCTCTCTGCACCCAAAACTGCCCCTATTTCCCCCTTAAAATCCACAACGGCCCCTATCTCACTATGCACCCACAACATCCCCTACCCCCTGCACCCACCACAGATCCTGTGCAGCCTGTACTTCTATTGCCCCTGCACCCACTACAGAACCCATGTACCCACTACCGCCGCTATGACTGCCCTGCACCCACTACAGCCCCTATCTCTCCTCGCCAACTATAGACCCTATCCCGCCTGCACCTACTATAGCCCTTATCACCATATGCACACACTACAGTCCGTATTTCCACTGCACTTTCTACAGTCTCTATAACATATACAACAGCCCATATACACAAAATGCACTACAACACAAACAGCCCTCTCCACTCACATACTACACTGCAAGCAGCACCATTAACATACGCTCCACAAGGAGCCTCAATGATTGTACACAATCCTATAAGCAGCATTCCCACACATGCAGTACCACATACAGCCTCCTTACACACAAACACACACTTAATACAATCTCTTATATAGCATCAACATATTCTGCAATGCTGTAATATAAGTAAAACAAGACAAACGTGTTTGGAGCCTATTTGCAGGCTTGCACTTATGAGGGACACTGCTTGTGATATCACAAGCTAACACAGAGAAAGGGTATCATTAAATTTACTTTAATTCTTTATTTTATGGGACGAGGCATGCCAGCAAGGATTGCTCCATTAAAAACAGTGTTTTATTAAAACACTCTTTTTGGTTGGATTAACCCTTTAAAAGTTAATCTGGCCTTTTGGGGGGCACTGCGGGCTCTCACAAAGACATTCTGGGTGCTAAGCAGCGAATTCCTAATATCTGAGTGAGAGACGCACAAAAAATTCTTGCAGCAGGAGGGGCCCTTGATTCCCCGTTGCCTGGGGGCCCTGTGAGTTTTCAATCCACTCCTGCTCTGTAACTTTCCAAAACCCCATAAAACCCATACATGGAGGGTTATGCTGTACTCGTGAGACATCACTGAATACAAATGTGTTTTATTGCAGTAAAAGCTAAGTGTATTAAGACATGCACAGCTAAAATGTCACGCAGAACTACGAAAATGTAATTTCTTAACTTCTCACACTTTTTTAGTTTTTATTCATATAAATTATGTTTCTTATATGAATATTTGATGTGAAATGAAAGCCCTGTTTCTCCTGGACAAAATGATATATAATAAATGTGGGTGCACTTAACATGAAAGAGGTGAATTACAATTGAACAGACATATAGTCAAATTCTAGGGTGTGTCTTGGTTTTGTTTTGTTTTGTTTAGAACTTGTACAATTGTCTCTGTCCTTAAGGGGTTAACAAGTGTCAAAATATATAATTCAAATCTCAGATTATTTTATGTCCCAGGTAAAAAATCTGACCAGTATAATCTTTGAATCATCCATATACTCCAAAACCAGACAATATTATATTTCAAGAAGAGCTAAAATTAACAATCTGGATATGTACACAATATAAACTTTTTACTTACCAAAATTAATAACGCATAGTTATTCTGGAATTCCCACTAGTCATTTAAGCTTCAGATGCCTTATTCTTTCTATTTTCTGTTAGCTTTTGTAACCTCCTTAGTGTTGGGAAATGATTCTCCTAAATTTGTTGCCCTGCCTATTTCCTGCATGATCATGTCTGACGTAATATAGACTAAATTACAAAAGGGTAATGTGCATAAATTTAAAGTAACAGCATATTTATATTTTACTTTATGTCCGTATATCTTTTTGACTGGGTTGGAATTTCAGTGAAATGACAACACATTCAATGAGATTATTTCATAAAGGTTTTTTTTTTTAATTTATTTAAGAGAGGCAGACGAAGAAATACAGTGTACAAATTGGCATCAGTCAAAGAATAGACTCATAACATGTTAAATGAACTATATATCATAAAGAAGAGAGTAGGGATCGACTGATATTGATTTTTTAGAGCCGATACCGATACCGATAATCTGTAAACTTTCATGTCGATAGTCAATAACTTACTGATAACGTTATAAATATGTGGTGTAGGAATCTGGGGTAGATAGGCGAGCATGGACACTATGGTAGACAAGGAACAGGGACACTGGGGTAGTAGGGGAACTGGGGTAGATAGGGAGCAGGGGCACTGGGGTAGATGGGGAGCAGGGGCATTATGTCGGATGGGGAGCAGGGGAACTGGGGTAGGTAAGGAGCAGGGGCACTATGATAGACAGGGAGTAGTGGCACTGGGGTAGATAGGCACTGGGGTAGTATGGGCACTGGGGTAGATGGGGTTGTAAGGACACTAAGGTAGATGGGGTAGTATGGGCACTGGGGTAGATGGGGTTGTTACGGCACTGGGGTAGATAGATGTGGAGCATGGACTCCTTCTAGCTTACCCCAAACTTACCAGTTCGGGCCACACTTATATATATGAAATGTTCTGCAGTTGAGTTTAGAATACTTTATATACGGAACGTATTACTTTTTTTGCTGTGTCTACTATTATTGAGACAATAAGTACCTGTTGTATCAAGATCTGTGTCCTGCTCTCATAATATTTAATGAACAGAGATAGGAGAAAGAAAAAAAAAAGAAAAATAAAGGAAAGGAGGAGAGGAAAGAGGAAGGTACTGTTGAGCGCAATTTACAAAGAGAGTTAGTTACAGCTATTTTAAAAATTATTGGAAGTAAATTCTTTCCAGTGATCCCATACTTTAGAGAATTGTGCATGTGGATGCAGGACATTTGAGGGCAGTTCGTCCATTACAGCATTGTCTTCAGTTTTTGTAACAGCATATTGCAATGTCAGGGGGTCCATTTTAAGCCATCCGGCTGCAAGGACTCTACAAGGCCCCTAGTGTGATTAAATGTAGAAGTTTTTGATTATGCTATTGGATTCCCTAAATCGAGAAAAAAAGCAGGTCCAAGGATAGAGATTAATTGGTCTCTGTAAGACCTCTGTTCCTAGATTGCTTATGCTTTTCCAGAAGTCAAATCAGAAGTCAAATCAGAAGTCAAGTCAAAAATGTTATGTTCGTGACATCACTTACCTACATATATGGTAGGATTCTACCATATATGTAGGTTAGTGATGTCACGAACATAAAATTTTCAGTTCGCGAACGGTGAACGCGAACTTCCGCAAATGTTCGCGAACCGGGCGAACCGCCATAGACTTCAATAGGCAGGCGATTTTTAAAACCCACAGGGACTCTTTCTGGCCACAATAGTGATACAGTGTAAACATGGCTCCTCTCTATATACAGTGTAAACATAGCTCCTCTCTATATACAGAGTAACATGGCTCCCTCTATATACAGTGTAAACATGGCTCCTCTCTATATACAGTGTAAACATAGCTCCTCTCTATATACAGAGTAACATGGCTCCCCTCTATATACAGAGTAACATGGCTCCCCTCTATATACAGAGTAACATGGCTCCCCTCTATATACAGAGTAACATGGCTCCCCTCTATATACAGAGTAACATGGCTTCCCTCTATATACCGTGTAAACATGGCTTCCCTCTATATACCGTGTAAACATGGCTCCCTCTATATACAGAATAACATGGCTCCCTCTATATACAGAGTAACATGGCTCCCCTCTATATACAGTGTAAACATGGCTCATCTCTATATACAGAGTAACATGGCTCCCTCTACATACAGTGTAAACATGGCTCCCTCTATATACAGTGTAAACATGGCTCCCTCTATATACAGTGTAAACATGGCTCCCTCTATATACAGTGTAAACATGGCTCCCTCTATATACAGTGTAAACATGGCTCCCCTCTATATACAGAGTAACATGGCTCCCCTCTATATACAGAGTAACATGGCTCCCCTCTATATACAGAGTAACATGGCTCCCCTCTATATACAGAGTAACATGGCTACCTCTATATACAGAGTAACATGGCTTCCCTCTATATACAGAGTAACATGGCTCCCCTCTATATACAGTGTAAACATGGCTCATCTCTATATACAGAGTAACATGGCTCCCTCTATATACAGTGTAAACATGGCTCCCTCTATATACAGTGTAAACATGGCTCCCTCTATATACAGAGTAACATGGCTCCCCTCTATATACAGAGTAACATGGCTCCCCTCTATATACAGAGTAACATGGCTCCCCTCTATATACAGAATAACATGGCTCCCTCTATATACAGAGTAACATGGCTCCCCTCTATATACAGTGTAAACATGGCTCCTCTCTATATACAGAGTAACATGGCTCCCTCTATATACAGTGTAAACATGGCTCCTCTCTATATACAGAGTAACATGGCTCCCCTCTATATACAGAGTAACATGGCTCCCTCTATATACAGAGTAACATGGCTCCCTCTATATACAGAGTAACATGGCTCCCTCTATATACAGAGTAACATGGCTTCCCTCTATATACCGTGTAAACATGGCTCCCTCTATACAGAGTAACATGGCTCCCCTCTATATACAGTGTAAATGTGGCTCCT
Organism: Pelobates fuscus; assembly: GCF_036172605.1. Lineage (NCBI taxonomy): Eukaryota > Metazoa > Chordata > Amphibia > Anura > Pelobatidae > Pelobates > Pelobates fuscus. Next base: position 326,100,418 of record NC_086321.1, read on the forward strand.
CTCTATATACAGAGTAACATGGCTCCCCTCTATACAGGGGCGTACCTGGAGCATTTGGCACCCGGGGCGGATCCTTTATTTGGCTCCCCCCTACCCAACTTTGAAATGTATGTGTATGCAGTGTGTGTATAGTGTATGAAGTGTGTGCAGTGTGTGTATAGTGTGTGCATAGTGTATGCAGTGTGTGTAGTGTGTATAGTGTGTGTAGTGTGTGTATATTGTGTGCAGTGTATGCTGTGTGTGTATAGTGTGTGCATAGTGTATGCAGTGTGTGTAGTGTGTGTGCATAGTGTATGCAGTGTGTGCATAGTGTGTGCATAGTGTGTGCAGTGTGTGTATAGTGTGTATGCAGTGTGTGTATAGTGTGTGTATGCAGTGTGTGTATAGGGTGTATGCAGTTTGTGTATAGGGTGTATGCAGTGTGTGCAGTGTGTGTATAGTGTGTGTGCATAGTGTATGCAGTATGTGTATAGTGTGTGTGTGTATAGTGTGTGCATAGTGTATATAGTATGCAGTGTGTGTAGTGTGTGTATATTGTGTGCAGTGTGTATGCTGTGTGTGTAGTGTGTGTGTATAGTGTGTGCATAGTGTATGCAGTGTGTGTAGTGTGTGTGTAGTGTGTGTGCATAGTGTATGCAGTGTGTGTAGTGTGTGTGCATAGTGTATGCAGTGTGTGTGCATAGTGTATGCAGTGTGTGTGCATAGTGTATGCAGTGTGTGTAGTGTGTGTGCATAGTGTATGCAGTGTGTGTGCATAGTGTATGCAGTGTGTGTAGTGTGTGTGCATAGTGTATGCAGTGTGTGTAGTGTGTGTCCATAGTGTATGCAGTGTGTGCATAGTGTGTAGTGTGTGCAGTGTGTGTATAGTGTGTATGCAGTGTGTGTGTATAGGGTGTGCAGTGTGTGTATAGTGTGTGCAGTGTGTGTATATAGTGTGCAGTGTGTGTATATAGTGTGCAGTGTGTGTATATAGTGTGCATAGTGTATGCAGTGTGTGTATAGTGTGTGTGTATAGTTTATGTAGTGTGTGTGTATAGTGTGTGTATAGTGTGTGCATAGTGTGTAGAGTGTGTACAGTGTGTGTAGAGTGTGTGCATAGTGTGTGTGCAGTGTTTGCAGTGTGTTTCAGTGTATGCAGTGTCTGTAGAGTGTGTATAGTGTCTGTAGAGTGTGTATAGTGTCTGTAGAGTGTGTATAGTGTCTGTAGAGTGTGTATAGTGTCTGTAGAGTGTGTATAGTGTCTGTAGAGTGTGTATAGTGTCTGTAGAGTGTGTGCAGTGTGTGTAGAGTGTGTGCAGTGTGTGTAGAGTGTATGCAGTGTGTGTAGAGTGTATGCAGTGTGTGTAGAGTGTATGCAGTGTGTGTAGAGTGTATGCAGTGTGTGTAGAGTGTATGCAGTGTGTGTAGAGTGTATGCAGTGTGTGTAGAGTGTATGCAGTGTGTGTAGAGTGTATGCAGTGTGTGTAGAGTGTATGCAGTGTGTGTAGAGTGTATGCAGTGTGTGTAGTGTGTGTGTAGTGTGTGTGTAGAGTGTGTGTAGAGTGTATGCAGTGTGTGTGTAGAGTGTATGCAGTGTATGCAGTGTATGCAGTGTATGCAGTGTATGCAGTGTATGCAGTGTATGCAGTGTATGCAGTGTATGCAGTGTGTGTAGAGTGTGTGTAGAGTGTATGCAGATGCAATGTGTATGTTGTGTGGAATAAGTGCTGCCACTTACCTGTCCCTCCCGTCCTCCTCGACTGGTGGTCCGGTGGCACAGCATCACTGGGCAGTTTAGAGGGGCCCAGTATTCTCCATGCTCGTTAATAAGACTATCTACCCGAGTTTCCCATCCAGCAGCAGCAGGGTCCTCTGTTCTTGCGATCGCGAGAACAGAGGACCCTGCTGCTGCTGGATGGGAAACTCGGGTAGATAGTCTTATTAGCGGCCGGTCCCTTTACACAAGACACAGGGCGGCATTTCGCCGCCCCTGCGAAAGTTCGCCCCGGGCACCCCCCTAGTGAGTGGTACCCGGGGCGGACCGCCCCCGCCGCCCCCCCCCCCCTTAGTACGCCACTGCCTCTATATACAGAGTAACATGGCTCCCTCTCTATACAGTGTAAACATGGCTCCCTCTATATACAGAGTAACATGGCTCCTGAGCTGCGGGTGGAGGCCCTATAAAAGAATAATGGGGGGGACGATCTACTGTCCTTCCCCCGCCCCCACCCCTGAGCGGCGGGTGGGGGTCCTAAGTTACAATTAGAGGTGGGGACCTACTGTCCTCCCCCCGGCCCCCACCCCTGAGCTGTGGGTGGGGGCCCTAAACAACAATAAGGGGGGGGGGGACAGTAGGCCCCCACCCCTGAGCGGCGGGTGGGGGCCCTAAATGAAAATCCCCCCTCCCCCATCAAAGGTGACTAGGGGTCCCCAAGCCCCTAGTCACACACCCAAATAAAAAAGCCCCTACCTACCCCTCTCACCCTAAAAAATAGCGAGGGGGGAATAAAATTACTACCCTGTAAAGTAAAATTCAACTTACTATTCAACGTCTTCTTTTTTCTAAAATCTTCATTTTTCAGCCGCAAAAAAGGCCAAATAAAAAGCCATCATACCCGTCGAACTTAAAAATAAAATAAAAAACCAGAGCGCAAAAAAAAATTAATCCATCTTCACCCATGGAGGGCTCCGCGCAGACTAGGATATTAACATATACCCTATTGTTACAATTGTTACTTGAAAAGCATGAGGAATGCCGTTGGGGTACCACATGCTCATTTGTTATACCTCCATGCACTGCAAAAATAAAGAATTACAAAAAAAAAATTAAATACAAAAATAAATAAAATAAAAAAATAAATAATAAAAAAATCATTAAAAAAAAATGTATGCAGGTTCCAAATGAATCTAAAATGGATGCTGTCCAGGAGGTGGGATGGTCTGCTAGGGAGGGTGTGCTGCTGATTGGCTGGAATGTGTCTGCTGACTGTGAGGTACAGGGTCAAAGTTTACTAAATGATGATGAATAGGGGGCGGATCGAACCGCGCATGTGTTCGCCCGCCGTGGCGAACTTGAACACGCTATGTTCGCCGGGAACTATTCGCCGGCGAACCGTACATCACTAATGGAGGTATGTACCTGTCAGGATTATATTGATCCAGTGAGCAGAATAGTATCACACCCTAGAACTAAGGGTAACGTCTTACTGGGCCTTAGAATGGCCGGACTTAACTTACCCAAGAATAGTCAGAAAACAAACCGTGGTCAGGGACACAGAACGAGACACATCGATAAGGAAAAGCCAAAAGTCAAGGGTACCAGAAATAAGGGAAGTCAAAACGAAGCCAAAGTCAAAAAACAGAAAAGCTCAACCAGGAACACACTCTCGCATAACCATCTAAGGGAAACCATGACAGGGCAATGAGCTAAGGAATAAGTGAGCTTAAATAACCCTCTTGCAGATCCGATTGGCTGTACTTAGTCCTTGAACCCAAAACGTGAGTGTGCGTCTTTTGCGTGACGTCACCCGCACGTTAACGTCGTCTTTACCGTGGATGAACATGGGGCTATAGAATTGCGTGGGTCCGCATGTGGCCGGCGTGCACCAACATGCAGCACAAGTAAGGCATCATGGCAGAAGACCGCCGTGCGGCACTCCCCTCGATAGTGATATACCGAACTGTTCGCTGGCGAATAGTTCGTGGCGAACATAGCGTGTTCGCGTTCGCCGCCGCGGGCAAACACATGGGCGGTTCGATCCGCCCCCTATTCGTCATCATTGAGCAAACTTTGACCCTGTGCCTCACGGTCAGCATGTCAGCAGACATTCCAGCCAATCAGCAGCACACCCTCCCTAGCAGACCATCCCACCTCCCTCCCAGCATCCATTTTAGATTCATTTGGAAGCTGCATGCTTAGTGAGAGGAGGGAAAGGGTAGCTGTTGCTCATTAGATAGGGAAATTGATAGCTAGGCTAGGGTATTCAGTGTCCACTACAATCCTGAAGGACTCATCTGATCTCTGCTGTAAGGACAGCACCCCAAAAAGCCATTTTTAGGGCTAGAACATCAGTCTGCTTTATTTTTTTTTCTGTGTAATGTAATTGCAGTTGCCTGCCTGCCAGCTTCTGTGTCAGGTTCAGTGGATGCTGTGCCCATTTGCCCAGTCAGTGCCACCACTCATATCTGTTGTCACAACAGCATAAGCTTTACATTAAAAAAAAATGTCACTATAATAGATTGAAGAGCAGTTAGTTGTCTGCCAGCTTCTGTGTCAGGCTCAGTGGATGCTGTGCCCATTTGCCCAGTCAGTGCCACCACTCATATCTGTTGTCACAATAGCTTAAGCTTTACATTTAAAAAAAAAAAAAATTCACTGTAATAGATTGAAGAGCAGTTAGTTGTCTACATGTCAGGGTACCTGTTGTCTCTACCTCAGAGGAGGTGAGACACTTAGACGTTCATCCTCTCAGAGGGGCTGACTCACTCGTTCCTCGCAGTTCTCTCGGCCGTTTACACGCCGGCCGCGAGGGACCCGCTTCCTTTTATGACGCGGCGCTCAGTAGCCGACGTCATGACGACAATCCGTTCCGGCCTGTCAATCATGTCCCGAGCACGAATCAGGACTCGTCGGGGGCGTGATTACCTATCTAGAACCAGGGTATAAAGTAGGGCTTTCTGCATTTGTTCATTGCCCTGTCGTGGTTCTAGCTTGTCTAGTCACTCAGTGCTCTTGTTATCTATTTGTCTCTTTGGTTTTGACCCGGCTTGTTTGTTCTACCCTGCTTACCTCTATTACCCTTTGACACGGCTTGTCTCTCGCTTACCTGCTCTCTCGTTCCCTCGACCTCGGCTTGTCTCTAGACCATTCCTTGCTTACTCCTTACGTTAGTCCGGCCCTTCTAAGGTCCGGTATACGTACCTACCTCCTGTTTGTACTTTGCGTGTTGGATCCCTGTCCCGATCCTGACATTACGACAGGGCCAATGGATCCTGCAGGTACAAACACTCAGGATGGTTCTTCCGACTCTAGATTTGAGGCCATGGATCATAGAATGGATCAGATGGCTCTAGCGCTGCAGGCTTTATTATCTCGTTCTAGTAATCAACCAAAAGAGATGCGTACTACATCCATCTCCCCTGTAAGTTCAGGTCTAGAGGTAGCCACAGTAGGTGCTTCTTCCCGTATTACTCCCCCTGTACGTTATGGTGGCTCTCCGGATAAGTGTCGTGGTTTTTTAAACCAGATAGGTATTTATTTCGAATTACAACCCCGCTCCTACCCTACAGATAGGGCGAAGGTTGGATTCATTATCACACTACTCATTGATAAAGCTCTGAGATGGGCCAATCCATTGTGGGAGAATGATAACCCGTTAGTCTATAATTATAATGCCTTTGTCGCTGCTTTTAGAAGAACTTTTGACCCTCCAGGTAGAAAGGTCAATGCAGCTAGATTACTGTTGCGCCTTAGACAAGATAACCGAACCCTTGTGGATTATGCACTAGAGTTCAGGTCCTTGGCGGCAGAAGTTAAGTGGAATGAACAGGCTTATATAGACGTATTTTTAAACGGATTATCAGACGAAATTCTAGACGAGGTCGCTACAAGAGAGCTTCCTGAAAATTTGGAGGATTTAATTTCTTTTATTTCTCGTATTGATGAACGTTTAAGAGAGAGGCAGAACACTCGAGATAGAACCCGTAGACCTTCCTTTAAACTAGCTCCCTCATTTCAAAGTCCTGAATCCACAACCTCAGCTTTTCCAGAACCTATGCAGATAGGCAATACTCGCCTCTCAGAAGAAGAGAGACAGTACAGGAGAAGGGAGGGGTTGTGTATGTATTGTGGAGTAAGAGGGCACCTACGCCTAAATTGTCCTAATCGCCCGGGAAACGCTCGCACCTAAGTTTCTCTAGAGGACAGGCCTTGGGTGTTTCTATTTTGTCCTCTATACATAATTATAAAGATCACAGGCTTCTGCTACCTGTTTCTTTAGCTTGGGAGAAGGGAGTACTAAAAACTATGGCGTTGGTAGATTCCGGAGCTGCTGAGAGCTTTATTGACCAAGTTTTTGTTACTAAACACTCTATTCCATCCCAGCTAAGGGATACACCCTTGGCCGTTGAGGCCATAGATGGTAGACCATTATCTGAACCTGTTATTTTTCGTGAGACCATACCTGTTAACTTAACTGTTGGTATCCTACACGAGGAAGGTATATCTCTTATGCTTATTTCGTCTCCTTCTGTTCCTATAGTCCTGGGGTATCCGTGGTTAAAGAAACATAACCCTATTATTGATTGGGAACTAGGGGAGATAGTCTCATGGGGTTAGGGTTGCCAGAGCAGGTGCTTACAGAAAGTCTCACCGGTTTGCGTAGTTAACGCACCGGCTAATTCTACCCAGTCTACAGACGTACAAATACCGCCTCTGTACCTGGATTTAAAGGCAGTCTTTGACAAAAAGAATGCTGACACTTTACCTTCACACAGGCCCTTTGACTGCAAGATCAGACTCCTGCCTGGGACCATGCCTCCGAGGGGTACGGTATACCCTTTATCCACTGAGGAGAACTTAGTCTTAGAGGAGTATATTCGTGAGAACCTAGACAAAGGATTCATTAGGAGATCCTCCTCTCCTGCCGGGGCCGTTTTTTTTTTGTGAATAAGAAGGATGGTTCGTTAAGGCCTTGCATTGATTATCGAGGCTTGAATAAAATATGCCTACCCGATTCCTTTGATTACTGAGCTCTTTGATCGTCTAAAAGGCTCCAAGATTTTCACCAAGTTAGATCTCAGAGGGGCGTATAACTTGGTGAGAATTCAGCAGGGAGACGAGTGGAAAACAGCGTTCAATACCCGTTATGGGCACTATGAGTACACGGTAATGCCTTTTGGGCTCTGTAATGCACCGGCAGTATTTCAGGACCTGATCAATGAAGTTCTTAGGGAATTTCAACATGATTGCGTTATTGTATATTTGGATGATATACTAATACACTCTAGAGAAATTGAGACCCACCACAGACAAGTCAGAAGGGTATTGCGCAAACTTCTACAACATGGGTTGTACTGCAAATTGGAGAAATGTAGTTTTGACCAATCTCAGATAAACTTTCTTGGTTACGTGATTTCTGGGGACGGGTTTAAAATGGATCCGGATAAACTCCAGTCTATTTTAGATTGGCCATTACCCAGGGGTCTCAAGGCCATTCAGAGGTTTATTGGATTCTCCAATTATTATAGGCGTTTCATTAAAGGATACTCTTCTATTATTGCTCCTATTACCAATATGACCAGACAGGGGGCTGACACTAAGACTTGGTCTACTGAAGCTCTCGTTGCTTTCAAGACACTCAAGGAACTTTTTGCTTCTGCACCGATTTTAGTTCACCCTGATACGACTTTGCCTTTTCTACTCGAGGTAGACGCCTCAGAGACAGGTATAGGCGCTATCTTGTCTCAAAGGTTGGGTGTGGATAAACCGTTACATCCATGTGGTTTTTTTTTCCCAAGAAATTATCTGGGCCTGAAAGCAGATATGACATTGGTGACAGGGAACTACTAGCGGTTATCATGGCTTTAAAGGAGTGGAGACATTTATTGGAAGGGACCTTGCATCCTGTTACTATTTTGACGGATCACAAGAACTTGTCCTATATTGGGGAGGCCAAGCGCTTGTCCGCCAGGCAAGCTCGTTGGTCCTTGTTCCTCACTCATTTCAATTACGTGCTCACTTATAGACCTGGTTCTAAGAACTCTAAAGCCGATGCTTTGTCTCGCCAACATGAACCTTCTACTATATCTGAGGCGGTTTTGTCTTCTATAGTTCCCAAGTGCAATATTATCGCCAACACGAGTCTCAGGATTCATTCTCCGTTGCTTGCCGAGATCATGAAGTTACAGCATCTGGCTCCTAGACAGGGTCCTGGGGCACGGTATTTTGTTCCTCCTGAACTCCAACTGGAACTGTTACAGTGCTTTCACAACAGTAAGGTGGCTGGGCATCCTGGCATTCGCAAGACGTGTGCCTTGATTTCTAAAGATTTCTGGTGGCCTTCACTACGTAAGGATATTAGGGATTTCGTCGGAGCATGTGAGGTCTGTATGAAGACTAAACAACCTCATACGCTTCCATGTGGGTTTTTGCATCCCTTGGAAATTCCCGAGAGACCGTGGTCCTGTCTGGCTATGGACTTCATTGTCGATTTGCCGGTTTCTAAAAAACAGACTGTTATTCTCACGGTGGTTGACAGTTTTACTAAGATGGCTCATTTCGTGCCCTTACCTAAACTTCCATCTTCTCCCGAATTGGCTGAGATATTCGCGAGAGAGATTTTTCGTTTACATGGGATACCCTCCGAAATTGTTTCTGATAGAGGTTCCCAATTTGTTTCCCGTTTTTGGAAATCTTTCTGTTCTCAACTGGGCATCAAATTGAATTTCTCTTCTGCCTATCATCCCCAGTCTAACGGAGCTGCTGAACGCACCAACCAAAAGATTGAACAATATTTGCGTTGTTTTGTTTCCGAACACCAGGACGATTGGGTCGGTCTGATTCCTTGGGCGGAGTTTGCACACAACAATCTCGTTTGTGATTCTACTCGTTCTAGCCCCTTTTTCATGAATTATGGCTTTCATCCTTCCATTCTTCCCTCGGTTTCTCCTTCCCAAGGGGTACCGTCGGTTGATGTTCATGTTGCCAATTTGAGGAAGTTGTGGGATCAAACTCGACAAATTCTCCTGCATAATTCCGCGTTGTTCAAGAAACACGCTGATAAGCGTAGAAGGGCGGCTCCGGTTTTTGTTCCAGGTGATAGGGTATGGCTGAGTACCAGAAACATTCGCTTGAAGGTTCCTTCTATGAAATTCGCCCCTCGTTACATTGGCCCTTACAGGGTTCTGACTCGAATTAACCCAGTTGCGTATCGTCTGGTCCTTCCATCTGCCTTACGCATTCCTAACTCCTTTCATGTTTCCTTGTTGAAGCCTCTAGTATGTAACAAGTTTTCCTCCACTGTATCCTCTCCTCGCGCTGTTCAGGTTGAGGGTCAGGAGGAGTATGAGATCAACTCCATCCTCGATTCTCGAATCTCTCGGGGGAGGTTACAATATCTTGTTGACTGGAAGGGATATGGTCATGAGGAGAGGACTTGGGTACCTCAGGAGGATGTGCATGCTCCTCGCCTCCGCAGGGCTTTTCACTCTCGTTTTCCATCTCGCCCCGGTTCCTTCCGCCCGGTGGGCGTTTCTGAGAGGGGGGGTACTGTCAGGGTACCTGTTGTCTCTACCTCAGAGGAGGTGAGACACTTAGACGTTCATCCTCTCAGAGGGGCTGACTCACTCGTTCCTCGCAGTTCTCTCGGACGTTTACACGCCGGCCGCGAGGGACCCGCTTCCTTTTATGACGCGGCGCTCAGTAGCCGACGTCATGACGACAATCCGTTCCGGCCTGTCAATCAAGTCCCGAGCACGAATCAGGACTCGTCGGGGGCGTGATTACCTATCTAGAACCAGGGTATAAAGTAGGGCTTTCTGCATTTGTTCCTTGCCCTGTCGTGGTTCTAGCTTGTCTAGTCACTCAGTGCTCTTGTTATCTATTTGTCTCTTTGGTTTTGACCCGGCTTGTTTGTTCTACCCTGCTTACCTCTATTACCCTTTGACTCGGCTTGTCTCTCGCTTACCTGCTCTCTCGTTCCCTCGACCTCGGCTTGTCTCTAGACCATTCCTTGCTTACTCCTTACGTTAGTCCGGCCATTCTAAGGTCCGGTATACGTACCTACCTCCTGTTTGTACTTTGCGTGTTGGATCCCTGTCCCGATCCTGACACTACAAGCGTCTGGGTGTCAGGCCTCCTTCAGCATGTGCTCTGCAGACCCCTGCCTGTGTACTTTGACAGTTGCCACTCATATCTGGTGTATCTATAGCGTGCTTTTACAAAGAAAAAACTTTTTCCAGTGTAAGCTAATAGCAGTCAGTGTCCTTAAAGCGGGTGTGTCAGGCCTTCAGCGTGTGCTCTGCAGAACTGTGACAGTGCACATTGCCACTCATATCTGGTGTCACAATAGCGTGCATTTAAAACCAAAATTTTTTTTTCACTGTTATAGATTGAATAGCAGTTACTTGTCTTCAAGTGGGTGTGTCAGGCCTACAGCCTGTGCTCTGCAGACCTGTGCCAGTGCACATTGCCCCTCATATCTGGTGTCACAATAGCGTGCATTTAAACCCAAATTTTTTTTTCACTGTTATAGATTGAATAGCAGTTACTTGTCTTCAAGCGGGTGTGTCAGGCCTACAGCCTGTGCTCTGCAGACCTGTGCCAGTGCACATTGCCACTCATATCTGGTGTCACAATAGCGTGCATTTAAAACCAAAAAAACTTTTTTCACTGTTATAGATTGAATAGCAGTTACTTGTCTTCAAGCGGGTGTGTCAGGCCTACAGCCTGTGCTCTGCAGACCTGTGCCAGTGCACATTGCCACTCATATCTGGTGTCACAATAGCGTGCATTTAAAACCAAAAAACTTTTTTCACTGTTATAGATTGAATAGCAGTTACTTGTCTTCAAGCGGGTGTGTCAGGCCTACAGCGTGTGCTCTGCAGACCTGTGCCAGTGCACATTGCCACTCATATCTGGTGTCACAATAGCGTGCATTTAAAACCAAAACACTTTTTTCACTGTTTTATAGATTGAATAGCAGTTACTTGTCTTCAAGCGGGTGTGTCAGGCCTACAGCCTGTGCTCTGCAGACCTGTGCCAGTGCACATTGCCACTCATATCTGGTGTCACAATAGCGTGCATTTAAACCCAAATTTTTTTTTCACTGTTATAGATTGAATAGCAGTTACTTGTCTTCAAGCGGGTGTGTCAGGCCTACAGCGTGTGCTCTGCAGACCTGTGCCAGTGCACATTGCCACTCATATCTGGTGTCACAATAGCGTGCATTTAAAACCAAAAAACTTTTTTCACTGTTATAGATTGAATAGCAGTTACTTGTCTTCAAGCGGGTGTGTCAGGCCTACAGCGTGTGCTCTGCAGACCTGTGCCAGTGCACATTGCCACTCATATCTGGTGTCACAATAGCGTGCATTTAAAACCAAAACACTTTTTTCACTGTTTTATAGATTGAATAGCAGTTACTTGTCTTCAAGCGGGTGTGTCAGGCCTACAGCCTGTGCTCTGCAGACCTGTGCCAGTGCACATTGCCACTCATATCTGAGTAGTACCTCATAGTACTCATAGTACCACTAATCCCCCCAAAAAATGACAGGCAGAGGCAGGCCACCCCACAGGGGCCATCGTGGTCGTGGTGCTGTGATTCCCTTTGTCCCTAGAATAATGCCCAGTTTTCAGAGGCCACGTACCCTGAACTTGAAAAGTTCTGAGGACATAGTTGACTGGCTAACACAGGACACCCAATCTTCTACAGCTTCCGAACCTTGACTCACCATCCTCCTCCAGCTTAGCTTCAGGCACCTCTCAAGATACCACTCACCCGCATGCCGCCACCACCAAAACTAGCACCACAGCTTCACTTGGTATGTCAGAGGAGTTATTTACACATCCGTTTGAAGAAATGAGTGATGCGCAACCATTATTGCCAGAGGATGTAGATAACAGGGATATGTCTCAGGCAGGCAGCATTACACACATGGACATACGGTGTGATGATGATGATGTTGTACCCGCTGCTGCTTCCTTTGCTGAGTTGTCAGATACAAGTGAAGCGGTTGATGATGACGATGAGTCCATAGATGTCACGTGGGTGCCCGCTCGGCAAGAAGAAGAACGGGGCAAAAGTTCAGATGGGGAGACAGAGAGGAGGAGGAGACGAGTTGGAAGCAGGGGGAGGTCGTTGCAAGGAGCTAGTGGCACAGTCAGACAGCATGCATCGGCACCCGGGGTCAGCCCGACAGCACGCCAATCAACGCATGCTGTTGCCACCACCAGAATGCCGTCATTGCAGAGCTCAGCAGTGTGGAATTTTTTTTTTGTGTGTCTGCCTCTGACAACAGCGATGCCATTTGCAACCTGTGCCAAAAGAAACTGAGTCATGGGAAGTCCAACACCCGCCTAGGTACAACTGCTTTGCGTAGGCACATGATCTCACATCACAAACGCCTATGGGATCAACACATGAGTACAAGCAGCACGCAAACTCTAAGCCGCCATCTTCCTCCTGGTCCAGCATCTTCAGCCACGTCAACCACTGCTGTCCTCCTTGCCCCCTCTCAACCACCCGCCACTCCGTCTCCCGCCTTGAGCAGTTCCCGCTCATCTGCCCACAGTCATGTGTCTGTCAAGGACATGTTTGAGCGTAAGAAGCCAATGTCAGAAAGTCACCCCCTTGCCCAGCGTCTGACAGCTGGCTTGTCCGAACTATTAGCCCGCCAGCTTTTACCATACAAGCTGGTGGAGTCTGAGGCATTCAAAAAATTTGTAGCTATTGGTACACCGCAGTGGAAGGTACCCGGCAGAAATTTATTTTCACAAAAGGCAATCCCCAACCTGTACTCGATTGTGCAAAAGGAAGTAATGGCATGTCTGGCACACAGTGTTCATCTGACCACTGATACCTGGTCTGCAAAGCATGGTCAGGGCAGGTATATCACCTACACTGCGCATTGGGTAAACCTGCTGACTGCTGCCAAGCATGGAATGCATGGCTCTGCAGAGGAGTTGGTGACACCGCCACGACTTGCAGGCAGTCCTGCTGCCACCTCCTCTACTCCTCCTACTCCATCCTCTTCCATAACCTCCTCGGCTGAGTCCTCTTCTGCTGCTGCGTCTTGCTCCACATCAACGGCACCCCCCCAGCTCCCCAGGTACTATTCCACATCCCGGATACGGCAGTGTCACGCCGTCTTGGGTTTGACTTGCTTGAAAGCAGAGAGTCACACCGGACAAACACTCCTGTCCGCCCTGAACGCACAGGTGGAAAAGTGGCTGACTCCGCAGCAACTGGATATCGGCAAAGTGGTTTGTGACAACGGAAGAAATTTGTTAGCGGCATTGAAGTTGGGCAAGTTGACACATGTGCCGTGCATGGCACATGTGTGTAATCTGATCGTACAACGCTTTGTGCATAAGTACACAGGCTTACAGGACGTCCTGAAGCAGGCCAGGAAGGTGTGTGGCCATTTCAGGCGTTCCTACACGGCCATGGCTCACTTTGCCGATATCCAGCGGCGAAACAACATGCCAGTGAGGCGCTTGATTTGCGTCAGCCCGACACGTTGGAATTCAACACTCCTAATGTTCGACCGCCTGCTCCAATAAGAAAAAGCTGTTAATGAATATTTGTATGACCGGGGTACTAGGACAGCCTCTGGGGAGCTGGGAATTTTTTTGGCACGTTACTGGACGCTCATGCGCAATGCCTGTAGGCTCATGCGTCCTTTTGAGGAGGTGACAAACCTAGTCAGTCGCACCGAAGGCACCATCAGCGACATCATACCATTTGGTTTCTTCCTGGAGCGTGCCCTGCGAAGAGTGCTGGATCAGGCCGTAGATGAGCGTGAAGAGGAAGAGTTGTGGTCACCATCACCACCAGAAACAGCCTTATCAGCATTGCTTGCTGGACCTGCGGCAACGCTGGAAGAGGATTGTGAGGAAGAGGAGTCAGAGGAGGAATGTGGCTTTGAGGAGGAGGAGGAAGACCAACCACAACAGGCATCCCAGGGTGCTCGTTGTCACCTATCTGGTACCTGTGGTGTTGTACGTGGCTGGAGGGAAGAACATACCTTCATTGACATCACTGAGGAGGAGGAACGGGAAATGAGTAGCTCGGCATCCAACCTTGTGCAAATGGGGTCTTTCATGCTTACATGCCTGTTGAGGGACCCTCGTATAAAAAGGCTGAAGGAGAACGACCTGTACTGGGTGTCCACGCTACTAGACCCCCGGTATAAGCAGAAAGTGGCGGAAATGTTACCGAATTACAACAAGTTGGAAAGGATGCAGCATTTGCAAAATAAATTAAAAAGTATGCTTTACACAGCGTATAAGGGTGATGTCACAGCACAACGGGAATCTAACAGGGGGAGAGGTGGAAGTCATCCTCCTCCTCCCACGACCACGCCGGCAAGGACAGGACGCTTTAAAGATGTGTTGTTGATGAGGACATGCAGAGCTTTTTAAGTCCTACGCATCGCCACAGCCCTTCGGGATCCACCCTCAGAGAACGACTCGACCGACAGGTAGCAGACTACCTCGCCTTAACTGCAGATATCGACACTCTGAGGAGCGATGAACCCCTTGACTACTGGGTGTGCAGGCTTGACCTGTGGCCTGAGCTATCCCAATTTGCGATAGAACTTCTAGCCTGCCCCGCTTCAAGTGTCCTGTCAGAAAGGACCTTCAGTGCAGCAGGAGGTATTGTCACTGAGAAGAGAAGTCGCGTAGGTCAAAGTCTAGATTACCTCACCTTTATTAAGATGAATGAGGGATGGATCCCGAAGGGACTGACACTGGGAGATACATTCGATTTAAAAAGGCCTGATGAGATGAGCTGCCTTGGGCTAAAAATGGTCCACACGCTGCTGTATTTTAGCTCTGAATGCCGGTTGACTTGCGTGACTTATCCGCCACCAACTAGGGTTCAAGCCGCCATGTTTTAGGGCACTTGCTGCCTGTGAAACAAACATCAATTTTTCTGGCCGCTGCTACAGCAGCGGCTGCAACAATACCTAATTTTTCAGGCATGTGTACATGCCTAATTTTTTGGCCCTCTGGTGCTGCACTGTGGCTTCAAAAACCAAACCAAAAAAAAGGCACATAGTGACCCTATGTAGGGGGAACAGTCCCTATTCTGCTCTGTGTCGGTGTGTATCAGGAATTTGACTATCTTTATTCAGATTCAAAAATTACAATTCCAGGAAAAATTTAACAAACATTTACAAGAACAAGTTATGCACATCATAGAAACAACGTGAACCTCTTTAAAGCCACAAACTTAAGACAAAAAATACGTACACACAATGTGTAAGGGTTTGAAAGAAAATTCTGAATCCTTACATGTTTACTTTATCTTTTGTTTGATTTTTGTGAACCATATATAAACTACAAGCAGCGTGAAAACTATAAAAACTCAAGTGGCCATGCTGATCAAATTAAATAGTATGCTTACACAGCTTATAAGGGTGATGTCACAGCACAACGGGAATCTAACAGGGGAAGAGGTGAAAGTCATCCTCCTCCTCCCACGACCACGCCATATCCGCCAAGTGACCCTATGTAGGGGGAACAGTCTCTATTCTGCTCTGTCAGTGTGTATCATGGGCTTTGAGGACAGGGAACATTCTCTATTCTGCTCTTTGTCAGTGTGTATCAGGGGCTTTGAGGACAGGTGTCGATCCATATCTGCCAAGTGACCCTATGTAGGGGGAACAGTCCCTATTCTGCTCTGTGTCAGTGGGTATCATGGTCTCTGAGGACAGGGAACAGTCTCTATTCTGCTCTGTCAGTGTGTTTCAGGGATCCTTAGGATAGGTGTCAATCCATATCTGCCAAGTGACCCCATGTAGGGGGAACAGTCTCTATTCTGCTCTTTGTCAGTGTGTATCAGGGGCTTTGAGGACAGGTGTCGATCCATATCTGCCAAGTGACTCTATGTAGGGGGAACAGTCCCTATTCTGCTCTGTGTGAGGAGGAGGAACGGGAAATGAGTAGCTCGGCATCCAACCTTGTGCAAATGGGGTCTTTCATGCTGTCGTGCCTGTTGAGGGACCCTCGTTTAAAAAGGCTGAAGGAGAACGACCTGTGCTCGGTGTCCATGCTACTAGACCCCCGGTCTCTATTCTGCTCTGTGTCAGTGTGTATCATGGTCTCTGAGGACGGGGAACAGTCTCTATTCTGCTCTGTCAGTGTGTTTCAGGGATCCTTACGATAGGTGTCAATCCATATCTGCCAAGTGACCCTATGTAGGGGGAACAGTCTCTATTCTGCTCTTTGTCAGTGTGTTTCAGGGATCCTTACGATAGGTGTCGATCCATATCTGCCAAGTGACCCTATGTAGGGGGAACAGTCCCTATTCTGCTCTGTGTGAGGAGGAGGAACGGGAAATAAGTAGCTCGGCATCCAACCTTGTGCAAATGGGGTCTTTCATGCTGTCGTGCCTGTTGAGGGACCCTCGTATAAAAAGGCTGAAGGAGAAAGACCTGTGCTGGGTGTCCACGCTACTAGATCCCCGGTCTCTATTCTGCTCTGTGTCCGTGTGTATCATGGGCTCTGAGGACGGGGAACAGTCTCTATTCTGCTCTGTGTCAGTGTGTATCAGGGGCTTTGAGGACAGGTGTCAATCCATACCTGCCAAGTGACCCTATGTAGGGGGAACAGTCCCTATTCTGCTCTGTGTGAGGAGGAGGAACGGGAAATGAGTAGCTCGGCATCCAACCTTGTGCAAATGTGGTCTTTCATGCTGTCGTGCCTGTTGAGAGACCCTCGTATAAAAAGGCTGAAGGAGAACGACCTGTGCTGGGTGTCCATGATACTAGACCCCCGGTCTCTATTCTGCTCTGTGTCAGTGTGTATCAGGGGCTTTGAGGACAGGTGTCAATCCATACCTGCCAAGTGACCCTATGTAAGGGGAACAGTCCCTATTCTGCTCTGTGTCAGTGTGTATCAGGGTCTCTGAGGACAGGTGTCAATCCATATGTCAAGGTGTCAATCCATGTGTCAATCCATATGTCAAGGTGTCAATATGTCATATGTCAGGTGTCAATCCATATCCATTGCAATTTAGGAATGTTAGGTGATTTTTGCCCTTTATGGATTAAAACCAGACTCTGCATCAACTGTGTAATTTTCCATGGGAGTTTTGCCATGGATCCCCCTCCGGCATGCCACAGTCAAGGTGTTAGTCCCCTTGAAACAACTTTTCCATCACTTTTGTGGCCAGAAAGAGTCCCTGTGGGTTTTAAAATTCGCCTGCCCATTGAAGTCAGTGGCGGTTCGCCCGGTTCGCGAACGTTTGAGGAAGTTCCTGTTCGCCGTTCGCGAACCGAAAATTTCGTGTTTGCGACATCACTACCCCTCGATCTTCGGAAGGTAATTATCTCAGTTTTTGCCACATGGATACGAAGGGTGCGTGACAATACCTTTGTGAGCACAAAGTTGCCAGCAGAGGTCTTTTGGATTTTTACCTATGCCATTTAACCAAACTGGGGTCAACTGAATACAATTTTAAACATCTGTTCTTAAGATAAGACACAGACCGAGATTTTCACAGCTATTTCACAAATTTATTCCCACTCTCCCCCTTCTATTGTCTCACACAAATCTGTTTCCCATTTGTTGATATATCTCACTTGTCCCCATATTGAGAGTTCTTTGCTTAGATGTGTATAGGTCCTTTTTGTATGTTCCTTCGTTACGTAACAGTTCAAAGAATGTGGCAGGTGATATTGCTACTTCTTTGTTATTCATAAATTGTGCAATATCCCTTATCTGGAAGTTGCGGAAATAGTTACTGATTCACTGGTCATTAGGTGTGTCATCTGTCTCAAGTCTTCAAATTCTATAATTTTTCTTTCTGACCATAGATAAATATATCTTCGGATACCTGCCTCTTCAAAATTTCTAAAGTCATGTGGTTTCATGCCCGGGGTAAAAAGTTTGTTGCGGAGGATTGAGGTCATGGGATATGGGGAATGTGCTTGAATTTGGTTCTCAACATATTCCATATATATAAGGAATTCAGGATGGAAGGGTGGGATATGCATTAAAGCTTACTTGAGGACCTTTTCAGCCACATATAAAATGAAGGTAGATTGGATCCCATAAGGCTTGTCTCTAGATCCACCTATCACTTGTCTCCCTGAGGGTATGCCACATAATGATTTGAGATAGTTGTGCGGCATAATAGTATATGAGTAGATTTGGAAGAAGCAAACTTTCTTGATTACTTGATCTGTAGAGAAGGTTTCTAACTAGTCTACAGCATTTGTTCATCCATATGATTTAAATCCCCTTTGGTGACCCTAATAGGTAATGCTTGAAATAGAATTAGAAGTCTGGATAGAGTGTTCATTTTAATACAGTGTATCCTTCCTATCCAGGATATGGGTTTAGTCTGCCTTCCCTTTAATTTTATTTTAGTGTGTCAATAAGCTGTATATAGTTATCTGAAAAAAGCGTAGAGTGAGAAGATCCCACTCAGATTCTTAGATATCGGAAGAATTGTCCAAATAAGATACCAAACTCTGTGCCTAATGTTTTTGTCACTTCTCTGTCTGATACATGTCAGGGTATTGCGCATAATTTGGAATAATTTATCTAAACAGCTTGAAAAGAGCCGGGAATGATTGACTGGGATTAACAAAGGATAGTAGTACATCATCTGCATAAGCTGCTACTTTGTAAATATACTGGCCTAAGAAAAGAAAAAGTTACCTGCGCTCTCTCCTTAATCCCTATGTATATTTAGACAAATGAAGGTCATTTAGTTGCTCCAATGGCCATTGGAGGGAATGCCTGCCTGCCAACGTCAAGGCAGAGCCCCCTAAGCGGGTCCTAACATTGACCCTTCAGCCTGCTTCCTTGAGCTTCTGGCAAAGATATCTCTAATGAGACAGAGAGGGGTATTTTTCCTCAAAGCTTCTGGAAAGACTTGTCTTTACCCGTGTGTCTCATTTCCTCAATTCCAACTCTCTCCTTGACCCTATTCAATCTGGTTTCCGCCCTCTCCACTCTAATGAGACTGCGCTTATCAAAGGTTGGTGTCCCCCAAGGCTCTGTCCTTGGTCCCCTTCTATTTTCTCTTTATACTGCCTCTATTGGCAAACTTATTACCTCTTTTGGATTCCGCTACCACCTGTACGCTAATGACACCCAGTTATATCTCTCCTCCCCGGACCTCTCCCCTGCCGTCCTGCAACGTGTCACTGCTTGCCTTTCTTCCATCTCTGACTGGATGTCCTCCCGCTTTCTTTTTTTTAAAAATTCTTTATTTTTCAGTGCATAAGAGTGGTACATGCAGGTCTGAGGTGCCCCGAAAGCAGTCCTCAGGCATTTCCTCGCTGAACACGCGGGGCATGGGGATAACAGGCACAATTTTTTTTTTTTAGTCATGCTTGGTTAAATAGATAGTTATTTAAGTCGTTGCTAATACCTGTCTATCGGAACAGAAGCGGTTTAAAAAGATTTAGCTAACAAGGTATACGTTCAGGTTTAACCCCTTAAGGACACATGACGTGTGTGACACGTCATGATTCCCTTTTATTCCAGAAGTTTGGTCCTTAAGGGGTTAAAGCTTGCTTGACCAGCTAGACATGTGAAAATGTATGGTGGCATTATTTAACATGTCTAAACATCACATATTGACAACATTATGGGTGATTCTTAAGGCACTCATGTAAGCTAGTTCTCGATGGTTAACTTAAATAAGAGAGTATTAGAAAGATACCGCTTGTTAAAAAGAGCTTGCATAGCCCTAGTCCATGTGGTTGACAGGTTGCAGCGTGCTGTCTGTTCAGCTTATACCCGGCAGTTGATGATCCTATAGCCAGGGAGAGTGTTCAGTAGAAGGGTTCTTTCCGCTGGCCACCCTGTTCCCTTTGCGATCTCTGGTGTTTGCTGATGCTGGAAGCCGGTTACAGGTCCTGCAGCACGGCTGCGTTTGGGTCCAACTGCCTTCCTCTTCATCTGGACTGGCTTGTGCAGGTGGGAGAGGTTGCTTGCTCCTCCGCTTTGT
This sequence comes from Pelobates fuscus, assembly GCF_036172605.1. NCBI lineage: Eukaryota > Metazoa > Chordata > Amphibia > Anura > Pelobatidae > Pelobates > Pelobates fuscus. The sequence goes on from NC_086321.1 coordinate 326,120,091, forward strand.
TCCCGCTCTCGTCCTCCCGCTTTCTGAAACTTAATCTCTCTAAAACTGAGCTCCTTGTCTTTCCTTCTCCTAATACTGATCCTCCTCTTTTGCTCTCCCTTCAAGTTTATGCTACCCACATCAGTCCATCCTTGCAAGTGCACTGTCTTGGCGTCATACTTGATTCTGGCCTCACCTTTGAGCCTCACATCCAGCATGTTGCCAAATCCTGTAGATTCCATCTTAAAAACCTAGCCCGCATCAGCCCCTTTCTTGCACCAGATACTACCAAGGAGCTTGTCCATGCTCTAGTAATTTCCCGCATGTATTATTGTAACCCTCTCCTGATTGGTCTTCCCAAAAGCCATACTGCACCGCTACAGTCCGTAATGAAAGCTGCTGCCAGACTGATTTTCCTCTCTAGTCATTTCTCTCACACCTCACCCCTCTGTCAGTCCTTACATTGGCTTCCTGTATGCTATATGAGTCAATTCAAGGTACTAATTCACACCTATAAAGCACTGAACAACTCTAGCCCCTCTTATATCTCCTCACAGATCCATAGGTATGTCCCTTCTCGGTCTCTCCGCTCTGCCCGTGACCACCTCCTGTCCGTTGTCCACACCCGTACGGCCAACTCACGCTTGCAGGACTTCTTGCGGGCAGCTACCTTCCCATGGAATAGACTGCCTACCTCCATCAGACTCTCCCCTAGTCTTGCATATTTTAAGAAGTGCCTTAAAACCCATCTCTTTAGGAAAGCTTATGGCCTCCAAGATTAACCTCTACCTCACATACCTGTCTCTTGCTCTCTCCTAAAGGGCAACCCAACTTATTTGACTGCAAATTCCTAATGTGTTTTACACCCCACCTCCTATAGAATGTAAGCTCAATTGAGCAGGGTCCTCTACAACCTATTGTTCGCGAAAGTTCTTTGTAATTGTCCTATTTATAGTTAAATCCCCCTCTCATAATATAGTAAAAAGCTACGGAATCTGTTGGCGCTATATAAATGGCAATAATAATAAAAGCTTCCCCTTTTACGTTGCATTACTGAAATAAATGAACTTTTGCACGATATTCACATTTTTAGCGTATCACCTGTAAATTGCCCTATCTGCGTGGTCTGAGTGACCATGTGATGTTGTTAATTACTGAGTTATAGAGACACTAGGTTTAGGTTAGAAAGAAACATATCTATTCTTGAATAGGTGCAATGGGGGGACGAGTAAAATAAGTAAACAGATTCTCCAGGGTGTTATTTCTACTAATTTATATATGCTAACACATTTTATAATAGTTTATCTTACCCTCTGTGCCTTGAGATCATAATAGTTCTGGTTTAGCACTCCTATTGTCCACCGTGCATGAGACCGCATTGTAGTCTCCTCCTATTAACAGGAGGTCTGTCTTAAGTGGACCAATAAGGTCACCCAGTTTTTCCCAAAAAGTTTTATTCAGGGTATTAAGCAGGTGATGTTTGCGTGGCTCTATAACTTCTGACACTAAAATAAAACGTCCATCTGGATCCTGAACAGTATTGGTTTTCTGAAATTCACAATGTTTATGACAAAGGATCCTAATTCCATTGTGTTTATGGAATAACAGTTGTTGTCTGTAAGAGAAAGTGTTCTAGACTTGTTAGGATGCGTTTCCTGTAGAAACACAATGTCTACTTTAAGCTTCTTTAGTTCCTTAAATAGCAGTCTTCTCTTTTGTGGGGAGTTTAGGCCTTTGATATTCAAGGAAACAATTTTTGTTGTTATTGCATGTGTTTGGGATTATTAGCGTCTGAAAGACGGAACCCCGTCGTGATCAAGATCCATATCATTATCATGTGTCCTCCAACAGGGGAAAGCTGGCGTATAGGCAACAGGAGAAAGAGAGGGAATTTTAAAAATGAACATAGTCAACAACATTAAACTAAAATATTCACAAAAACTCGATCTTGGGCTTACCAACTGCCAGGATAAATCAAGGGCTAACACCTCTCCAAGGTCTAAGACGGCATATGGATGGGATGAAATCTCTCCAAAGTCAACTGCAACTGTAAAATGAATATAAAAACTCCCCTTAACTGCGGCAAGTGGTTCCCCCCAGAAGACTGTGTAACCACTCCATGCATGTGCAAAACCCAAAAAGGATTTATATGATAACAATAGTGTCAGATAATCAAATAAATTGTGCACAAATATTAAATTTCAATACAATGGCATATAATGACTTATAATGGTAGCATAAATATTAACATTTTTTTTAATATAAATATGATATGATGATTTTGAACAAATTGAAATAAGTAAACATATTTTCCCTTTTTTTTATCTGATATATGCATCTTTTTTTTCATTATGTTGTGAGTGTTGGAGTGTTGTTATCCAATGTATGTCTGTGTGACAATAGATTGCTCTCAATCCTCCCTCCTGTTTGATGCAGTTTTTGTGGTATGGTATACCCTGATCATTTTTTACAGACGTCCCTCAAAGCCCACTGGTCCTTCCGCTTCACTCACTTTATCGTTGTGTAGTTATCTCAGAATAATTCGCTATTTGCCAATTTTTAGTGAAGACCTATTTCTTCCCTCCCCCATCTTATTCTAGGAATATTTTATAAAGATTTATCATAAAGCTTTAAATAGTCCACAATACCTTTTTGCCATCTTATGTAACGAACAAGGTGGGTAAAATTTTCATTTTCAACCACACATACATGATTTCCACATTTTGTTAAGTGGGATATAAAAAGTATTGCCTTTAATATTTAATTATATGCTATGATAAAGAAATTAATAACTGTATCATGCAAGGCTTGCCGTAGAAACTTCCTTTTCTGACTATTTTTCATTACGTACTGATGACTTTCATGAGTTCAGGATAAACAGTTCTTCAGTAGGTGGTACCTCCCAGGAGTATGTGTCTCTGCACAGCATAGAAGACTGAGGCATCTTTCTTTTAACTCTTCCTTCCACTCAGTGACTTGAAAACAGTCACAAAGGATCCCACTGACACCGTATACCCGTCTACATTTAATACCGCGGATGCAGGTGCAAAATGCAACTAATTTGTGGAAAAAGAAAATCAAGAGTTGAGTCCAAAAGTTCTCAAGAGCGTATTCCAGCCCTGTGTCCCTGATGGACTCTGTATTAATGTGGTTTAGTAAGAAAACTGGAATTGTTTTACTCTTTTTGTTTGAAGCCTTTCAAACATCTGAATTTTAGTGCCAATCAGTCCAAGATTAATATTCTGTATGGCCTAGCTGAGATTGGATGAAGAATAAAATAATTGTCTTGCAGGTAAATAGAGGTCAGAAAATACTTCATACACTTGATAACTTAATTCAAGGTTACCATCATTTCTGTCTGATGACGTCTTCATAGCTAGGTGGTAAATCTTGTATGAGCGTTGTTTGAGCTATAGTAAAGTTTGTGTTCTGCAAAGAGGCCTGGTTAGGAGCTGCAGTTAAGCGAATGGGTTCCGTCCGCGGGACTGTAGTACTTGGAAAATTCTGTCTTTCGAAATGAAGTCTGTTATCTTGATTTGATTGGCGTCCCGTATTAAACTGAGAATTGATAGTAGAAATGGTGGTAGGGTCTGCTGTCACGTTGTTACAACTCTCATAAACTGAATTGTAACATTTTAACAGGAACCATAAAATAATTATAAGAAAGCCAAAACATACTGCAGCAATTATTATCCACGCAAAAGCAGGTAACTCAGATTTGCCAAAACCGTTCATTGTCAAAGTTTCCTGAGGAAACCTATTTTCTTGTGAACACTTTAGCCAGATGTTGTAGAATGCTCTGTAAATATGAATAAAAACAATTAATAAATCATAAAAATCATGATCAAATCAGTCACGTTAACCGTTTTAAGAGATATTCTGTGCACCGACACAACGTAATACATTTGGCCTTTTTGAGATGATAAACTTTTTGCATTCTCTTTGCAAAGGAAATCACACCTCCCAATCCAGAAAAAAAGACTTCCTTATCTGCGTACATACACAGCTCAGCCAATGAGAGCACGGATTGAGCTACCTTTCTATGAGCATTAGAAGGCAAAGGAAGCCCAGGCAGACACGTGAGTATATACACATTAGTATATCACTACCTGTCTGTAGATACTTACTGTCACTTTTAAACCACTGAGTAAAATATTGAAAATCCCATATAACCTGACAACCTGTTTTTTTTTTTTTTGTTGTTTTTTTTTTTTGTTTTTCTTTTACATTTCATTGAACGATCTGGCAAATTATATTATAATCCAGTTCTGACACGTTAAAGCCTAGTAGTAAAATAGAAGAAGAAAGAGGTGTCTGATTTCTACATTTAATTTTATTTTTCCAACAGACAAATACATACACTGAACAAAATTATAAACACAACAATTTAGTTTTTGCCCCCATTTTTCATGAGCTGAACTCAAAGATCTAAGACTTTTTCTATGTGCACAAAAGGCCTATTTCTCTCAAATATTTTTCACAAATCTGTGTTAGTGAGCATTTCTCATCCACCTCACTGGTGTGGCATATCAAGACAACATGATTATTGCAAAGGTTTGCCTTAAATGAGGGTATGAGGCTTGGAAGGTAATAAGGTTAAGTTAAGTATGGATTCTTTGTAGCCATACTGATTCATACCTGCAAGGACACTGTGATAGGCTGAATGTGGTCAGCTGACACTCTCAGCCAATCACAAACATCCTTTGCTGCTCAGTCTAATGACTCCTCATTACCCCAAGCACAGAGGGGATGAGTTGCTGGGACTCTTAAACAGCATTAAAACATTAACACATTAAAAACGGTTTAATACTGAATAGAAGAACATTGCCAGGGAAATCCAGACACTATAACCACTTCAATGAGGTGAAGCAGTAATGGTGCCTACAGTGTCCCTTAAAGGGTTTTAAGTTCACCATTCCATATTTTCTTTTTGTTGTCTCTTCTTTGCATCCCTGTGATATTCTAGATACAAGGAAGGAGTAACCTATGTCTAGCTCTTTGTCTGCTTACTTTTGATCTTACAATCTATATATAGCTGTCAGCACAGCCTTCCCTCAATCAAGTTGCAGTCTGACAATATAACCATAAAATTCATTGTAGTGTTTATGGTGGTTGTAGGCTGCGACCATCATCCCTCAGTTCACGGTCAAACCATTTGCAAGGTCTGTTTACATTTCATATCTGGGAGGAAATTGTAATAAACGTTTGTGTAACACATTCTGGTTTTCAACAGATATCACTAAAGGAATAATGGGGAAATCTGAGGTTTTATTCAGATATGATTTTTAAAGAAGACATTACGTAGTTATATTTTATTGTCTTGTATTTTAAAATGCATCTGAGTATTGGGAACTCTGACCTATCTCAGAGTCCATAGTATTCAAATGCTGACATTTGTAAAATCAACATTATTTCCTTGCACATAAATGTGTTTTATTTAGTCACTTTTGTTTTTACATTTTCAGACCTACTGATATTAGATTGTGAGTGTGTGTATGTTTGTGTGTGTGTGTTCATAAAGTATACAAATGTATGTATACTTTATGTTTATAATTGTAAAATTGTACATACATACAGATAATGTATTTCTTTTTTTTATTCTTTAAGCTTGAGCAGAAGGTAAATCAGTGACAGTGAACAACTGTGCAAATGTTCAACCAAATAGCACATGGACAATGTATATTTAGACTGTAAGCTCGTTTGAGCAGGGTCCTCTTCAACCTACTCCTGTATTTTTTTTTTTTTTTATTTGTATTTATTGTTCAATCTCGCATTCTCTGATAACATTGTAAAGCGATACGGAATATGCTGGTGCTATAAATACCAATAATGCTGGATGCCGACGGACATGGCCGCCTAACTGAGGAGCTCCGTCCCGAGAAGCACACAAACAGCGCACATAAGTCCGCACACAATACCCGATGGGCCGCAATAAACGGTCCGAATCTCACCCGACGGAGACAGGACCCCAGCAAGCACACCACACTGGGACGCTGGACGGGTACCTGAGAACGCCGACCAGACAGCCGCGCGCTGTACCGGGCCCCAAGATGGGCGACGGCCGACCCACAGCACAGGTACCTGAACCGCACGAGCCCTCCCTAGCAGATATAAGGGCAGATATTAGGGCCCTCACAGCAGCCATGGTCACAAAATCTGACCTTCAAGCCCTGTCAGCCAACCTACACAAAGTAATTAGATCAGAGGTGGCTACACTGCAGAGAGACCTCACAGCCCAAGATGGCCGCATACAAACCCTGGAGGGAGCACAGCAAGCAGCAGCAACCAGAACAGAGGCCACAAATGCAGCAGTCACTAGACAGGGGGCAATGTTATTACAAATGAGGAGACATACAGAGGATTTGGATAACAGGGGGCGCAGATCCAACATAAGGATCCGCAATATACCAGAAGCACTCGGGGAGCAAGATGTGGGGGCCATGCTGACAGACCTGTTCAAGGAAATTCTGGGCCCAGACGCGCCGCAGCGCTTTGATTTCGACAGGGCTCACAGGGCGCTGAGACCCCGCTCCGCAGACCACCCACCAAGGGACGTTATATGCTGCCTCCACGAATACAGGATAAATACCAATAATAATAATTAGTCGGACATATCAGTAGGTTAACAATTGAGAAATTATAATCTGTGCTATTAAAAGAAGGTTGAGTAACAATGATAAAAATCATTCTGAAATGACAGAGCATGCATGTTCTTAAAAATAAGTAATTTACTAAAAATTCTGAAGATCGGATACAAATGTTAGTTGTCCACTGTCAATAGGGGATAGCATATTGTCTCTAGATAACCCACTCCTCAAGGAGTTTTTTGGCTGCATTATGGAGATATTTCCATCAGGAGTTTTAGAGAAAAAAGAAGAGGAAGAGAAAAAAAATAGGAAGAAGGAAGAAGCGGGAAAGAAAGAAAAGTTTGTCACCGCGGAATCGAAGACAAGGTGGCACCCAGACCTCCCCTGTGCGCTTACACGTATTCCCCATGACATTGTCTGGCTCCTTCCTCCATGGGAATGGTCAGATATGATCAGGGCCTCCATCAGAAATTTTGGGGCCCCTGACAAAGCACAAGGTCTGCGCCCCCCCCCCCCCCCCTCCCGGGCCCGCCCACGCCCTACCTAGTCCGCTGACAATGATGCAGGACTGAATGTGGTGTGTATAGTGGAAGTAAATTAGAATGTGTGTAATGGATGCAGTGTTTGTGTGTATTAGATACTGTTTGTGCAGTGAATGCAGAGTGTGTGTTTGTGTAGCGGATGCAGTGTGTATAGTGAACGCAGAGTGTATTTGAGTAGTGGATGTAGTGTGTGTACAGTGATGTAGTGTGTGTTTGTGTAGTGGATGTAGTGTTTGTATATACTAGATGAAATGTGTTTAGTTGATGCAGTGTCTGTAGTGGATGTAGTATGTGTATTAGACGCAGTGTCTGTGTATAGTGAATGCAGTGTGTTTACATCCACCACAAATTGAGTGTGTGTACTGTGAATACAGGATGTTTGTGTAGTGGATGCTGTGTGTACAGTTAATGCAGAGTGTGTGTTAGTGTGTTGTGAATGCAGAGTGTGTCAGTGTAATGAATGTAGTGTGTGTTAGTGCAGTGAATGCAGAGTGTGTGTAAATTTGTAGTGAATGCAGAGTGTGTGTTAATGTGTAGTGAATGCAGAGAGTGTGTTAGTGTATAGCAGATGCAGAGTGTGTGTTAGTGTAGTGAATGCAGAGTGTTAATGTGTAGCGAATGCAGAGAGTGTGTCAGTATAGTGGATGCAGTGAGTGTTAGTGTGTAGTGTATGCAGAGTGTATGTTGTATTAGTGTATGCAGTGTGTGTGTTGTATTAGTGTATGCAGTGTGTGTGTGTGTTGTATTGGTGTATGCAGTGTGTGTTGTATTAGTGTATGCAGTGTGTGTGTTGTATTAGTGTATGCAGTGTGTGTGTTAGTGTATGCAGAGTGTGTGTTGTGTTAGTGTATGCAGTGTGTGTGTGTTGTGTTAGTGTATGCAGTGTGTGTGTTGTATTAGTGTATGCAGTGTGTGTGTTGTATTAGTGTATGCAGTGTGTGTGTTGTATTGGTGTATGCAGTGTGTGTGTCAGTGTATGCAGTGTGTGTGTTAGTGTATGCAGTGTGTGTGTTGTATTAGTGTATGCAGTGTGTGTGTGTTGTATTGGTGTATGCAGTGTGTGTGTTGTATTAGTGTATGCAGTGTGTGTGTTGTATTAGTGTATGCAGTGTGTGTGTTGTATTAGTGTATGCAGTGTGTGTGTTAGTGTATGCAGAGTGTGTGTTGTGTTAGTGTATGCAGTGTGTGTGTGTTGTGTTAGTGTATGCAGTGTGTGTTGTGTTGTGTTAGTGTATGCAGTGTGTGTTGTGTTACGGTATGCAGTGTGTGTTGTTAGTGTATGCAGTGTGTATCAGTGTAATGAATGTAGTGTGTGTGTAAATTTGCAGTGAATGCAGAGTGTGTGTAAATTTGTAGTGAATGCAGAGAGTGTGTTAGTGTATAGCAGATGCAGAGTGTGCGTTAGTGTAGTGAATGCAGAGTGTTAATGTGTAGCGAATGCAGAGAGTGTGTTAGTGTGTAGCGGATGCAGAGTGTGTGTTAGTGTAGTGAATGCAGAGTGTGTTAATGTGTAGCGAATGCAGAGTGTGTGTCAGTATAGTGGATGCAGTGAGTGTGTTAGTGTGTAGTGTATGTTGTATTAGTGTATGCAGTGTGTGTATTGCATTAGTGTATGCAGTGTGTGTGTGTGTTGTATTGGTGTATGCAGTGTGTGTGTTAGTGTATGTAGTGTGTGTGTTGTATTAGTGTATGCAGAGTGTGTGTTGTGTTAGTGTAGCAGTGTGTGTGTGTGTTGTGTTAGTGTATGCTGTGTGTGTGTGTTGTGTTCGTGTATGCAGTGTGTGTGTTACTGTATGCAGTGTGTGTTGAGTTAGTGTATGCAGTGTGTGTGTTGTGTTAGTGTATGCAGTGTGTGTGTGTTGAGTTAGTGTATGCAGTGTGTGTGTTGTGTTAGTGTATGCAGTGTGTGTTGAGTAAATGTATGCAGTGTGTGTGTGTTGTGTAAGTGTATGCAGTGTGTGTTGTTAGTGTATGCAGTGTGTGTGTGTGTGTTGAGTTAGTGTATGCAGTGTGTGTGTGTGTTGTGTAAGTGTATGCAGTGTGTGTGTGTGTTGTGTAAGTGTATGCAGTGTGTGTTGTGTTAGTGTATGCAGTGTGTGTGTGTTGAGTTAGTTTATGCAGTGTGTGTGTTGTGTGTGTGTATGCAGTGTGTGTGTGTTGAATTAGTTTATGCAGTGTGTGTGTTGTATGTAAATGTGCAATCGGGGGAGGGGGAGGAAGGGGCATTTTCCCATTAATTTTATATTAAATTATATGTAAATGTTTCTCCCCCCTCCCTGCCTACCTGTGTCCAGGGAGGGGGGAGATTCCATCCCTGGTGGTCCGGTGGGGGCCCCCCCCGGCTCCCTGTTACCACAGAGGGGGCCCAGGCAGCACACAGCTTCTTCTCTCTTCTAATAACTCTCGCAAGACCCGGTTACCATGGCAACGCTCCGCGGGTCTCGCAAGAGTTATTAGAAGAGAAGAGGAGAAGCAGTCTGCTGGGCCCCCTCTGCAGTAACAGGGAGCCGGGGGGCCATGGCTGCACACATAGCGATATTCGCTATCTATGTGTGCAGAGAGGGAAAGTGGGGCACGGGACTGCCAGAGCAGTCCGGGCCCCCCAGGGCCGCCGGGCCCGTGACAACCATCATGGTGGTCACCCCCTGATGGCGGCCCTGGATATGATCAGTCTGTCTGATCCTTATTAAGTATGATTAGAGAAAGACTCCCATGGTTCCCACACTTTTGTGAAAGTGTTCGTTGTCCCCCTTACTTGGGCTGTCAGATTGTCCATTAAGTAAGTATCTTTGAATTTTAAAAGCACCGTATCAATAGGTGGGACTTCAGAATGTAGCCAAGACTGAACAAGGGTCATCCTGGCCACGAGAGTAATTTTATAGAGCAGTTTTTTAGATAATGTATTTCTTAGTCTCTCTTTTGCACACAAATGAATCACTATGTTGAAATCACCCAAGAAGGATGGTTCGTTGTTGCATCTATGCATTACAGCACTTCAGGAATTAATGTACTTTTGCGTGGTAAGTACTATTTAACCCCTTTAGGACCAAACTTCTGGAATAAAAGGGAATCATGACATGTCACACATGTCATGTGTCCTTAAGGGGTTAAAGGAACACTGTACTCACTATAACAATTTCAAGTTGTTATTGTGCCTACAGTAGTCCTCCCCCAAATTAGCCCCTCAAATATTTTATTTTACTAATTAGAATGCTCAGCTCATACCTCCAAGCCCTCTGAATAAGTGGTAATTAGTAATGAAGATGATGACGTGACATGCTATAAATAGAAAAATAGGGTGAATAGTGATGTCGCGAACATAAAATTTTCGGTTCGCGGACAGTGAACACGAACTTCCGCAAATGTTCGCGAACGGGCGAACCCGGCAAACCGCCATAGACTTCAATGGGCAGGCGAATTTTAAAACCCACAGGGACTCTTTCTGGCCACAATAGTGATGGAAAAGTTGTTTCAAGGGGACTAACACCTGGACTGTGGCATGCCGGAGGGGGATCCATGGCAAAACTCCCATGGAAAATGACATAGTTGATGCAGAGTCTGGTTTTAATCCATGAAGGGCATACATCACCTAACATTCCTAAATTGTTTGGAATAACCTGCTTTAAAACATCAGGTATGATGTTGTATCGATCAGGTAGTGTAAGGGTTACGCCCCCCGCTTCACAGTGACAGACCAAACTCCCTGTTTAACGCACCGCAAACAGTCCATTTGCACAACCGCAAACTCCCCATTTGCACAAGGTTGGATACAAAGCTAGCCATGTCCCGTTCCTTGTCCTCACTGATGTCATTGAAGGTCTCTTCCTCCACCCAGCCACATACAACACCAAGGGTCCCCGAAAGGTGACAACAAGCCCCCTGGGACGCCTGCTGTGTTTGGTCTTCCACCTCCTCAAAGCCACCTTCCTCCTCTGACACCTCTTCTTCAGACTCCTCTCTCTGCGTTGCCTCTCTCTGCGTTATTATAAGGTGTGTTAAGTAGTACTATTCCTATCAGTTTAATCCCTGTTACGTCCCATATCAGGGGACGTGTATATAAGGCATCTATTTTAGGAAGCGGGAGATGGAAAAGATGCTTGGTCGGTCCTCCTACTTCAAATTTGGGGCACAGCGCGTGCAATCTAATGTGCCACCAGATAGGAGTGGTGTGTTAAATAGTACTATTCTTATCAGTTTAATCCCTGTTACGTCCCCTATCAGGGGACGTGTATATAAGGCATCGATTTTAGGAAGCGGGAGAGGGAAAAACATGCTTGGTCGGTCCTCCTACTTCAAATTTGGGGCACTGCGCGTGCAATCTAATGTGCCACCAGATAGGAATGGAGTGTTAAGTAGTACTATTCTTATCAGTTTAATCTGTGTTATCTACATCGTCTGGCAATAATAGTTGCGCATCACTAATTTCTTCCAACTGATGTGTTAATAACTCCTCTGACATACCAAGTGAAGCGGCTGTGGTGCTAGTGTTGGTGGTGGCGGCAGGCGGGCGAGTGGTAACTTGCAAGGTGCCCGAAGCTAAGCTGGAGGAGGATAATGCGTTGAGGTTCCGAGCGGAAGCTGTAGAAGATTGGGTTTCCTGTGTTAGCCAGTCAACTATATCCTCAACTTTTCAAGTTTAGGGTACGTGGCCTCTGAACACTGGGCATTATTCTAGGGACAAAGGGAATCACAGAACCACGACCACGACGGCCCCTGCGGGGTGGCCTGCCTCTGCCTGTCATTTTTTTTCGATTAGTGGTACTATGCGTGCAAGCTACTGTGACAACAGATATGAGTGGCACTGGTGTGACACTGTGCCCTGGCAGGCCCTGAAATGCACACTCGTGAAGGAAACTGACTGCTATTATATTACAGTCCAAAAAAATTATTTTTTATTAAATGCAAGCTATTGGGACACCAGATATGAGTGAGTGTGGCACTGGGCAGGCCCTGAAACGCACACCCGTGAATGAAACTGACTGCTATTATATTACAGTCCAAAAAGGTTTTTTTTTGTTAAATGCAAGCTTTTGTGAAACCAGATATGAGTGGTGGCACTGGGCAAGTGGGCACAGTATACGCTGTGAGCCTGACACACACGCTGGCAGACAACTAACTGCTATTCAATCTATTACAGTCAAAATTGTATTTTTTTAATGTACACTACTGTTACACCAGATATGAGTTGCACTGGTGTGACACTGTGCCCTGGCAGGCCCTGAAACACACACTAGTGAAGGAAACTGACTGCTATTATATTACAGTCCAAAAAGTTTTTGTTGTTGTTAAATGCAAGCTATTGTGACACCAGTGAGTGAGTGGTGGCACTGGGCAGGCCCTGAAATGCACACTAGTGAAGGAAACTGACTGCTATTATACTACATTAAAATAAGTGGTGGCACTGGGCAAGTGGGCACAGTATATGCTGTGAGCCTGACACACAGGCTGGCTGGCAGGCAGGCAACTGCAATTACATTACACAGAAAAAAAAAATAAGCAGACTGATGTTCTATCCCTAAAAAGGGCTTTTTGGGGTGCTGTCCTTACAGCAGAGATCAGATGAGTCCTTCAGGGCTGTAGTGGACACTGAATACACTAGCCTAGCTATCAATTTCCCTATCAGATCAGCAGCAGCTACACTGTCCCTACTCTAATAATGCAGCTTCACAATGAATGTAAAATGGATGCTGTCTGGGAGGGAGGGTCTGCTGCTGAATGGCTGGAATGTGTCTGCTGACTGTGAGGTACAGGCCAGGGTCAAAGTTTACTCAATGATGACGGATAGGGGGCAGACAGAACAGCGCATGTGTTCGCCATCCGTGGCGAACGCGAACAAGCGATGTTCGCCAGGAACTATTCGCCAGCGAACAGTTCGGGACATCACTAAGGGTGCATAACAGAAATATTTGGAAGGTGAGATGGATGCAGCGAATTCTAAACATACCCGTAAATGAAAAGTGGAAACTTTAAGCAATGTATACAATGTATACAGTGTGTGTGTGTGTGTCCCAAGTAGATAATCTGACAAATATTAACTTTTAAATCATTAATATACTACAATACAAGACAATACTTATATTTCAAGAATAATTAAAATGAATGATCTATATGTATAACTGTATAAAATACTTACCAAAATAAATAACGCAGAGTTTCTCTGTAATTCTCAGTAGTCCTTTAAACACCAAATGCATGATTCTTTCTATCTTCTGCTTTTATAACTTCCTTAGTGTTAGCAAATTATTGTCCGGAATTTGTTGCCCTACCTATTTCCTGCATAACCATTTTTGATGTAATATGTGATCACATAATGTGGACTAAACTACAAAACTGAAATATGCATAAATGTAAAGTTACAGCATATTTATATATATATATGAAGCCTGTTAATAAGGAAACCAGAATATTTATGTCATGGTGCCTGCCTCTACTTGCTTCCCCCAACGCACCTGCAACGTCCTGGGAGCAGGTCCCAGAGTGCTGCTGCTCCGGCGGTGCTCCCTGCAGTCTGGTCCAACGTCCTCCCGCCCACGCGGCATGTGGAAGTGGACAGGAATTGGTGGGGGTGCTGAAGGAGTAGGTTGGAGGAGCCTTGGCGCAATCAACATGGCACCTGGTCCTGCCTCCCCCTTTATGGATTCTAGTGCTCCACCTGCAGAGAGGGGGATGGGGGCAGGGGGCTGGCCTCATGACTGATTTTCATTTATATAGCCAAGCACTGCACTTAGTCAGCTCTTGGTTGTTCTGGTGCTCTCTCTCAATCTCCTGGCGTTTTTGGCTCCTGATCCTGGTCCGTGTTCCTGATACTGGTCCGTGTCCCTGATCTGTGTTCCTGATCATGGTCTGTATTCCCAAATCCTTGTCCCTGATTTCTGGTTCCTAAATCCTTGTAATGCTTCTCGGTTTCTGACCTTTGGCTTTGATCCTGATCACACTTCTTGTCTCCGACCCTTGGCTTCTGACGTCCTGCTCTCTCTTCGCGGATCTCCCGGCTTTTGACTTTTGGCTTGACTCTTGACCTCCCTGTTTGCTGCCAGCCCTGACCATCAGACAGCCTGACACCGCTTCCTGGCTGTTTCCTTTGCCTCCTCTGTAAATAAAGGCACTCATGCCCTCATAGATCTCCCAGGTTCCCTTATCACTCTCAGGCTCCTGGGAAGGTCATGCTTGCAGCTGAGTACCTCTCTAAACAAACCAACTGGTAGGTTGTCACAATTTAAAACAGCTGTTACTGTTAAGACCTGCAGTGGTTATGGTACTGCGGTCTTCTATTCCTTTCCCAATAGCTGAGCATAAGTGATTATAACTGCAGTTAGGAGATAGAGGAATAGTGTAGATGAATGCAGCTTCCAAGACGATTCTCCCCAGCAAGTAGAATATTCCCCAAGCATGAGCCTTGACTTCATGAAGGGTGTAACAGGAATGATTTTTAAAAGCCACACTGGCTTTTATGAGAATCCTCCTGCAAGAGGACCTCCCACAGTAAACAAAGACAATAACCAATCAACATACAGATTTACAGTAACACCCAACCTCTCTCTGCCTGGGAGATATTGAGATAAGTTAAGGAATAACTTAATTATCTCCAGGCAGAGGGCACACAATTTCTCCAAAAATTAGAACACCCCTTTCCACACAAGGTATCCCCACAAATTACATGTCTCCTGATAGCCCCGATCTGGGGGACCAACATATCCAAACTTCACCCAGATCGGTTCAGGGGTTCTCAAAAAGTATGGAAGTCATAAGTTACCGACCACACACGAGGCTCCTGCCCAAAACAGTTCCACGAATTCAGCATGTGCGGTCGGTCAATTCAGTAAATGGCATAAAAAAGAATAAAGTCCCGAATGGATACTCCTGGCTCATAGGAGTGATTGCTCCCCTTGTTCGTATGAACCAAACTACCGAATGGCGCTCTCCTGGCTGTTCGGCAACTAAAGGAAGCAGGCGTTCGGTAGTTTGAGTGTCCGATTTTAGTTTCAAACACTCGACGACCAAGTCCCTCTGCCTCCTTTCGTGAAAACAGAGAGCGCTTAATAGACGGTTCTTTTGAAGTTAATGAGCCAGGAGGGTGGTTGGTGTTAACCAATAAATCCAAATTGAACGAAATGGTGCAGAAAAGCACGAACACAGAAGAAAATACCGAACTCAGTCTATTTTCTTCACAGTTACCATCTGGGGTCTTCACATAATGTGGCAGTATGGTGGACAAAGGGGCTCAGGAAAAGGTGAGGTATACTTACCTGAACCTGTCCCTCACAACAATCCTTTCCCTGCCAGTCACTTTAGCTGCCAGGAGCCAACAATAGCGTTGTACTCTTGTGCATGCGCGAATGAACAACACTAAGGTCTATGGAGGATCCCAAGAGACCATGGGATATTCCACAGAAAAATAATTTTTCCCCTCAGTTATCACTAGTGACAGCTAAGGGCTGGACAAAAGATAGCTCTGATATTTGTAAAGTTTTACCAAGCTTATTATCTCATCTTCTAATTATATTATCTTATAATTCCTGCTGCAGCATGAGCAGGGTTTGAACGGCACCTACTCGTTATAAGCGATCCTGAGTAATATCGGCACATTGAGTTCTTGTATTAGTAGCTGCTGTTCTCTGTCAGCTGCACCGACAGATTTGTATGTATGTTCTTGCTGACATATCACAGTCAGCAGAACGGTCAGTACGACCACTTTACCCTGTAGCCTTTCATTTTAAACGGCAGCCTCTCTATCTCTACCTGGGTGGGAGGAGGTAAATAGTTTTTCCTTCATCTAGTAGGAGACATATCAGGTCTTATTTAACCCCTTAAGGACACATGACATGTGTGACACGTCATGATTCCATTTTATTCCGGAAGTTTGGTCCTTAAGGGGTTAAGGGGTGCCCTCGAAGGCACAAGTGTTTAGGGCCAGTACTTACAGCTATATACCCTGTGCTATTACCTATAGCATTATACCTTCTGTTTCACTCCTCACGGAAGTTTTTCTCAATATCTGTCATTTCCATTAAACGGTATCTACTCTATTACACTGAGGCATAGCACTTTGTAGAGCTAGAAGCACGGCACAGTATACACGTTTCCCTGAGTGCCCCCACCTTAACGACATTAACCCCTTAAGGACCAAACTTCTGGAATAAAAGGGAATCATGACATGTCACGTGTCCTTAAGGGGTTAAAGGACCGAGATCAGTAATAACCTGTGAATAAGGACTTATTACTTAATGAACGAATGCAACGTTCAGTGATTGTACTTATTTAATAGAGTGCTCTCCTCAATTTGGGATAACTAAGGATACAGGTGCTTACTTCACACTGTATTATGCATTATCTTGAGACGTCTGAACAGAGGTACTGCTAATAAATACATCCAAACTTTGAACCGTTTAGTTAACATACCTCTACAGCGCTAGTTGTAAATAGAATTTAAAATATACAAGGCTTAGACTTTATACTGCTAAATGTATCAATTCCTATTCTTTGAGTGATCAAGAGGAGATACTTGTCCCTATTTACACTGTCCTCTATAGATACTTTATAACTGTCAGTCCAGCACCTAAGCCTTTAAAATGGTACTAACAGGATAGCTATTGATACAATAAACATTCTAACTGCCTGAGTGAATTTTGGGCTCATATTTAGAACCAACAGGACATAAGATTGCGTGGGCTATTTGCAGCAATGTTTAATTCAGGATATATTAATATATAATCCTTTGCTTTATTTAGGCACACAGTGCCGTCTTTATTGCACTTTGCACGGATATTAGCTTTGTTTCACACCACTGTTTTAAGACCGTGAATTATTAGAAGTTAAGTTTTATTTTGAATGGACATTTTTGCCATTTATTAGTATGTTTTCCCCAGAAATAGAGGGACACCCACTCCTATAGGACAATTTACCTTATTCCTTCCTTTCTCCTGCCTGTTCCTTATTTATTTTTTTAAAGATTAATTTTCTGAATGACCTAGACTAGGTTGGATGAAGAATAAAAAGATTGCATCACAACTATCAGCTGTCTGGCAGTTAGAGATAAATAGATTATACATTAATTGCATACACGTGATACATTAATTGCAGGTTAACATTTCTGTCTAATGACGTCTTCATAGCTAGGTGGTAAATCTTGTATGAGCGTTGTTTGAGCTATAGTAAAGTTTGTGTTCTGCAAATATGCCTGGTTAGGAGCTGTAGCGAAGCGAAAGGGTTCCGACAGCGGGTCTGTAGTACTTGGAAAACGCTGACTTTCAAAAGGAGGTATGTTATCTTGGTTTGATTGGTATCCCGTATTAAACTGAGAATTGATAGCAGAATTGGTGGTAGAGTCTGCTGTCTCGTTAGTACCTGTGTAATTTAATTGATTTGCAACACTTAAACAGTAATCTTAAACAACATATAAGAAAGATAAAACACAATACAACAATGATTATCCATTGATAAAAGGGTAAGTGAAATTCGCCAAAACCGTCCATTGTCAAAGTTGCCCCAGGAAAAAAATATTTTCTTGTGAACACTTCAGCCAGACATTGCAGAATGCTCTGTAAATAGGAATAAATACAAGAAAAAAATCATAAAAACATAATAAAATCATTTATGTTAACAGCTTGAAAGTAGATATTCAGTGCACCGACACAAATATCATCGATATGCTGTAATTTTTGCGTACAAAAAATAAAATAAAAAGAAAGTCACACCTCCCAATCCAGAAAAAATACTTCCTTATCAGCGTACATACACAGCTCAGCCAATGAGAGTACGGAGTGAGCTAACTTGCTATGAGCATTAGAAGGCAAAGGATGGAAATGCAGACATACACGCGAGTATATCACAACCTGTCTGTAGTCACTTGCTGTCAATTTTACATCATTGAGTAAAATATTGAAAATAGCCTATAACCTGACAACCTTTTTTTTTCCTGTTTACGTTTAAATTTCAATGCAAGATTTAGCAAATTATATCATAAAGCAGTTCTGACAAGGTAAAGCCAGGGCAAGTATTCCAACTGAATAGATCAAATATACACATTGTTTAATTTCTCCTTTTTTCTGTACACTTTCAGTCTTAAACCACTTTCAAGCAGATAAACGCTGAATGAGGGTATCTGGCTTGCCATAGACCTGCTCCCACTTGTGATAAGGTTAAGTTGGGTATGGCTTCTTTGAATCCATACCAATTCATACCTGTAATGATACTGTGATAGGCTGAATGTAGTCAGCTGACACGTTCAGGCAATCACAAACATTCTTTGCTGCTCAGGCTAATGCTTACTTATTCCAAGGACAGGTGAGCTTGGTTGCTGGAGACTTTTGCTTAGCATGAAAACATTACACGTGGTTTAATACTGAATGGAAGAACAGTGCCAGAGAAATCCAGAAGCTATAACCACTTTAATGAGATGATGCAGTTTGGGAGCCTACAGTGTCCCTTAAAGGCTTTCAAGTTCACCATTATATATTTTCTTTTGTTGCCTCTTTTTTTTCAACCCTGTGATCAGAGGTGTAACTAGAAACCACCGAGGTTAGAGGTGCGAAAATTGCCCTGTGCCCCCCCATGTGTCTCATTCCTGCCCAGCCCCTCCATGTGTCTCATTCCCCCAATCAGCACATCCATGTGTCTCATTTCCCCCAACAGCCCCTACATGTGCCTCATTCACTCCCAGACCCTCTATGTGTCTCATTCTCTCTCCAGACCAGGGCCGGATTAACATAGGGGCTTATGGAGCTGCAGCTCCAGGCCCAGGCCCATGGAATAGGCCCATTTACAAAAAAAAACAAAACACTACTCTTAGGTTTGCCACCTGAGTGGTATTTTAAAGCACAGCCGGTATTTAAGGCTGCCTGGCCGTGATGGTTTTGCAGTAATACCGGCAATACAAATGCAAATATTTTTCTCAGTATAAATGGATATTACTCTGTAATACCAGTACCGGCCAGTATGGAGAGAGGCAGGGATAGGAAGTTACATCCAGTGGCGTCGCTGGGGGGGGGGGGGGGGCAGAGGGGGCCATGGCCCCCCCCTACATCATGTTGTGCCCCCCTGGGCCCCCCAAATGCCAGCAACTTGCTGGCCATGTTCTTACATTCTATTCCCTCGGGCTGTAACAGTGTGTTACAGCCCGAGGGAGGGAATTCAGGGCAGAGGAGCTCAGCTGAAACGGTGCTCGGGGCTGTCTGTGGTCGGAGGGAGCACTGACAGGCTCCACGGCAAGGCCCCGCCCCCAAACAAAGCTCTGCCTCCTGCACATAAGCCCCGCCCCCACCGTTAAGCAGCAGGCCATGCTGCTGCTGGAAAGGCAAGAAGATGGCTGCCTGACCACCAGCAACAGGTAGGCTTGATGTGCTCAGGTGTGTGTGTGTGTGTCTGTCTGCTAGTGAGGAAGCTTGTGTGTGTGTGTGTATGGACTCAGCACTGTGTGTGTATGGACTCAGCACTGTGTGTGTATGGACTCAGCACTGTGTGTGTATGGACTCAGCGGTGTGTGTGTGTATGGATTCAGCGGTGTGTGTGTGTATGGACTCAGCGGTGTGTGTGTGTATGGACTCAGCGGTGTGTGTGTGTATGGACTCAGCGGTGTGTGTGTGTGGACTCAGCGGTGTGTGTGTGTGGACTCAGCGGTGTGTGTGTGTGGACTCAGCGGTGTGTGTGTGTGGACTCAGCAGTGTGTGTGTGTATGGACTCAGCAGTGTGTGTGTGTATGGACTCAGCAGTCTGTCTGTATGGACTCAGCAGTCTGTGTTTGTGTGTGTGTATGGACTCACAGTCTGTGTGTGTGTCTGTGTTTGTGTGTGTGTCTGTGTTTGTGTGTGTGTATGGACTCAGCAGTCTCTGTGTGTGTGTATGGACTCAGTAGTCTGTCTGTGTGTGTGTGTGTGTGTGTGTATGGACTGTATCAAGGGAAATGTGTTTGTTTTTTAATAATCCTTGGTGGAAAATAATGAATTCTCCACCAGGGATTATTTAAAAAAAAACAAAAAACTCATTGTGTCGGGGGGGGGGGGGGGGGCTTAACATGCGGCAGGGGTGGGGTCAAACTGTGGTGATGGCGGGGTTAAATGTGCCCCCCTACTTTAGTCCCTGGCCCACCATGTGCCCCCCTAAAAATGACTCCTAGAGACGCCACTGGGTACAGCTCTACTCACTGATCCACGGGGGAGCAGCTACACAGCACAGAGAGTCCAGACAGCAGCTCCCAGCCTGCAGAGACATACTACAGCTCAGGTAAGTGAAAGCTGGAGGGAAAGGCAGCAGGGAGACATGGGGTCACTGAGACACTAGGGGACACAGAGACGTGAGGACACTCGGGGACACTGGGAGACATAGGGACACTGAGACACTGTGAGACAAGGGGACGCTGAGACACATGGGGATGCTGTGAGACATAGGGAGACACATTGGGGCACGGATACACTAGGGACACAGTGTCTCCATGTCTCCCAGTGTCCCCATGTCTTCCAGCCAGTGCCCCTAGTGTCTCAGTGTCCCCTAGTCTCCCAGTGTCTCCTAGTGCCCCAATGTCTCTGTTCCCTTGTCTCCCAGTGTCCCCGTTTCTCCCAGTGTCCCCATGTCTCCCAGTGTCTACATGTCTCCCAGACAGTGTCCCTAGTGTCTCAGTGTCCCCATGTCTCTCAGTGTCCCCTAGTCTCCCAGTGTCCCCTAGTCTCCCAGTGTCTGTGTTCCCATGTCTCTCAGTGTCCCTAGTGTGTGACCCCATTTCTCCCAGTGTCCACAAATATCTCAGTGTCCCCATGTCTCCTAGTGTCTGTGTCCCCATGGCTCTGTGTCCCCATGTCTCTGATCCTATTTCTCCCAGTGTCCCCATGTCTCCCAGTGTCCCCATGTCTGTATCCACAAGTGCCCCCAAGTCTCCCAGTGTCCCCAAGAGTCTCAGGGTCCCCGGGTCTCTCAGTGTCCCCATGTCTCACTGTGTCCCCATGTCTCTCAATGTCCCCTAGTATCCTAGTGACATGGGACACACTGAGACATGGGCACACTGGGCAACATGGGGACACTGACACTGTGATACATAGGGACACTGATGCCAGGCTGGCCTTCAAATTCTTTGGACAGACATGCCCCCTTTTTGGGCATGTTTGCCCCTTTTTGGCAGTTCTGGTCACGTGATTTGCGTCAGTGGCCCACCCTTTTACCTCGCCAATTGTCTTCCTGCTTCACTGGACACTGCTGTTAGGGGGTATGGATTTATTTGAAAGATGAAAGCATAAATAAGAGAGAGATTAGCATAGATTATGTGTTTTCTTATAGCTGCATCCTTTGAGTTTTCCTCCAACACCAACTCCATCAGATACATGACGCTTGAGAGGTATGACTGTTTTAGTGTTTTTGGTCAATAAGACTCTGTAATTAGGGGGCGTGGCCAGCTGAGCAACCGACTAGACGTGCCTGTGCAGAGCTCCTGCTACACAGACCGCAAAAACGATAAAAAAGCCACGAAAACGAGCGAAATCGACGACAAATTGCCGCCTCTACCTCCAACATCAGGATGGGGCGCAAACACCGTAAGCTATCCCACACAGAGGGCTTTGGCCAGACCGCTATACGACGGTCCTTTGATGGTCCGCGGCCCCAGGCCCAGACCAAGATGGCCCCCGCTACAGCACGAGGCTCCAGCAACTCAGAAGACTCCATGGAGGAAGATGATATTGAGGCCCCGAAAACATTGAGTGGAGTGCATCAAAGGGCAGACTCTGATACAGATGCCTCCCCGTCCACTAAGGGGGACATCAAACAACTTTTATTAGACCTACGGGCGGTGTGGTAAGCGGACCTCGCGGGGGTTCAGACTGAAATCAATACCCTGACCCGCCGCGTAGATGAGGTGGAAACCAGAGGGAAGGAAAGAGACGGCTTAATAGCAGAGTCCCAAACCCAAATACAGGCCATGTCCCTGCAGATCCAGAGACTTACCAACACGGTCACGTCTCTGGAGGCCAGGCCCCGCAAGAGAAACATCAGGCTCCGAGGCATTCTAGAGTCTGTGAACCAGGAGGCCTTGATGAACTTTGCTACCAAAGTAGCCGGAGCATTGGGGGTGCAGGCGGTGAACGGAGCACAGCCCCTGATATCGGCGTTTTGAATCCGGAAAGCCCCATACTGCCCCTGCAGACGCCCCAAGAGACACCATCGTGATCACACGAGACATCTCGGTCAAGACAGCCCTCCTGTCCCGCTCCAGAAACCAGGACACGGTGGCCGTGGACAACAGTCATATAAAACTTTTTGATGACTTGCCATTCTCGGTGTTAGCGGAGCGACGCAGATTTCAACCGACCACAAGGGCCCTCAGAGAAGACGGAATCCGGTACAGATGGGGAGCGTCCGGAACACTGGTAATACCCCACGGCGATTCTGTATTGGCCTTGTCAGCAGGGGAAGACCCAACCAAGGTTTTTAACACGCTGGGACTGCCAGTCACAATACTGCAACCAAAAGGAATGACGGCGGAGGAGACCAACCTGGCACCCGGCCAGAACAGACCACACCAGAGCAGAGACCAAAACTCGCCTTAACTTACCGGCAGACCGCGGTGACCACACCGGTTATCCATCAGGCGGTACCATAATACCACTGAACGACTGCTTGAACCACACTAAACAACCAGAGACTGCTTCCCACTAACCTGGAGCATGGCCTCTCAGCCAGTGTAATAGTTCATTATTAGCCAATTCCGCAGTTCAGCTCATCAGGTATCCTCTAATGAGACTGACCTTTAAATTGCATATATGTTCCTTGATTTTACATTCTAATTTTCAATGTCTGTAATGTTATTTACCGTTTTATCAAAGTGTCAGACCAGGTTACATGGCTTGCCAACTAGCATGTGATTAACACGACAACTCCTATTTATGCTGGGTCCTATAATCTAATTCTGATCTCCATCACACGTGATACCATACCTGTTGTTTCACTTAGGGTACATATTACCATCCTATGTCTTTAACTGCCGATATCCTGCACATACATTGTTCTATAATTTAATTCTGATGTCTTTTATTGCCGATATCCTGCACATGCATTGTTCGATAATTTAATTCTGATCTCTAATACACGTGATACCATACCTGTTGTTTCACTTAGGGTACATACTACCATCTTATGTCTTTCATTGCCGATATTCTGCACATGCATTGTTCGATAATTTAATTCTGATCTCTAACACACGCTATACCATACCTGTTTCACTTGGGGTACATATTACCATCTTCTGTCAGGGTACATGTTACCATCTTATGCCTTTAATTGCCGATTTACTGCACATGCAATGTTTTATTAAGCCTGCTGCAAAACAAAAACAAGGCTACCTTTTGCAGGAGTTTATCTCCCTTGATTACATTAGGAGCTCATGTGAAATCCCACTGTCGTACTCTGTTACACACTGTTTAACTACCTGTATGTCTAAGAAAGTGAGTACAGCAGATTAAGAAGGTCTCCATGCAACTGTCTGGCTAGTACAAATTAGTGTAGCTATCTTGGTGATGGTATATTAACCAATAAGTATTGGTTAACGTTGACACTTACAAACAGCCTTGTCTCCCCCACTACACACCCGCTAGACCGAACACCTATAGGATATTTCCATAAAGCTACATAAAGCTTTGTAGCATCCTATCCTTAGCGGTTTACCATAAAGATAGCCGACACAATAGCAATAGAAGAGGGAGACGGAATCCCTCAAGCATTACTATACTTATACCCAGGGGAGCTGCAATTATGCAACCCCTATACTTAAGCATCCTGATAAGTTAAACTAATAGGCGGCCACTCACCACAGCAGGCCACAGAGGTCCTGGCCCTAGCATACCACTAGTGTACTCAACGAGCCACAAGAGCCCTTGTACTTCAGACCTATGCTAGATTCACCCTAATCGGCCTACGACACACATCCCTAGGGCTAAACTGGATAACCCGACATATTTACCCACAGCTAACCTATATTTTGACAATGGTATTTATACTAGAAGCGTAGACATCAAACCAACAACCTCTTAAGCTTGACCGGCACCTCGAATAGATGTGACGTCTCCCCTCCTGCCCAGATAGGGGAGGCCTAGCGCTGTCATTGTGGGATGTTACGTCATGCAAACTGAGATGTGTAATTACTCTGTTCATGAATGTTATATATGTTACTTTACTTATAAAATAACAGTGCAGTATGCTTTAACTCGTTGTACGTACCAACACTGACTAATGTATAATCGTGATGCACTTTATTCCTGTCACTGACAAATGTTGTAAGTACTGCTGCACTGCCAAAAATAAAGAATTAAAAAAAAAGATTCTGTAATTAGGCCCATCATAATTGTCAGCACAAGGCGCACTGGGCTCTTAACCCCTTAAGTCCGGAGGGCGTACTATTACGTCCTTTTAAAAGCGGCTCTAAACGCCGCCGGACGGAATAGTACGCCCTCCGGTTTTTAGTAACTTACCCGATCGCGGTTGGGGGGACTCCCAGGGAGCCCCCCCGCGGCACATCTTCCTCCTCCGGTGCCTCCCGGTCATGTGAGAGTGAGGTCCTTGCGAGGACCTCACAATCACATGGCCGGTATAGCTGGCTCAGGCATTGCCAGCAGGGGGACCAACTGTAATGACAGTTGGTCCCCCTGCTGGCTGAAAATAAAATAAAAATAATGTTAAAAGTGTAAAAAAAAAAATTTATACTTAGATCATATATATATATATATTATATATATATATGATCTAAGTATATATATACACATATACATACACACACATACACCGTCTAGGTGTATTTTAATATTAATATATATATAATTATATATATATATTAATATAAAATTACACGTAGACTGATACTGATTAAATATATATATAATTATTGTTATATATATATTTATAAATAATATAAAAAAAAAAATATGTAAATACGTAAAAAAATAAAATAAATAATTAAAAATAAAATATTAAAAAATATATAGATGTGTTTTATTTCGTTCTAACTGTATTGTGATATTAATATATATATATTTATATCAAAATACACGTAGAACGAAATAATATATATATCTATATACATAAATATATACGTATATATCACTATATATATACCTATATATAAATACAAATATTAAAAAAAAATATATATATATATATACGTATATATACACATATGTATATATATACATATATTAATTCTACACATATATTTATGTAATAATTTTACATAATTAGGTATCCTAATTAATTACAATTAGCGGGACCTGCCTGACCACCCATGTCGAAAGTATAGGGAATTTAATTTGCTAGCACTATATTTAACCCTATAACTTTCCAAGACACCATAAAACCTGTACATGGGGGGTACTGTTTTACTCGGGAGACTTCGCTGAACACAAATATTAGTGTTTCAAAACAGTAAAATGTATTACAACCATGATATCGCCAGTAAAAGTGACGTTTTTTGCACAAACAGCACTTACAGGGACGATATTATTGCTGCAATACTTTTTACTGTTTTGAAACACAAATATTTGTGTTCAGCGAAGTCTCCTGAGTACAACAGTACCCCTCATGTACAGGTTTTATGGTGTTTTCAAAAATTACAGCGTCAAATATAAGGCGTGTGTTTAATTTTTTTCACATTAAAATTCGCCAGATTGCTTACGTTGCCTTTATGACCCTATGGTAGCCCAAGAATGAAAATTACCCCTATGATGGCATACCATTTGCAATAGTAGACAACCAAAGGTATTGCAAATGGGGTATGTCCAGTCTTTTTTAGTAGCCACTTAGTCACAAACACTGGCCAAAATTGGCGTTTTTTGCATTTTTCACACACAAACAAATACGAACGCTAACTTTGGCCAGTGTTTGTGACCAAATGGCTACTAAAAAAGACTGGACATCGCTTATTTGCAATACCTTGGGTCGTCTACTATTGCAAATGGTATGCCATTATGGGTGTAAATTTAATTCCTGGGCTACTATACAGTCTCAAAGGCAACGTAACCAATCTGGCGAATTTCAATTTCAAATGTAACATGCTATATTTGACCCTGTAACTTCCCAAAACACCATAAAACCTGTACATAGGGGGTACTGTTTTACACGTGAGACTTTGCTGAATACAAATATGTGTATTTTATTGCAGTAAAAGCAAACAGTATTATGACATTGACAGTTAAAATGTCATGTAGAACGAAAAAAATCAAAAAAATTCTTATTTTGTCCCATTTTTTTCATATTAAATTATGTTTCATAGCTAAATATTTGATATTAAATGAAAGCCCTGTTTCCCCTGAATAAAATGATATATAATAAGGGGGGGTGCATTTAATATGAAAGAGGTGAATTACGGTTGGACAGACATATAGCGCAAATGCCAGGTTTTGTTTACGTTTTGTTTCGTTCACAACTTGTACATTTGGCTGCGGTGTTAAGGGGTTAATCTGGTCCTGTTGTGTATACATGTGTGTGTGTGTGTGTGTGTGTGTCTGTCAGTCTGTCTATCTGAGTGAGTGTATGTATTTATGAATGTCAAAATATATACAAAGAAGCAATTTTGTTTACGTTTTAAGGATTTAAAATCACACAGATAAGAAAAGAGGACATTGTCATTTTTTATGAATGTTGTAAACAACATTGCATTCAAAAGCTTGAGTAAAACCTTTAAAATATTGAACTCGATGGACTTGAGTCCTTTTTCAATATAGAGTGCTGTGTAAATATTTATTTAAGATTAACACTTATGTCACATTATTTCCTGTCTCACAAAATCAGTTGGATTTTAAGAAGTGTCAAAATACTTATTTAAAATCCCTGATTATTTAATGTCACAGGTAAATAATCTGACAAATATAAACTTTGAGTCATTAATATACTACAATACCAGAGAATACTTATATTTCAAGGATAATTAAAATTAATGATCTATATGTATAAATGTATAAAATATAAACTTTGTACTTACCAAAATAAATAACGCAGAGTTTCTCTGTAATTCTCACTAGTCATTTAAACACCAAATGCCTGATTCTTTCTATCCTCTGCTTCCTTAGTGTTAGCAAATTATTATCCGGAATTTGTTGCCCTACCTATTTCCTGCATAACCATTTTTGATGTAATATGTGATCACATAATGTGGACTAAACTACAAAACTGAAATATGCATAAATGTAAAGTTACAGCATATTTATATATATGAAGCCTGTTAATAAGGAAACCATTATATTTATGTCATGGTGCCTACCTCTACTTGCTTGCCCCAACGCACTTGCAACGTCCTGGGAGCAGGTCCCAGAGTGCTGCTGCTCCGGCGCTCCCTGCAGTCTGGATCCAGTATCCTCCCGCCCACGCGGCATGTGGAAGTGGACAGGAATTGGTGGGGGTGCTGAAGGAGTAGGTTGGAGGAGCCTCGGCGCAATCAACATGGTGCCTGGTCCTGGCTCCTCCTTTATGGACTCTAGTGCTCCACGCCTCCACCTACAGAGAGGGGGAGGGGGGTGTATTGACTGCTTTGCATTTATATAGCCAAGCACTGCACTTAGTCAGCTCTTGGTTGTTCTGGTGCTCTGACTTTCTACTCTCTCACTCTTTTGCTGCCAGCCCTGACCATCAGACAGCCTGACACTGCTTCCTGGCTGCTCCCTTTGCTGCCTCTGTAAGTAAAGGCACCCACCCCCTCATAAGTTCCTGTATCACTCTCAGGCTCCTGGGAAGATCATGTTTGCAGCTGAGTACCTCTCTAAACAAACTAACCGGTAGGTTGTCACAATTTAAAGCAGCTGTTACCATCTGGGGTCTCCGTATAATTTGGCAGTACGGTAGTCCCTACTTTGTCTCAGTATATCTATCACTGGGTTGGAATTTCAGTAAAATTCTTGATTTATCATAAAGCTTTAAATAGTCCACAATAACTTTTTGCCATCCAATGCAATGAACCAGGTGGGTAAAATAGTCATTTTTGACATATATGATTTCCACATTTTGTTGAGTGGGATTGAAAAAGTATTGCCTTTTATAATTAATCACATGTTATAATAAAATAATTAATAATGGTATCATACAAGGGTTGCGGTAGAAACTTCCTTCTGTGACTCTTCTTCATAGTTCACAGCTACATAATGTGGCAGTATGGTAGCTGAGGGGCTCAGGAAAAGGTGAGGTATACTTACCTGAACCTGTCCCTCACAACTATCTTCTCCCTGCCAGTCATCTTCAACTCCCAGCACTTAGCTGCCAGGAGCCAACAATAGCGTTGTACTCTTGTGCATGCGCGAATGAACAACACTAAGGTCTATGGAGGATCCCAAGAGACCATGGGATATTCCACAGAAAGATCCTTTTTTTACCTCAGTTATCCCTAGTGACAGCTAAGGGCTTGACAAAAGATAGCTCTGCTATTTGTAAAGTTTTACAAGGAAAAAACTATGACAAAGTCTTCCTTACTTGTCTCAGTATATCTTTTGACTGGGTTTGAATTTCAGTAAAATCAATACAGTAAAGTCAATGTGCATATTTCATAAATATTTATCATAAAGCTCTGATGGATGTCTGTGTGAAATAGATTGCTCGTCTCAATCCTCCCTCCTGTTTGATGGTTTTTTTTTTTTTTTTTTACCGTCATCCCCCAAAGTTCACTGGTCCCTCACAATCACTCACTTTATTGTTTTGAAGTTATCTCCAATTAATTTGCTCTTCACCATGTTTTAGGGAAGAGCTATGTCTTCCCTCCCCCAGTTTATTCCAGGAATATTTCATAAAGATGTATCATAAAGCTTTAAATAGTCCACAATACATTTTTGCCATCCTATGTAACGAACAAGGTGGGTAAAATAGAAATTTTCAACCAGACATACATGATTTGCACATTGTGTTGAGTGGGATATAAAAACTCCTAACAGTAATATTTAATTATATGTCATAATAAATAAATTAATAATGGTATCATGCATGAGTTGCCATCAAAATTCCCTCCTGTGACTCATTTTCATGGTATACTGATGACTTAAGTTCAGGATAAACAACTCTTGACATATGCATAGTCGCCTTTTCAGCATATGCGTTACCAACCCAAAAACCCCAAGGATACTCAGACACTTTATTTTTGGGAAAATGATCACAGCTTCAATAATAAAATAAAACATATAAATTATAAAAAGGTAATTGTCAACATCCTTAAACATTGCATATCAACCCCCAAATCCTTTAACAATTCTACCCCAGACAATGACCCACATAAACAATTCATGATACCACATTCTAACATATAATTTAACATATAACCACATAAACCATTGCCACCGAGGGCATGATTTACCATATTCCACAATGTAGGGGTATACCTGAGATACACCTTACATACACCAGGTTTGGAGCTACCCACAAGCTTGAACCAACCACCATATTCCACAATGTAGGGGTATACCAAGATACATTCTACACACACCAGGTTCGGAGCTACCAACGAGCTTGAACCAATCAGTACCCTATCAAACCTAACTGTTCTTAGTGAACTAAACTCTCTTAGAACTGGACAAACGACCTACACCCCAACTTGTCTATCCATCCCCTGCCGCCATGACCAAACTGGAGCTAGAACCATAAAAAAGGGAGGGAGGGTGGGACAAAACAGTTAAGTGAGGATTAAATTAAGATGGCCCCTGATCTAAAATGGCCAGTTGGCCACTATATAGTCTCCCATAGCCAAAACCCCACCCCCACTTTCTTTAGCCAAACCCCCACACTAAACACCTCCTATACCTGTCTCCTAGCCATGTCAAGGCCCATTCCACTTAGCTGCGCTGCTCCATGGGCTACCTTCAGTAGGTGGTACCTCCCAGGATTCTGTGTCTCTGCACAGCATAGAAAACTGATGCATCTTTCTTTTAATGTTTGTCTCCACTCAGCGACTTGGAGACACTCACAGAGGAACCCACTTAATACCGCTGACATGGGTTCAAAATGCAACTTAATTGTATTAGATAAGAAAAAGAAAACCAAGAGTTGAGTCCTGAAGTTCTCAAGGCAATATACCAGCCCCATATCTCTGATTTGGAAACTTTAGTTTAGTTTAGTTTTGGAAACTTTTCTTGTTTTGCTGTTTCTGGTTGAAGCCTTAAAAGGACCACTATAGTGCCAGGAAAACATACTCGTTTTCCTGGCACTAAAGTGCCCTGAGGGTGCCCCCACCCTCAGGGTCCCCCTCCCGCCTGGCTCTGGGGAGAGGAAAGGGGTTAAAACTTACCTTTCTCCAGCGCCGGGCGGGGAGCTCTTCTCCTCCGATCCTTCTCCTCTCCTCCCATTCGGCTGAATGCACACGCGCGGCAAGAGCTGCGCGCGCATTCAGCCGGTCTCATAGGAAAGCATTATCAATGATTTTCACAGTGAGAATCACGCAAGCGCCTCTAGCGGCTGTCAATGAGACAGCCACTAGAGGAAATAGGGGAAGGCTTAACCCATTCACAAACATAGCAGTTTCTCTGAAACTGCTATGTTTATGAAAAAATGGGTTAACCCTAGAAGGACCTGGCACCCAGACCACTTCATTAAGCTGAAGTGGTCTGGGTGCCTAGAGTGGTCCTTTAAAAACATCAGATTTTTTGTGCCAAGCAGTGCAAGATTAATTTTCTCAATGACCTAGACTAGGTTGGATGAAGAATAAAAAGATTGCATCACAACTATCAGCTGTCTGGCAGTTAGAGGTAAATAGATGTTAGAAAATACTTCATACACATGATAATTAATTCCAGGTTACCATCATTTCTGTCTAATGACGTCTTCATAGCTAGGAGGTAAATCTTGTATGAGCGTTGTTTGCGCTATAGTAAAGTTTGTGTCATGCAAATAGGCCTGGTTAGGAGCTGTAGCGAAGCGAAAGGGTTCCGACAGCGGGTCTGTAGTACTTGGAAAATGCTGACTTTCGAAAGGAGGTCTATCTTGATTTGATTGGTATCCCGTATTAAACTGAGAATTGATAGCAGAATTGGTGGTAGAGTCTGCTGTCTCGTTAGTACCTGTGTAATTAATTAATTTGCAACACTTAAACAGTAACCTTAAACAACATATAAGAAAGATAAAACAAAATACAACAATGATTATCCATCGATAAAAGGGTAACTGAAAACCGTCCATTGTCAAAGTTGCCCTAGGAAAGATATTTTCTTGTGAACGCTTCAGCCAGACATTGCAGAATGCTCTGTAAATAGGAATAAATACAATTAAAAAAAATCCTAAAAACATAATAAAATCATTTATGTTAACAGCTCGAAATTAGATATTCAGTGCACCGACACAAATATCATCGATATGCTGTACTTTTTGAGTACAAAAAATAAAATAAAAAGTCACACCTCCCAATCCAGAAAAAGGACTTCCTTATCAGCGTACATACACAGCTCAGCCAATGCGAGTACGGAGTGAGCTAACTTGCTATGAGCATTAGAAGGCAAAGGATGGAAATGCAGACATACACGCGAGTATATCACAACCTGTCTGTAGTCACTTGCTGTCAATTTTACATCATTGAGTAAAATATTGAAAATAGCCTATAACCTGACAACCTTTTTTTTTCCGGTTTACGTTTAAATTTCAATCAGTGGCGTACATACCGGGGTCGCAGGGGTCGCGGCTACGACCGGGCCCGGCCCACCAGGGGGCCCGGCCGCCCCTGCAACCCGGTATGTACGCTCTGGGCCAGCCTCTTCTCCTGGGGGGCCCAGGAGCCGGCCACCTCCGGGCCCCCCGAGGCTGGCCCTGCTTACACCCGCGGCCGGATGGTGCGCGAGGGAGCACTCTCCCCTGAGTGCTTCCTCTTCAGCTCCCTCGCGCACCGCACTGATACCGGAGCCGGAAGATGACGTCATCTTCCGGCGCCGGTATCAGTACGCGGCGCGCGAGGGAGCTGAAGAGGAAGCACTCAGGGGAGAGTGCTCCCTCGCGCGCCCGCAGGACCAGCCAGCCCGCCGGGTGACCGGCCCCCCCAGGAGCCCAGCAGCACCACTGGACCCCAGGCAATCCCCTCAGCACTCCAAAAGGTAAGGAGGCTGGGGGGATTAAATAAAAAAAAAAACATGTGTAAGTGTAAGTGTAAGTGTGTGTTAGTGTGTGTGTGAGTGAGTGAGTGTTAGTGTGTGTGTGTGTGTGTGAGTGAGTGTTAGTGTGTGTGTGTGTTAGTGTGAGTGTTTGTGTTAGAGTGTGTGCTAGTGAGTGTCAGTGAGTGTGTTACTGTGTGTGTCTGTTACTGAGTGTGTTTGTGTGTGTGTTTGTGTTAGTGAGTCTGTTTGATGTCTGTTAGTGAGTGTGTGTTTGTCAGTGAGAGTGTATGTTTTGTAAGTGAGTGTGTATGTATGTCTGCCGCTGAGTGTGTCTTTGTCAGTAAATGTGTGTGTCTGTTAGCTAGTGTGTATGCATTTGTTCGTGAGAGTGTGTGTGTGTCTTCAGCACTTACCTTTCTCCAGCGCCGGACTCCCATGGCGCTGGGGATCCCTCCGCCTCTCAGCTCCGAATGCGCATGCACGGCAAGAGCCGCGCACGCATTCAAACCGCCCATAGGAAAGCATTACTCAATGCTTTCCTATGGACGTTCAGTGTCTTAAAATGGCGGAAGCGCCTCTAGCGGCTGTCAGTGAGACAGCCACTAGAGGCTGGATTAACCCTCAGTGAAACATAACAGTTTCTCTGAAACTGCTATGCTTTCAGCTGCAGGGTTAAAACTAGAGGGACCTGACACCCAGACCACTTCATTGAGCTGATGTGATCTGGGTGTCTGTAGTGGTCCTTTAAGTGTGTGTGCATCTGCATGCAGTGGCGTACATACCGCGGTCGCAACCCCTGCGACCAGGGGCCCGCCGCCATGTGTTGCTGCCCCGGCCCGCGCAGAGTAAGCGCGAGGGGGGGGGGCCCACGGATCAATTTTCGCACCGGGGCCCCATGGGTCATGTGTACGCCACTGATTTCAATGCAAGATTTAGCAAATTATATCATAAAGCAGTTCTGACAAGTCAAAGCCAGGGCAAGTATTGCAACTGAATAGATCAAATATACACATTGTTTAATTTCTCCTTTTTTCTGTACACTTTCAGTCTTAAACCACTTTCAAGCAGATAAACGCTGCATGAGGGTATCTGGCTTGCCATAGACCTGCTCCCACTTGTGATAAGGTTAAGTTGGGTATGGCGTAGCATGAAAACATTAAACGTGGTTTAACCCCTTAAGGACAGAGCTTCAGAAGCTTGTCTTTCACTTAATGACACAAGCATTTTTTGCATTTTTTGCTGTTTGCGTTCAACTGCAATTTGCATTTTACTAATTTATTGCACGGACGCATATTATATACCGTTTTTTAAAGAACAGAAAGGGCTTTAATTTGATGTAACATATATTTACATAAATGCTTATTTATTATTAAAAAATACAGAAAAATGCAAAAAAAATGAAAAATCTTGATTTTTTTTAACAGTTTTTGCAATAATAATGTGTGCACAATTAGTGCAGGTTAAGGAAAGTAATTAAAAATAAATTCATTTAGTTGTTCTGATTTACAGAATATATAATGTGTCTGGGATTTTAAGTTTTTTTTGGTAGTTACAGGTCACAAAGCACAAGGAGTAAAATAAACATTTAATGTGGAGCGATTTTAGAATTTGGTATGTTTGTCTTGTAAGCTTAATAGCCATAAAAGAAAACAAAATTGTCACACAAAAGTATATATTTATATAAAGTAGACACCACAGGCTATTTACCTAAGGTTGTTTTGACACTTTCTACATAGCCATTTTACCGCCAACCTCTGCTAAATATTGGAGTAAAATTGTGTTTTTTGGGGGGTTTTGGCACACAAATTTATAACAAAGAACTTCTCATGTGTATTTTGTAAAGTTGGTGTGTGCTATTCCTGTACAAAGTTTTATTATGTGTTCAGTTACTTCTGCTGAGTACAACGGTACCCCCATTGTATGTCTTTGGCACTATTTCGTGAAGCTACAGTGCCATATAGGAGACCTGTCCTTTTCAGTATTCACAGTAGAATTTTGAGAGACGGATTTAATGAGCCTATGCTTCCATTTGGGGTATTATAACAGTTTGACTGTTCAAAAAAAACCCACAAAGGCCTACCATTTGTAAAAGTAGACACTCCAGGGTATCTCATAAGGTGCATATTGTGCCTTAACATGCCCCCATTTTTTTACCATTACATGC
This sequence comes from Pelobates fuscus, assembly GCF_036172605.1. NCBI lineage: Eukaryota > Metazoa > Chordata > Amphibia > Anura > Pelobatidae > Pelobates > Pelobates fuscus. The sequence goes on from NC_086321.1 coordinate 326,154,373, forward strand.
CAAAGTATGTGGTAAAAAATAATTTTGTGCATTTTTTACATACGGATTGCATTTTTGCTGGGCATTTTGTATATTTCATATGTGCCACTAAGTTCAAACCCCCCAAATTATGCTCAGCTAAGTCTTCTGAGTAAAAGGACACCCCCATTGTATGTATATGGCACTATTTCGTGAAGCTACAGTGCCATACAGGAGACCTGTCCTTTTCAGTATTCACAGTAGAATTTTGAGAGACGGATTTAATGAGCCTATGCTTCCATTTGGGGTATTATAACAGTTTGACTGTTCAAAAAAACCCCACAAAGGCCTACCATTTTTAAAAGTAGACACTCCAGGGTATCTCATAAGGTGCATATTGTGCCTTAACATGCCCCCATTTTTTTACCATTACATGCCAAAGTATGTGGTAAAAAATAATTTTGTGCATTTTTTACATATGGGTTGCATTTTTGCTAGGCATTTTGTATATTTCATATGTGCCACTAAGTTCAAAACCTCCAAATTATGCTCAGCTAAGTCTTCTGAGTAAAAAGACATACCCAATTAATGTCTTTGGCACTATTTTGTGGAGCTACAGTGCCTTTTTGGAGACCAAGCCATATCAGTTTTTACAGAACTTTGGATTTTGACGCTGGGCCTATGTGAAATTTCCAAGCATCTTCGCAGGTTTTAAATTCAAACTACCCCACAAAGGCCTACCATTTCTTAAAGTAGACACCCCAGGGTATTTCAAAAGGCATATTTTGAACCTTAGCGTGGGATAATTTTTCCGCTAGCTTGTACCAGGTGTAGTGGTAATAAGCGTTTTTTCTGCCTTTTTGACACACAAAGTGAGTTTGCACAGTATATTTTGCAAACCTTATGTGTACCACCACTCTATAATACTTTATATGTTGCTCAGCTATGTCGGCTGAGTACAAAAATACCCCCGTATGTACATTTGCCAGGTATATGTGGACATCGGAGGGGCACATTTGGGACACAGCCATTCCATTTTTTTCAAACTTTAAATTTTTACGCTGTGCCCATGTCCCATTTTAGAGTATTTTACCAGGCTATATAATCCAAATACCCCATAAAGCCATACCATTTCTTAAAGAAGACATCCCAGGGTATTTCAAAAGGCATATTTTGAACCTTAGCGTGGGATCATTTTTCCGCTAGCTTGTACCAGGTGTAGTGGTAATGAGCGTTATTAAATGTATTTTTTTTTTACTTTTTAAAACTTTTTTACTTTTTAAAACTATTTTTTAAACTTTTGTTATGCTTATTAATTTTTTTAAAGTTTCTTAAACTTTCGTAAAACTTTTTTTTACAGATTTAACATTTTTCTAAGCTTTTTTTTTTTACCGTTAACCCCTAACTAGCAGTAAGCAGCACTAACAGTAAATTCCCCATTTTCCCATAACTCCCACCCACCCCAGCTAGCAAAATATTTAATTATACAATATTTAAATTAGTTAATTAAATAAATTTAACCCCTGAGGGTTAAAAAATAAATAAAAGTTAAAAAAAATTAGATCACAGTATAATACTGTGATCTGTATTTTGATCACTGTAGGCAGTGATTGACTGGCAGGGAAGGTGTTCATTTTTATTTGGACTGGGTAAAGGGTTTATTTTTTTTATTTTTTACTTAAACGTTATTAAAACTTTTTTTAACTTAATTTTTTAACTTTTTAAAGCTTATATTAAAACTTTTTTTAACGTTAACCCCTAGTTAGCCTAACACTAAATCCCCCAATTCCCCACTAACTTCCACCCTCCCCAGCTAGCTAAATTTATAATTTTAAAATATTTAAATTAATTAATAAAATAAATTTAACCCCTGAGGGTTAAAAAAAAAAGAATTAACCCTCAGGGGTTAAAAAAAAAATCAGATCATATTAAAATGTAATCCCTGCCAATTGATCACTGTAGTCAGTGATCAATTGGCAGGGAAGGGGTTAATTTTTTATTAAAATGGGTAAAGGGGGGTGGGATTTTAAATTTACTTTATTTTTTTTACACTAGGGGGCAGGATCAGCACTGATCCGTCTCCTTGCACTTCACAGTGAACCCGGAAGTGCAGGGAGGCGGAAGCTATGTATACAGAGCACATGTGCTCGCTCTGACATGCTGTCAGAGCGGGTACATGTGCTGGGGCAGCCGGAGTCGGTGCTCCCGGTCTGCCTCTAATACAGAGGCAGACCGGGAGCACCATTAACCCCACGATCGCCGCGATTGCGGCGATCTGGGGTTAATTTTACCGCGTGACGGACGAGGTCCGTCACCCATCGTTAAGGGTATCCCCTGGATGACGGACCTCGTCCGTCACCCATCCTGAAGGGGTTAATACTGAATGGAAGAACCGTGCCAGAGAAATCCAGAAGCTATAACCACTTTAATGAGATGATGCAGTTTGGGAGCCTACAGTGTCCCTTAAAGGCTTTCAAGTTCACCATTATATATTTTCTTTTGTTGCCTCTTTTTTTCAACCCTGTGATCAGAGGCGTAATTAGAAACCACCGAGGTTAGAGGTGCGAAAATTGCCCTGTGCCCCCCCCCATGTGTCTCATTCCCCCCAACAGCCCCTACATGTGTCTCATTCACTCCCAGACCCTCTATGTGTCTCATTCTCTCTCCAGACCCTCCATGTGTCTCATTCTTCCCCACTGCCCATTGAGCAGGTGTGTTAAATTATTATTATTGCTCTCACACTCTTTCATACTGGTTACTGGAAGTTCAACATGGCACCTCATGGCAGAGAACTCTCTGAGGATCGAAAAAAAATAATAATTGTTGCTCTATATAAAGATGGCCTAGGCTATAAGAAGATTGCCAAAATAATGGTGGCCACACAAAATATTGACACTTTGGGCTTAATTTGAACATTTCCACTTAGGGGTGTACTCACTTTTGTTGCCAATGGTTTAGAGATTAATGGCTGTGTGTGTTGAGTTATTTTGAGGGGACCGCAAATTTACACTGTTATATAGGCTGTACACTTACTACTTTACATTGTAGCAGAGTGTAATTTCTTCAGTGTTGTCAAATGAAAAGATTTAATAAAATATTTAGAAAAATGTGAGTGTAGTCACTTTTGTGAGATACTAAATATCTGATCCCCCCAGCCCTTCCACGTGTCTAATTCCCTCCCCTCACCCCTCCATGTGTCTCTCGCCCATCCCCTTCCCGTACCAGCTTACCTTTGTGAGATACCAAATATCTGATCCCCCCCAGCCCCTCCATGTGTCTCATTCCCTCCCCTCACCCCTCCATGTGTCTCTCGCCCATCCCCTTCCCGTACCAGCTTACCTTTGACATCTGATAGTGGTACTCAGTATCACAAGAAATGCTCTCTTAGAACGCGATTTGATTGGTGAACCTTATTGATTAGTGACCTGCAGGAGGGGGGAGTGCTGGCACACACATGCTTGTATGTGGGAGGTTTTGCTGGCATACCCACTTGCAAAGGAAGAGTTTTTAACCATTTTTTATAATAAAGTGTTCAAGATACTATTCAATTAGGGTTATTATATATTGCATAGAACCATCTAACTACTGGGAGCATACCATCCAGATCCTGTCAGCAATGTGTGGGATACTTCCCTCTCAAGTTGTTCTTTTCAAACCCAGAGCCAGGGGTGATAGGGCTCTGGTCCATGTGAGTTCTCTCCTATGCCTCCTATTGTGCGTTATATATCGATTCAGATAGTCTGCACTATAATTGTTTTCTGTTATTTATTTTTAGCCTTTTTTTTCATCAGTTTAAGCACGCTTATTTTGGTAATAGTATTTCTTTTTGTGTATACTTTATGTGTCACTGTGGCACAGCGCAGCTAGACTGAGTGTCACATAATCTCTATAGCGCTTACACACTTCTGTTTTTTCTAATTTGCAAGGTCTGTTTACAGCTCAATTCTTGGAGTAGACAGTGATAAAAGCTTGTGTAACACACTCTGGTTTTCTAACAATTATCACTAACGAAGTAAAAGGATATTTTAGGCTTTTCACTCTCTTGCGGAAGATGCTGAGGCCTTGGTGACTCAAAGGAATAATAATACACAGTCTCAACTTGGCTCAATCTGTTATTCAGATATGATTTTTAAAGAAGACATTATGTAGGTATATTTGATTGTCTTGTTTTATAAAATGTATCTGAGTATTGGGAACTTTGACCAATCTTCCAGAGTCCATAGTATTCAAATACTTCTGACATATTTATTTATTTATTTAATACTAAAATATTTTACTAGGAAGGATACATTGAGATTTCATCATGCCACATCATGCCCCTGCATCCACTGTCGGTTTAATACTACATGCCAGTTTAATGGTTTTATCACCTAGATAAATGCCAGAATAATAACCAAGTGTGTGTGCGTGTGAATGCACATGGATAACTCTGAATGTGATAGTTACACTAATTTTATTAAATGGTTCAATATCTAGTTGCTACTCTGGCAAATGTATAGTCAGCAAAGAGGAGAGCGAGCTGAAGTGCAGTCCTTTAAACAAGATTCTTGAGTGAAGGGAAGGTGTGATATTACAAGACATTTAAACAGCATACCACGAAACATTAAATAGTGGTAATTGGTAATGAAGCTGATGATGTGACATGCTATAAATAGAAAAATATGTTGAATTACAGAATTACAGAAATGCATTTATGGTTATCAAAATATTTATAAAGAAGCAATTTTGTTAATGTTTTGGTCAAGGATTTACAATCGTACAGAGAGGAAAATCAGACATTGTCATATTTTATGAATCTAGTAAACAGCATTGCATTCAAAACTTGAGTAAAAACTTGAGTCTTTTTTTTTTTCAATTTAGATTGCTATGTAAATATTTAAGATTAACACTTGGATTTTAACCCCGTAATACTGTCACAGCGTTCTATGCCGTTCCACATTTAATCTGCTTTAACCCCTTAAGGACACATGACGTGTGTGACACGTCATGATTCCATTTTATTGCAGAAGTTTGGTCCTTAAGGGGTTAAAGACTTTGCGGAGGCATAGAATGCCGTAACGACTTAGAACCGTGGAGCCTCCGGGATACTTAGCTTCCCGGCGCTCCACTTCAGAGGGAATGCCTGACAGCCCATATGGAACCATAGGACCCTTTCTATTTTGGACACTGTGTATATTTTTTGGCACATCTCTCCACGTCACACGTTTTTTCACACAGTTTTCACACTTCTTTCACGTTTGTATTCACATATACTCCCATATTAGTGTCCATTGTACTTGGTCCTTAATATTAGATGCCTTATAACACACTATTACTCAGAATTTGTGTCATTTCTATCCTCTATGCCTTGTATAGCACTGTCAGTGCACTTCTTTCACGGCCCTCACTTTTGTATACTTGTTACCTAGCAACCACGGCCCCATGACACTCTACGTCACCACTTTTTTATTTACGTCACGTCATGTTACCTTCCCGACTCACTTCTGTGGTCGGCACTGATCAGGGAGAGGTTCACACACTATTGGTAACTACAAAATATACTTTTCCTATATAATTACATTTCGTCGTATGTCACATTGATCTTGAGAAAGACCCAAACGGGTAGAAACGTCGATCGTGCTCTTTTGTGATTTAATGTTGGAATAAATAATACTTTAATTGTTTTAAAGACCTCTGAGTGCACCCTTTCTTCAATTTTTCTATATATTTCAACGCGGGACTGTTCCAATGCACATATCTGGGAATTAATGTGATAAAGGGGTGAGTGCCAAGCTATTTTTTTATTTTATATATATATACATATATACTTTCATACTTAGTGTATATTTATATTAATGTATATATACATACAGTATATTAGATAAAAATACACGTAGAATGAAAGTGCACACACACATATATATCCACTATTCACCCCCTTGCACCCACTACAGCCCCTATGCCCCCCTGCATCCTCTACCTCCCCTATGCCCCCGTGCACCAAACACAGCCCCTATGCCCACCCTGTACCCAATACAGACCTTATGCCTCTTTGCACTCCCTACAGACCATACGCCCAACCTACACTCCATCTCCTCAGCACCCACTATAGCACCCAATCCCTCCCTTGCACCCCCTACAGCCCCTATGCCTCCCTGCATCCACTACAGACCCTATGTCCCCCTGCACCCTCAACAGCACCTATGTCCCCCTACACCAACTTATGCCCCATCTCCAATGTGCCTACTGTTGCACACAATTCCTCATAAACTATAGCGCCCAGTCCTTCCCCTGCATCAATTACTATCCGTGTCCACTTAAATAACTAAAGCACACGTGTCCCTCTTGCACCTCTACAGCCCTATGCTTCCTGCACTTTCTACAGCCCATATACCCACCTGCACTCTCTACAGCCCGTATGGCCCTCTGCACCCACTACAGACCTTGTGCCCACCCTGCTCCCAATCTCCCTGCTACTATGGCACCCAATCCCTCCCCTGCACCCACTACAACTCCTATACCTCACTGCACCCACAACAGCCCCTGTGCCCCACCTGCACCTCTATATCCCCCTGCGCTCTCTACAGAGATTATGCCCCGCACCAATATATCCCCTGCACAAACTATAGCACCCAGTCCCTCCCCTGCACAAAGTACAGCCCATGTTCCCCCTGCACTAAGCACAGCCCATGTTCCCCCTGTACCCACTACAGCCTCCGTGTCCCCCTGCACACATTACAGCCCCTATGCCACCCTTTACCCTCTACAGACCCTATACCCCCTGCACCCAATACATATATTTTGCCCTCCCTGCACACCATCGGATCTCCTCTGCACCCACTGCAGCTCCTATACCTCCCTGCACCCACTAAAGCCTATGTGTCCCCCTGCACACTCTACAGCCCCTATAACCCCTGCACCCTCTACAGAACGTATGCCCTCCTGCAACTACTACAGATCTTATGCCTCCCATGTACCTACTATAGCACCCAATCTCTCCCCTGCACCCATTACAGATCCTGTGCTTCATTGCACCCACTACAGCCCTGTGCCCCCCTTGCACCTACTACAGCCCATATGTCCTACATACTCCAACTCCAGCCACCATGCCCCCTGCACCTGCACATGCCTAATGCCCCCCCCCTTCACTCAGTCTCTATGCCCCCTGCACCCACTGCAGCACCCATTCCTCCACTGCACTCACTACAGCCACTATCCCTCCCTGCACCCTAAACAATTCCTATCTGTCTCTACAACCAAAACAGCCCCGATCCCTCTCTGTACCCAAAACTGCCCCTGTTTCCCCCTTAAAACCCACAACAGCCCCTATCTCACTCTGCACCCACAACATCCCATACCCCCTGCACCCACCACAGATCCTGTGCAGCCTGTACTTCTATCGCCCCTGCACCCACTACAGAACCCATGTACCCACTACGGCCGCTATGCCTGCCCTGCACCCACTACAGCCCCTATCTCTCCTCACCCACTTTAGCCTGTATCCGGCCTGCACCTACAATTGCCCTTATCACTGTATGCAGACACTACAGTCCCTATTTCCACTGCACCTTCTACAGCCTCTATACCCAAACACATACAACAGCCAATATACACAAAAAACACACTAAAACACTTGACATATGCATAGTCGCCTTTCCGGCATATGCGTGATAAACCCAAACCCCCCCACAAATACTCTGAAACCTTTATTTGGGAACATTATCACAGCTTTATTAATTTATAAATAAAGTTAAAATATTTGAGGGTCACAGATTAACATAACATATCCTCCAAAAACGTAGACAATGACCCACAACACAATAAGTAAAACCACATTATAACATATAATTAGCATATAACATAACCATTGCCACCGGTTGCATATCATAATCAATGCCACCGAGGGCATGACATAACTATTGCCACTGAGGGAATGGTTTCCAGCTTTCTTCTATGTAGGGGCATACCGAGATACACCCTACACAAACCAGGTTCAGAACTACCGACGAGCTGGAACCTACCAATACTCTTCAAAACCAAACAGCGAACCAAACCTATTTTCCATCAGGCAAATACCCCAACTTCTCTATCCATTCCCCACCGCCGTGACCATAAGGGAGGGTGGGCCAAACAGGTATGTGTGGATTAATTTAGATGGCCACTGATCTAAAATGGCCACTATATATACTCCTCCAACACAAACCCCTCCTCCAGTTATGCTAGCCACTCCCCTACATTACACCCCTCTTATGCCTGTCTCCTAGCAATGTCAAGGCCAATTCCCCTTAGCTGCGCTGCTCCATTGGCTACATGGCATATGTATAGTTGCCTTTCCGGCATCTGCATGATACCCTTTAATAGCTGGACGCACTAGGAAATGCTTGGAAAGTCTTCCCACCCATTAAGCATAAATAAAACACCAACGCTGTCCTGTTGCGCCCTACCACCAATGGAGACGCCCCTGCCACCAATAACCTAGAAATAAACCATAACAAAGTGTTGAACCAAGCAGTGACCGAGTCTTGTCCACTTGCACACACCACTGTGGCGTCCCATTTGTGCCAAACCTTGACGTAGGCCTCCCATGTGAATCACAACCCCGTTGTAAATCCGTCCCGCAACAGCATAGCGTCCTCCTGGTTACCATAGCTGCTTTGCCATAGCAACATCGCATTGAACTTCAACAGCGATCGCCCCCGGAGCACCCGGCATCCCTCCCGTGGAGGAGGAGGGAGCAGTGTCTTGGAGTAGTGGTTGTACCCATGCGCACCTCCACCCCGAAACACTAGAGTTTCCCGGATTGACCAAAAGCCTGTGCCGAAACAGTTTGTTGTACTGGCACCACGCCAAGCCCCTGTACCACGCCAAGTAGCAGAACAACTGCGAGCACCGTTTAGAGGATTGCTCCCTCACAATGCTCCCTAGAATACCACAAGCCCTCAACCAATTACCAAAAGTTTTGGGTATTTGCATATAGTTCTTCCTCCTTCCTGGCATCCCTTCTTCCTCCCTCCTTGCATCTTTCCCATCCTCCTCCATCAATTCTATGTAATCATCCAGAGGAGGAAGCAAAAAGATCTGCAAAAATTCCCCTTGTCATATCCTCGCCCTCACGTCCGGTTTAAGCTGACCCCCTAACAGCCCCGCGTAGTATACGTGGACATTCTGCCTAGCTGTGTCCGGGATGTCCCCAACTAGTTCTGCCCTCTCTCCTGCCCAAAGGTAACACTTCCCCCCGAACACCCGCTCCATGAGTCCAGAAAAGACCATAGATCCTCTAAAAGGTCCCTGGAAGGTTTATCGGAAGACAACTCCGAACCTCCTGCCGCCAAAGGCTGTGAGGCTGTGTCCCTCCTGACGTCACCCAAGCCCGGGCACGACGGCGCCTCCAGCCGTAGGACCGGTTTCCGAGGCCTCACCCGGACTGTGGCCGACCTTCTTGGTGACCTGGAATGAGAAAAAACTCCAGGCAGGCCGTCTGACAGAGTCCTGGCAGCCCTACACTCCCACTGGGACCCAGGAAGAGACTTATCTCTCTCTGCGCCTGGCCTCCTGACCCCTGCGGCCGTACACGATTCCCGCCATCTGTCCCTCATAGTCCCCTGAGAGCTCCCGCTAGAGGAGTCCAATCTGCTGCACATGCATTCCATTGTCCTAACGGGGGATCCCACATGAAGCCCTGGGGGACCCCTCGCCATGTTGGCCTTCATGCCGCTATAGCCACTCCGGGATCTATAGCGTGGCCCCTGTCCTGAGTGCAGTGCTCCGTGCCCACCCGTGATGTGGATCTAATGGGTGTGGAAGCCCGCCTGCCCACTTCCCAACTCGGGTCCCCCTCCCTGGGCTTTCTACCTGGGCCGCCTCAACCCATGCTAGACGATCTGGACACCGACCTTCGAGGCGTCCCCTTGAACACCCTCCACTCCCGCGACTGGCTAGGACAAGCCAGTTGATGCTCACCAGCCCTTGGGGACCCGATGCGGTCTTGGCAACCTTCCCAGCATAGTCCCGACCAGCCGCAGAGTCCACCATCAAGGAAACTGCCTTACGCCTGGTAACAAACTTGCTTACTGTTTTATCTAAACCAGAGGCACCTTCAGCTTCCTGAGTTCGTGGGCCGAACGTTCATCAGTTTCCGCAACCCAATCGGGAGATAACATGCGTGCGTACCTGTTCGTGGCCCGAATGTTCGTCAGGTTCCCGTTCGCACCCGTATGTTTGTTAGAGTCCTGTTCATGGCCCGAACGTTTGGTAGTTTCCCGTTCGCAACCCGAACGAAAAGCCGTGAGTGATTGCACCAATTTGCGGCCTGAACGTCCTCGCACAGCTGTGTACGCGGGAACCCATTCTGGCCGTGCGGCTGCACTCAGACGGTGTCCTCGTGGTGCGGCTGTCGTGGGACTCCGGCCAGCCGCTGCTTCAGCCCTACCAGGCTCCACAGTCGGGCTCCTGCCCCTCTGACCACAGGGCTGCTCGCTGGGCTCAACGCTGAGGTGTAGATCCTAGTGTACCGTCTTCCCTGGGATGAAAATGAAGGCGCGGCCAGGAGCACTGCATCCCCCAGACCTGCTTGAAGCTACTCTTCACTCCTGCACAGGATTCCAGACTCCTGTCATCAGCACCTCCAGTCTTCTAACAGCAAGATGTACCTGAAAGACAAAAGCGACACTACACAGACCTGCCACAAAACAGGTAAGTGTGGATTAATTAAGATGGCCACTGATATAAAATGGCCACTATATATACTCCTCTAACATAAACTCCTCCTCCAGCTATGCTAACCAGTCCCCTTCATTACACCCCTCCTATGCCTGTCTCTTAGCAATGTCAAGGCCCATTTCCCTTAGCTGTGCTGCTCCACGGGATACAAACAGCACTCTCCACTAACATACTACACTGCATGCAGCACCATTCACACACACTCCACAAGGAGCCTCAATGATTGCACGCAATCCTATAAGCACCATTCCAACACATGCAGTACCACATGCAGCCTCCTTACACACACACACACACACACACAATTAGTATCAATGCAATGTTTTGTGGACCCAGGATATACTTGAAAACTAGAGAAATATCAATGTATCTTTCCTGGTACAATATTTTAGAAATAAATACAATCACTGATATAGGATCAACATATTCTGCAATGCTGTAATATAGGTAAAATAAGACAAACCACATGTTGCATCCTCCAAACACGTGTTTGGAGCCTATTTGCAGGCTTGCACTTATGAGGGACACTGCTTGTGATATCACAAGCTAACACGGAGAAAGGGTATCATTAAATTTGCTTTATTTCTTTATTTTATGGGACGAGGCATGCCAGCAAGGATTGCTCCATCAAAAACAGTGTTTTATAAAAACTCTCTTTTTGGTTTGATTAACCCCTTAAAAGTTAATCTGGCCTTTTTGGGGACACTGCCGGTTGGAGTCATGACTGTGGCTCTCATAAAGCCATTCTGGGTGCTAAGCAGCGAAATCCTAATATCAGGCCCTGGGGAGTCAGCACAGCTAAATGGACAAGGGCACATGTATGAGTGTGGGGATGGTGCTAGTGATTGGCTGTATGTGTTTAGGGGAGTGATATGGGTTTGTAGTGGGTCAGGGATCAGTTTACCTCAGTGCCTGTTGGTATTCTGGCCAGCAAACAACTTCCCTGCTTCTGCGCTCCTGTTTGTCCTGGGCCTGCATATTTTTCTACCATCCTGTGCCCTTAGAGCTTCAGCTGCATTGAATGGCAGGCACCTGCGTGAGCAATTTTCTCACCTTCACCCTGGTTTGGCTGATGGCGTGGTTCTCCCCCACGGCCAGGCCTCTGCTGGGGCCTCCCTCATGACCACAGTCCTTGTGGGCCGCATGAGCACAGGCCGACGCTCACGGCTGCCTGCTCGTTTAAGTCCTGATGTGGTGCCCCGGGCCCTTTATAGAAGCCAGAGCCCGGTCCCGAGGAGTCGCCTGGCCCGTGTGTCTGGCCCTTCTGGCACGCCATCGGGTCCCCCTGAGGTTCCTGGTGCGCCCCCCGGCCTTGTACAGCGGGCCGGGGGTGCCAGAAGACGGTCGGCGCAATCTGGTCAACCTGGAGCAGCTGTGGGGCGCTCTCGGGTGCCACGTGGTCGGCGCGACAACGGACCTGTACCTGGGATGGTGGTGAGTGGGCCCTGTGCGGCTTCGCGGGGCACACCCGTGCTGCCATTGGGGGGTGGGGGGTCCTCCCCGGGCTTTGCTGTTTGTCCTCTGGGGATGAGGTTCAGCCCGGGGGGATCCCCCTCTTCCCCCCAGGTTCCGCTCACATTTCCCCCTTCGTTCCTCTCTTGTGGTTTCTTCCCTGTCTCTTGCCCCCCCCTCCTTCCCTTTCTGTGGTCCCCTTCTGTGTCCGGTTCTGCTCTAGGTCCCCCCCCTGGTGTTCCCTCCTTTTTGGTCCCCTGTGCCTGCTGGCTACTCACCTCGGCTGCCATCCTCTGTGGGGTGTGAGCTTATCTCCTCGCCGCTGCTGTTCTCACGGGATCTGGCTGTGGTTCCTGGGATTGTCCAGCAGATGGCGCATGGAACTCCTGCTAGTCTGCACAGTGAAGAAATTCAACTTACCTCTGTCCTGCCTGGATCATCTTCGCTTCCTTTGCTGTGGGAGGTTCCTCGGGCATCGGCTGGTGAGTACATGTTAGTCTCTTCTTTGCAGGTTGGGGGTCCCTCACTGGGGGGTTTCTGTCCGGGCTTAGGGGTTTTCTGGATCAATGGGAGCGGGGTGCGCATGCTGGGGGGGTCCTCTATTTAGATAGTCGGGTTCGGGAGGCTTGGTTCTCGCTGCAGCCACAAGGGGTTCAGGTGGCCCGTGGGGTCAGGGGGTCCCCCTCTCCTGGGACGAGTGTCCATGCTGGCATCCCTGCCTTGGTGCCAGGTGCAGCAGTGTCTGCTGTTGCAGAGGTGTCTCCTGCCTTGGGGTACTCCCCAGGTGTTTCTGACGTGGCACGTGGGTCCGCCTAAATGTGTTGGTCAGGTCCCTTGGGCTTACACTTGCAGCAGGAGGTTAGGGACAAGATTTTTTGGGGGGGATTTGTGAATATTTTCTCCCTCCTCCCCATGGAGGAGGCCCCTCTGTTGGTGGAGAAGGATACAAAAGAGTCAGAGAAGGAGAAGTACCGGTACCGTAGATCCCCAAAACTTTCGGTAACTGGATTTGCGCATTTTCAATACTTGCCAGTGTCATTGGGGAAAAGGCCCGCAGAAGTGCTCCGCATTGTTCTGCTAAAAGGACACCATTTGGAGCGCTTGTTATACCTCTGGGGGCTGGGGGGGGGGTGGAAATATGACGAGCAATTCCGTCAGTGATTGTCCTGTGGGGGAACCCATCCCGTCTCCCACTGCATTAAGCAGGGGGGAAAAGGCGAGAAAGGGGATTTGGGGTCCAAAGGCGACAATGCCGGTGGTCGTAGGTGCAATGGGCCCTTGGCTCGTCCGCTATTGGAATCGTCGGGCGGCTGACATCCTGTTAGGCGGGTTTGAGCATGGTTTGTGGATTTCTTTCACCGGTTGCCCCACTTCCCTGCTGGTTAGGAGCCTTCGGTCGGTTTGGCAGTTCCCACAGGTGGCTAGGGAAAACTGGGCAAGGAATTATCTCTTTAAGGACCCTCCACTACCGGACTTATAGGTCTCTCCACACAAAAAGGAGCAGGGAAAGTACCGTTAAACCGGGGGGTTCGGTGACTGATGACATCTCTTCGGTACTCTGCCGGGGATTGACTCCTTGCTGCACTACCTTGCGTGGGTCCTGCCGATTCGCCAACCTTTGCAATGCTGCTGCGAGTTTTGGGTGTGGTGTTCCAACGGTTTGGGGTCCCACTAGCACACGATAAGATGGTGGGCCCGGTCACTTGTCTTAGTTTATTGAGCATCGACATTGACTCTTTGGCTGGGGAATGCAGCTTGCCTTTGGACGAGATTCAAGGCTTATGGTGGGAGGTGGCCTTGGCCAAGGGACGGCGCAAGATTAATTTTCCAGTCGCTACTGGACTAGCTGAACTTTGCCTGTCGGATCCTGCCCATGGGGCGGGTCTTTAACCGGCGTTTGGCTGCGGCGACGTCGGGGGTCACTGGCCCCGTCATTTTATTCGGCTCACTCAGCCGCTACGGGAGGATTTGGCGGTGTGGGACTCCGTCCTGGAGTCTTATAATCGCTGGTCCTACTGGCAACTGTCGGAGGTCTCTAACACCGACCAGCACCTCTTTGCGGATGCAGCTGGCTCTGTGGGGTTTGGGGCCATTCTGGGCACCAGTTGGTGTGCCGCCTTGTGGCCGGACAGTTGGCATGTTTCGGGGCTCACAAAAATCGGTTGGTGCTCTGATGCTTGTGTCTCAAGGTGTACTGTAGGGCAGAGCATATACGAGGAGTTCACAATGTAATGGCGGATGTTCTCTCTCCTTTACAGTGGGCGGAGTTCGGCTGTTGCCACGCAGTTGGTGCTGGAGGGGACACTCTGTCCAGTGGACGTGTGGTCGCTTGGTCAGGCAGAGGGATGGACTGGATCCGGGGATCGGTTTCCTAGGCCACTTGGACTCGCTCCAGTATGATGTGGGATGAGTGGGAGCAATGGGAGTAAGAATTGGGAGGCTTGGGTTCCCCAGAGGAGTGCCTCAGGGGGCTCTTGCAGCCCTTGGATCACTGGGAATCGGAGGGTAAGTATCCAGCAGGTCTGTTACTCGGGGTTGAGGCCCATCTGTTTAAGTTGGCTTATTCCCTGGCTTTCTTTGGGGCTCTGCGAATTGGGGACTTGGTGACGATTCGGTAGAGGGGTGCTTTTCAGCAACGTCCAGTGTGTGCCGGGGCAGATTTTGTTTCTGATCCGGCGCTCAATGAAGGATGTCTTGGGGAAAGGGTAAGTGGGTGCGATTGGGTGCTCTTTCTGTTTTTTCCCCGTTGCGTCCTTTTGGGATTATGCGAGCTGCGCCAGGTCTCCTCGGGCCCGCTCTTGGTTCATGAAGATGAGTCTTTTGTCTGGGTTGGAGGTATTGGGAGTTGATAGTGAGGAAGGCGCAGGTAGTTCAGAGGATTGGGAGGTGGGCATCTGGGTGTTTTGTCTCATATGTTTATCCTTCCCGCCTGCTGAATTGACGTTTTTTCTCCATAGGTGGGATTCCTCCCAGGGGCTGGGTGATCGGGCCTTTGTATGTCTTTTGGGCCAGAGGACGGGCGGCTGTCCATCCGTGAGGTGAGTTGCTGGGTCTCACGCCTTCTGTAGCGGAGATTCGCTGGTTTGGGATGAAGTGGGTTCAGCTCCCTCCCGAGCTTGTTCAGCTTGCCCGGCTTTTGGGTCCACCTAGTGTGTTGGCGATTCACCTGGGGGGTAATGACCTGGGGATAATGCCTAGTTTGGCGTTGTGTAACACTATTAGGTGGGACTTGGCGCAGGTGTTGGTTTTGTTCCCATAGGTTAGGCCTATCTGGTCAGAGGTGTTTTCCCGTAACTACTGGCAGCGGGCCCATAATCAGCGAGCCATGGAACGCTACCGGGTAAAGTTGAATCGGAGGGTCTCTAAGTTTGTGTTGGGGGTTAAGGGGATCCCGGTTCACCACAAGGTCTTCGAGTAAGAGGCGGCGAATTTGTTTAGGTCTAAGGGCGTGCACCTTACGGAGGTCGGGCTCGACCTTTTTAACCTTTCCATCCAGGAAGCGGTGAAACAGGCCTTGGTTGCATTGGGTGGGGGGCTCCCCCTGATTTTAGGTGTAAAACAGCGTGGGTTGTGGCGTGACCTTGCCAATAGGGTTGGGGAGTATCAGATGGAATGTCAATAGATGGACACGTGGGTCTCAAGCTCCCCTGCTCTGTAGGGTAAACTTTTTAGTTACCGACTTGGACAAGCCCACCGAGCTAAAAGCCAGCTGGTGGTAGAGCATTTAAAGATGAAGGGAATTTTGGTTTGGACGAGGGGGAGAGAGGCGAGACCCCAGTGGGTAAGGTTTGGTACATAGGCACCTGGTTAAGTTCGTTTTCAAGGACGGTTATTTAACCCCTTAAGGACCAAACTTCTGAAATAAAAGGGAATCATGACATGTCACACATGTCATTTGTCCTTAAGGGGTTAAGTTGGAGGCTGTAGGGCAATAAGTGTTAACCCCTTAAAACCAGGGGACGTACTATTACTCCCTATTCTAAGCGGCTCTAAATGACGCAGGGCGTAATAGTACGCCCTCCGCTTTTTGTTTACTTACCCGGTCGCCGGCGATCCCACGCCGGCGAGCGCGGTTGGGGGGACTCCCAGGGAGTCCCCCGCGGCAGATCCTGCCACCTGCAGCCCCCCCGGCCATGTGAGAGTGAGGTCCTTGCGAGGACCTCACAATCACATGGCCGGGTTAGCTGCCTGCTGCATTGCCAGCAGGGGGACTGCCTGTAATGACAATTAGAACTTGGAACGTTGTAAAAAACGCAACTTATTTGCTCCTAGGTGGCCGCCATTAGGCATACGAACACGTGGCGAGAACAAAGAATGGCGGCCATCTTAAATCTCACGAATGCGGTCAGCGGGACTTACGCATGAATTGCCTGGAACTGTTTTCGGCAGGGCAACCATGCGAATGCCCGGTCATCATGGAAGTCCCGGCTGACTACTTTCCCCCCCACGAATCAAACCGGCATTCGGGAGGTAGAATCTACCGAACAAGGCGAGCATTTCCATATATAAAACTGCAATGTTCGTATGGTAGTGTTCGTGTGATTAGGCACGAACGGAGACCGGCTCCTGCTGCTGATTCCATGGAACTGTAAAGCGGATACCACCACATGGCGAGCCGGTCAAACTTCCACACGATGCGACACGGAAACTACTAAACGGAATTTCGTGAGATTTGAATATGTGACTCCCAATACCCTCAGCTACCCAGGGATGTAAATGTTATAGTTGTATGTGTTGTAGAAAGTACTTTTCTAAAAAAAAAAAATTTTTTTATGTTTCTGGCTAGCAGATAATTGAGTTTAGTATGTTGCTGAAACTCAATTATCTAGCCTGGCCCAGAGGAGGAGTCTGTTACTGTATAAATTGAATGCCTGTTGCTTCCAGTAAATCAGTCTTGTTCCAGCATTAAGCTTTGGCTCATGTGTGGATTATTTGGCGATACCAGCGATATTTATTCCTGTGGATTATTGGAAATATTCTCTTAAGGGGAAAAAGGGAATATTGGACGGTGATACAAACTACTACCGTCACATACACATACGTGTATATATATGCATATATTAATTCTACATATATATTTATGTAATATTTTTACATAATTAGGTATCTTAATTAATTAAAATTAGCGGGACCTGCCTGATAACCCATGCCGAAAGTATAGGGAATTTAATTTAATAGCACTATATTTAACCCTATAACTTTCCAAGACACCATAAAACCTGTACATGGGGGGTACTGTTTTACTCGGGAGACTTCGCTGAACACAAATATTAGTGTTTCAAAACAGTAAAGTGTATTACAACGATGATATCGCCAAAAAAGTGATGTTTTTTGCATTTTTCACGCACAAACAGCACTTACACGGACAATATTATTGCTGTGATACTTTTTACTGTTTTGAAACACAAATATCTGTGTTCAGCGAAGTCTCCCGAGTACAACAGTACCCCTCATGTACAGGTTTTATGGTGTTTTCAAAGGTTACAGCATCAAACGTGTTTTTTTCACATTAAAATTTGCCAGACTGGTTATGTTGCCTTTGAGACCCTATGGTAGCCCAAGAATGAAAATTATCCCTATGATGGCATACCATTTGCAATAGTAGACAACCCAATGTATTGCAAATGGGGTATGTCCAGTCTTTTTTAGTAGGCACTTAGTTAGTCACAAACACTGGCCAAAATTGGCGTTTTTTGAATTTTTCACACACAAACAAATACTAACGCTAACTTTGGCCAGTGTTTGTGACCAAATGGCTACTAAAAAAGACTGGACATACCCCATTTGCAATACCTTGGGTTGTCTACTATTGCAAATAGTATGCCATTATGGGTGTAAATTTAATTCCTGGGCTACTATACAGTCTCAAAGGCAACGTAACCAATCTGGCGAATTTCAATTTCAAATGTAACATGCTATATTTGACCCTGTAACTTCCCAAAACACCAGAAGACCTGTACATAGGGGGTACTGTTTTACACGTGAGACTTTGCTGAATACAAATATGTGTATTTTATTGCAGTAAAAGCAAACAGTATTATGACATTGACAGTTAAAATGTCATGAAGAACTAAAAAAATAACAACATTTCTTATTTTCTCCCATTTTTTTCATATTAAATTATGTTTCATAGCTAAATATTTGATATTAAATGAAAGCCATGTTTCCCCTGAATACAATGATTTATAATAAGGGGGGGTGCATTTAATATGAAAGAGGTGAATTACAGTTGGACAGACATATAGCACAAATGCCAGGTTTTGTTTACGTTTTGTTTTGTTCACAACGTGTGCGTTTGGCTCAGTCCTTAACCCCTTAAGTCCGGAGGGCGTACTATTACGTCCTTTTAAAAGCGGCTCTAAACGCCGCCGGACGTAATAGTACGCCCTCCGGTTTTTAGTAACTTACCCGGTCGCCGGCGGTCCCACGCCGGCGATCGCGGTTGGGGGGACTCCCAGGGAGCCCCCCCGCGGCACATCTTCCTCCTCCGGTGCCTCCCGGTCATGTGAGAGTGAGGTCCTTGCGAGGACCTCACAATCACATGGCCGGGATAGCTGGCTCAGGCATTGCCAGCAGGGGGACCAACTGTAATGACAGTTGGTCCCCCTGCTGGCTGAAAATAAAATAAAAATAATGTTAAAAGTGTAAAAAAAAAAATTTATACTTAGATCATATATATATATATTATATATATATGATCTAAGTATATATATACATATACATACACACACATACACCGTCTAGGTGTATTTTAATATTAATATATATATAATTATATATATATATTAATATCAAATTACACGTAGACTGATACTGATTAAATATATATATAATTATTGTTATATATATATTTATAAATAATATAAAAAAATAAATATGTAAATACGTAAAAAAATAAAATAAAATAAATAATTAAAAATAAAATATTAAAAAATATATAGATGTGTTTTATTTCGTTCTAACTGTATTGTGATATTAATATATATATATTTATATCAAAATACACGTAGAACGAAATAATATATATATCTATATACATAAATATATACGTATATATCACTATATATATACCTATATATAAAAAAAAATATTAAAAAATATATATATATATATATATACGTATATATACACATATGTATATATATACATATATTAATTCTACACATATATTTATGTAATAATTTTACATAATTAGGTATCCTAATTAATTACAATTAGCGGGACCTGCCTGACCACCCATGCCGAAAGTATAGGGAATTTAATTTGCTAGCACTATATTTAACCCTATAACTTTCCAAGACACCATAAAACCTGTACATGGGGGGTACTGTTTTACTCAGGAGACTTCGCTGAACACAAATATTAGTGTTTCAAAACAGTAAAATGTATTACAACCATGATATCGCCAGTAAAAGTGACGTTTTTTGCATTTTTCACGCACAAACTGCACTTACAGGGACGATATTATTGCTGCAATACTTTTTACTGTTTTGAAACACAAATATTTGTGTTCAGCAAAGTCTCCTGAGTACAACAGTACCCCTCATGTACAGGTTTTATGGTGTTTTCAAAAATTACAGCGTCAAATATAAGGCTTGTGTTTAATTTTTTTCACATTAAAATTCGCCAGATTGCTTACGTTGCCTTTATGACCCTATGGTAGCCCAAGAATGAAAATTACCCCTATGATGGCATTCCATTTGCAATAGTAGACAACCAAAGGTATTGCAAATGGGGTATGTCCAGTCTTTTTTAGTAGCCACTTAGTCACAAACACTGGCCAAAATTGGCGTTTTTTGCATTTTTCACACACAAACAAATACGAACGCTAAATTTGGCCAGTGTTTGTGACCAAATGGCTACTAAAAAAGACTGGACATCGCTTATTTGCAATACCTTGGGTCGTCTACAGGGCCGGACTGGGGATACAAAGCAGCCCTGGAAAAAATCAATGCCAGCCCCATAAGTAACTACGCCATGTATTGTCACATGTAATACGTATGGCTATGTGTTGCCACCCGAGATGATGGAGTAATTATATATATATATATATATATATATATATATTATGTGTGTATATTACTCAATCATCTGGGGTGGCAAGACATGCATACATATACATATATGCCTTACATATTATTGGTGTGTGTGTGTGTGTGTATATATATATATATATATATATATAATATGGTGGGGATGGGGGACTGTGAGGTGGATGGGGGGCTTGTGAGGTGGGTAGGTGTCCTGTAAGCTGGGTAGGGGGACTGTGAGGTGGGTAGGGGGCTGTATAGTAGGTAGGGGGGCTGTGAGGTGGGTAGGGGGGCTGTATAGTGAGTGGGGGCTGTATAGTGGGAGGGGGCTGTATAGTGGGTAGGGGGCGGAGAGGTGGGTAGGGGGGCGGTGAGGTGGGAGGGGGGCTGTGAGGTGAGAAGGGGGCTGTGAGGTGAGAAGGGGCTGTGAGGTGAGAAGGGGCTGTGAGGTGGGTAGGGGGCTGTGATGTGGATAGGGGGGCAGTATAGTGGGTAAGGGGGCAGTATAGTGGGTAGGGGGGCTGTGAGGTGGGTAGGGGGCGGTGAGGTGGGAGGGGGGCCGTGAGGTGGGAGGGGGGCCGTGAGGTGGGAGGGGGGCTGTGAGGTGGGAGGGGGCTGTGAGGTGGGTAGGGGGGCTGTGAGGTGGGTAGGGGGCTGTGATGTGGGTAGGGGGCTGTGAGGTGGGTAGGGGGCTGTATAGTGGGTAGGAAGGCTGTGAGGTGGGTAGGGGGGCTGTGATGTGGGTAGAGGGGCTGTATAGTGGGTAGGGGGGCTGTGAGGTGGGTAGGGGGCTGTGAGGTGGGTAGGGGGCTGTATAGTGGGTAGGGGGCTGTGAGGTGGGTAGGAGGGCTGTGAGGTGGGTAGAAGGGCTGTAATGTGGGTAGGGGGCTGTAATGTGGGTAGGGGGCTGTATAGTGGGTAGGGAGGCTGTGAGGTGGGTAAGGGGGCTGTGAGGTGGGTAGGGGGGCTGTGAGGTGGTTAGGGGGCTGTGAGGTGGGTAGGGGGGCAGTATAGTGGGTAGGGGGCTGTATAGTGGGTGGGGGCCTGTGGTATGGGTAGGGGGATGTATAGTGGGTAGGGGGCTGTGAGGTGGGTAGGGGGGATGTGGTATAGGTAGGGGGCTGTGAGGTGGGCAGGGGGGCTGTGGTATGGGTAGGGGGGCTGTGGTATGGGTAGGGGGGCTGTGGTATGGGTAGGGGGCTGTATAGTGGGTAGGGGGGCTGTATAATGGGTAGGGGGCTGTGAGGTGGCCAGGGGGGCTGTGGGGACTGTCTGTGAGGTGGCCAGGGGGGCTGTGGGGTGGGTAGGGGGACTGTCTGTGAGGTGGGGGGGGGCCTGAATGGTGGGTATGGGGCTGAAAAATGGTAAATACCTTTAGTTTCCTGTTGGTCCGGTGGGCAGCTTTCCAGCACCGTGCGTGGGGGCGGGGCATGCGGCCGAAATGATTGGAGACTGTGCAGGGAGACTGATAGGTCTCCCTGCAGCTGCTGGCAGCCACACCAGCCCCCAGCTCCTCCCTCCCCTCGGACTGACAGGCTGGCACAGTCCGAGGGGAGGATTTATTATAATAATCATAAGGGCTGTCAGCCCGGCCCCAGCTTAATGCGGCCCACCGGGAAATTTCCCGGTATCCCGGTGGGCCAGTCCGGCCCTGGTCGTCTACTATTGCAAATGGTATGCCATTATGGGTGTAAATTTATTTCCTGGGCTACTATACAGTCTCAAAGGCAACGTAACCAATCTGTCGAATTTCAATTTCAAATGTAACACGCTATATTTGACCCTGTAACTTCCCAAAACACCATAAAACCTGTACATAGGGGGTACTGTTTTACACGTGAGACTTTGCTGAATACAAATATGTGTATTTTATTGCAGTAAAAGCAAACAGTATTATGACATTGACAGTTAAAATGTCATGTAGAACGAAAAAAATAAAAAAAAAATCTTATTTTGTCCCATTTTTTTCATATTAAATTATGTTTCATAGCTAAATATTTGATATTAAATGAAAGCCCTGTTTCCCCTGAATAAAATGATATATAATAAGGGGGGGTGCATTTAATATGAAAGAGGTGAATTACGGTTGGACAGACATATAGCGCAAATGCCAGGTTTTGTTTACGTTTTGTTTCGTTCACAACTTGTACATTTGGCTGCGGTGTTAAGGGGTTAAGGGGTTAATTATGGTATGTACCTATATTTATGTGTTTATTTATATTTGAATTAAAGGGAAAGAATAAAGTTTGGATGAGTCCTACAGTTGTAAGTTTAATAAATGCTGTGGCCTGTTTCACCCAATATTTGTTGTCTGTCGTTATTGGGGGGAGAAGTGGGGTAGTCTCTTTACTCTTAGTCGCAACAACAAAAAAGTGTAGCAGTATCCCAAAATCTTTGCAGCAGGAGGGGCCCTTGATTTCCTGGGAGTGAGCGCAGGACTTCTTTTACAATGCTGCCGCCCATCCTATGTGTTCCCTATTAAGGGTTAATAAGTATATAGGGGTGTATCAAAAATACCCCTCTCTGTCTCATTAGAGATATCTTTGCCAGAAGCTCAAGGAAGCAGGCTGAAGGGTCAGTGTTAGGACCCGCTTAGGGGGGTCTGCCTTGATGTTGGCAGGCGGGCAATCCCTCCAATGGCCATTAGAGCAACTAAATGACCTCCATTTGTCTAAATATACATAGGGATTAAGGAGAGAGCGCAGGTAACTTTTTCTTTCCCTTGATTTTCTGTTGCCTGGGGGTCCTGTGAGCTGTTAGTCCACCCCTGCTCTGTAACTTTAAAAAAAAAAAACATAAAACCCGTACATGGAGGGTTCTGCTGTACTCGTGAGACATCACTGAATACAAATATGTGTTTTATTGCAGTAAAAGCTAAGTGTATTAAGACAGTCACAGTTAAAATGTCATGCAGAACTAAGAAAATTCAATTTATCTTTTTTAGTTTTTATTCATATAAATTATGTTTCTTATATGAATATTTGATGTGAAAGCCCTGTTTCTCCCGAACAAAATGATATATAATAAATGTGGGTGCACTTAACATGAAAGAGGTGAATTACAATTGAACAGACATATAGTCAAATTCTAGGGTGTGTCTTGGTTTTGTTTTGTTTAGAACTTGTACAATTGTCTCTGTCCTTAAGGGGTTAACAAGTGTCAAAATATATAATTCAAATCTCAGATTATTTTATGTCCCAGGTAAAAAATCTGAAAAGTATAATCTTTGAATCATCCATATACTACAAAACCAGACAATATTATATTTCAAGAAGAGCTAAAATTAACAATCTGGATATGTACACAATATAAACTTTTTACTTACCAAAATTAATAACGCATAGTTATTCTGGAATTCCCACTAGTCATTTAAGCTTCAGATGCCTTATTCTTTCTATTTTCTGTTAGCTTTTGTAACCTCCTTAGTGTTGGGAAATGATTCTCCTAAATTTGTTGCCCTGCCTATTTCCTGCATCATCATGTCTGACCTAATATAGACTAAATTACAAAAGGATAATGTGCATAAATTTAAAGTAACAGCATATTTATATTTTACTTTATCTCAGTATATCTTCAGTGAAATTACAACACATTCAATGAGATTATTTCATAAAGATTTTTTTAACGATTTATTTAAGAGAGGCAGACGAAGAAATACAGTGCACAAATTAGTATCAGTCTAAGAATATACATATTAAACATATTAATAACATAACATATTAAATGAACTATATATCACAAAGAAGAGAGAGTAATTAAATATTATGCTAACAATAAAATATATATGAAATGTTCTGCAGTTGAGTTTAGAATATTTTAAATAGGAAATGTATTACTTTTTTTGCTGTGTCTACTATTATTGAGACAATATGTACCTGTTGTATCAAGATCTGTGTCCTGCTCTCATAATATTTAATGAACAGAGATAGGAGAAAGAAAAAAAAATAAAGGGAAGGAGGGGAGGAAAGAGGAAGGTACTGTTGAGCGCAATTTACAAAGAGAGTTAGTTACAGCTATTCTAAAAATTATTGGAAGTAAATTCTTTCCAGCGATCCCATACTTTAGAGAATTGTGCATGTGGATGCAGGACCTTTGAGGTCAGTTCATCCATTACAGCATTGTCTTCGATTTTTGTAATAGCATATTGCAATGTCAGAGGGTCCATTTTAAGCCATCCGGCTGCAAAGACCCTACAAGGCCCCTAGTGTGATTAAATTCAAAACTTTTTGATTATGTGTTTGGATTCCCTAAATTGAGAAAAAAAGAAGGTCTAAGGAGAGAGATTAATCGGTCTCCGTAAGACCTCTGTTTCTAGATTGCTTATGCTTTTCCAGAAGCCAAATCCATTTTGGGCAATCCTACCATGTATGTAGGTATGCACCTCTGTGAGCACAAAGTTGCCAGCAGAGGTATTTTGTTTTTTTACCTATTCTATGTAACCAAACTGGGGTCACGTGCCATCTGAATACAATTTTAAACATCTGTTCTTGAGATAAGACACAGGCCGAGATTTCCACAGCTGATTCCCACATTTCTGATTCCCACATTTCTCCCCCCCTTCTATTGTCTCACACAAATCTGTTTCCTATTGGTTGATGTATTTTAGTTGTCCCCATATTGAAGGTTCTTTGCTTAGATGTGTATAGTCCCTTTTAGTATTTTCCTTCGTTACGTAACAGTTCAAAGAATGTGGGAGGTCTTGTCGCTACTTATTTGATATTCAGAAATTGTGCAATATCCCTTATCTGGAAGTTGCGGAAATAGTCACTGGTCGTTAGGTGTATGATCTGTCTCAAATCTTCAAATTCTATAATTTTTCCTTCTGACCATAGATAAATATATCTTAGGATACCTGCCTCTAAAGTCATGTGGTCTCATGCACGGGGTAAAAAGTTTGTTGCGGAGGATTGAGGTCATCGGAGATGGGAATGTGCTCAAATTTGGTTCTCAACCTATTCCAGATATATAAGGAATTCAGGGTGGAAGGTAAGGCAAGATATGCATTAAAACTTCCTTGAGGACCTTTTCAGCCACATATAAAATGAAGGTAGATTGGATTCCATAAGGCTTGTGTCTAGATCCACCTATCATTTGTCTCCCTGAGGGTATGCCACATTATGATTTGAGATAGTTGTGCGGCATAATAGTATGTGAGTAGATTTGGAAGAAGCAAACTACTTTGATTTCTTGATCTGTAGAGAAGGTTTCTAACTAGTCTACGGCGTTTGTTCATCCATATGATCTAAATCCCCTTTGGTGACCCTAATAGGTAATGCTTGAATAGAAATAGAAGTATGGGTAGAGTGTTCATTTTAATACAGTGTATCCTTCCTATCCAGCATATGGGGTTAGTTTGCCATCCCTTTAATTTTATTTTAGTGTGTCAATAAACTGTATATAGTTATCGGAAAAAAGCGTAGAGTGAGAAGATCCCACTCAGATTCCTAGATATCGGAAGAATACCAAACTCTGTGCCTAATTTTTTGTCACTTCTCTGTCTGATATTTGTCAGGGTATTGCGCGTGATTTTGAATAATTTATTTTAACAGCTGAAAAAGAACCGGGAACAAAAGACTGGGATTGACAAAGGATAGTAGTGCATCATCTGCATAAGCTGCTACTTTGTAAATATACTGACCTATAGATATGCTTTAACCCCTTAAGGATCAAACTTCTGGAATAAAAAGGAATCATGGCATGTCACACATGTCATGTCTCCTTAACGGGTTAAATCCTTGAATCTTTTCTGATCTGAAGAAGTAGCGGTTCCAATGATAGGGGAGAACAGAAGTGGTAGACAAGGGACAATCATGTTTCGTTCCAATGCTGATTGTCATTGGAGTTCTATATAAGCCTGGAAGTTGAAGCTGCTTGAAGAGATTAGAGTATAAGGCCTGAATAGTCTGCAGTTAAAGGTTCTGGGAAGCCCCAGTATCTGAGAAGACAAAACACATAAGGTCATGCAACCCTTCTGTGCGTCCAGTAATAGAAGTGGAGAAGGAGTTTTCCCCCTTCCGACATGCAATACTAAATTCCCAACTCTGCTGTTTTTTTATAAAGCTGCCTCTGAGGCATGAGTCCTACCTGGTCTAAGTTAGTGTATCAGGGTCAAAAGTACTTGTGTAATCCGTTTTTGTAATTCGAATTTTGGTATCTCGAATTTCTTACAGAAGTTGTGTCTATATCCTTTTTAGGGAGTAAAATAATGTTAGCCATGTTTATATTTGTGGGGAAATTCTCATTTTGATGGGCCTGTTTAAATATCACTAATAGGTGAGGTGACAATATTTCCTAAAAAATATTATAGTAACTGCCACTAAATCCGTCCGGTTCAGGAGTCTTTCCTCTTTTAATTGATGATATTGCTTCAATTACCTCTTCTATAGTAATTTCTGACTCTAGGTAAAGTGAGGGAGTTTAACCCCATCCCGACCTCGGACAGGTCACATCTGACAAAAAACAGTCCTTAAGGACCGCGGACGTATATACACAAATATTAGTGTTTCAAAACAGTAAAACATATTGCAGCGATGATATTGTCAGTAAAAGTGAAGTTTTTTGCATTTTCCACACACAAATGGCACTTTCACTGATGATATCATTGTTGTAATACATTTTACTGTTTTAAAAACACTAATATTTGTGTTCAGAAAAGTCTCCTGAGTATAACAGTACCCCCCCATGTACAGGTTTTATAGTGTTTTTTGAAAATGACAGGGTCAAATATAAGGTTGTTTTTTTCACATTTAAATTTGACAGATTGGTTATGTTGCTTTGAGAGCTTGTGGTAGCCCAGGATTGCGAATTACCCCCATTTGCAAAAGAAGCCAACCCAAAGTATTGCAAATGTGGTATGTTCAGTCTTTTTTACTAGCCACTTAGTCACAAACAGTGGCCAAAGTTAGTTTAACACACAAACAAATATAAATGCTACCTTTGTCCAGTGTTTGTGACTAAGTGGCTACTAAAAAAGGCTGGACATACCCCATATTGAATACCCTGCATTGTCTACTTTCGTTAATTTTGAAAAATGTATGGTTTGAGGGGGCTAAATTACATTGGCCGGCTTCAAAAATGTCACAAACAGGACATGGGTGCATGATGACAAGCTGTGAACATTCTAAGTTGGAAAATTGGAGTGCGCACCCTCCAAATAAGGTATTTTAGCCCCCAGAGAATCTGACACACCTATACATGGGTGGTATCACTGTACTCGGGAGATGTTGCTGAACACATATTGGGGTGTTCTTTGTCAGTATCCTTTTGTAAGTAAAGTTCTCTGTATTCTTAAATTGCTATGTTTGTAAAAAAAAAATCACCAATTCTTTATTTTTTTTTTAATTTGGCATAGATTGGTGGTAAAATAATTGCATGAAAATAGTCAAAATACCCCAAGTTTAATAGCTTAGGTTTTCTTCTTTTAAAAATATATACATGTGAAGCGTTATTCAGGGATTCCTGACAGATATCAGTGTTACAATGTAACTTTCGTTAATTTTGAAAAAATAAATGGTTTGGAAATAGCAAAGTGCTTACTTGTCCTTATTGCCCTATAATTTGAAGAAGAAAGAAAAGCTAAGAACATGTTAACATTGGGTATTTCTAAACTCAGGACAAAATTTAGAAACTATTTAGCACGGGTGTTTTTTGGCGGTTGTAGATGAGTAATAGATTTCTGGGGTCAAAGTTAGAAAAGGCGTGTTTTTTAAAACATTTTCATCATATTTTATAATTGTTTTTATAGTAAATTATATGATATGATAAAAATAATGGTATCTTTAGAAAGACCATTTAATTGCGAGAAAAACAGTATACAATATGTGTGGGTACAGTAAATGAGTAAGAGGAGAATTACAGCTAAACACAAACACTGCAGAAATGTAAAAACAGCCCTGGTCCCTAACGGTAAGAAAATTGAAAAGTGGTCTGGTCACTAAGGGGTTAGGAAATCTGAAATCTTTTTAATCCTCCCTCGTCCTCATTATCCAACTCTGGGGAATAGTTATAGTCATGGAACGTCTTTATATATATTACTCATCTGCATCTGACACTAGGAATCCCGAGGCAGTCCTAACTGCTGTCATAGGCTTTATGTTTGTCCTAAGATGGAGGCATCTGGCCAAGGCAGTGTCAATTCTGTTCCCCTTTTTTTTATTATTGCCATTTATATAGCGCCAACAGATTCTGTAGCACTTTACAATATTATGAGAGGGGGGATTTAACTATAAATAGGACAATTACAAGAAAACTTACAGGAACGATAGGTTGAAGAGGACCCTGGTCAAACGAGCTTACAGTATATAGGAGGTGGAGTATAAAACACATTAGGACAGGAAATAGCAATCAAATAAGGTGGGAGTGTAGCCGAGCTGGAGGAGAGAGCAAGAGACAGGTATGTGAGGTAGAGGTTACTCTGGGAGGCCATAAGCTTTCCTAAAGAGATGGGTTTTAAGGCACTTCTTAAACGATTGAAGACTAGGGGAGAGTCTGATGGCGTAGGCACCCTATTCCATAGGAAGGGAGCCGCCCACGAGAAGTACTGCAAGCGTGAGTTGGCTGTAAGGGTGCGAGCAGCGGACAGGAGAAGTTCACGGGCAGAGTGGAGAGACCGGTAAGGGGCATACCTATGAATCTGTGAAGAGATATAAGAGGGGCTAGAATTCTTCAGTGCTTTATAGGTATGGGTTAGCAGTTTGAATTGGATATAGGAAGCCAATGTAAGGACTGACAGAGAGGGATGAGGTGTGAGAGAACCGACTAGAGAGGAAAATCAGTCTGGAGGCAGCATTCATTACAGACTGTAACGGGGCAATATGACTTTTGGGAAGACCAATTAGGAGACAGTTACAATAATCCATGCGGGAAATTACTAGAGCATGGACAAGCTCCTTAGTAGCATCTTGCGTAAGAAAGGGGCGGATGTGGGCTATGTTTTTAAGATGGATTCTACAGGATTTGGTAACATACTGGATGTGAGGCTCAAAGGTGAGGCCAGAATCAAGTATGACGCCAAGACAGCGCTCTTGCAAGGATGCACTTATGTGGATACCACTAACTTGAAGGGAGAGAGAAAGAGGAGGATCAGTATTAAGAGGAGGAAAGTCAAGGAACTCCGTTTTAGAGAGATTGAGGTTCAGAAAGTGGGAGGACATCCAGTCAGAGATGGAAGAAAGGCAAGCAGTGACCTGTTGCAGGACGACAGGGGAGAGGTCCGGGTAGGAGAGATATATCAGGGTGTCATCAGCGTACAGGTGGTAGTGGAATCCAAATGAGGTAATAAGTTTGTCAAGAGAAGCAGTATAAAGAGAAAATAGAAGGGGACCAAGGACAGAGCCTTGGGGGACTGCAACCGAAACAAGATGAGGGGAGGAGGTATCATTAGAAAAGGAGACACTGAATGAGCATTGGGAGAGAGAGGAGAAAAACCACAAGAAGACAGAGTCACAGAGACTGAGTGATTAATGAGTTTGAAGAAGGAGAACATGATCAACGGTGTCAAAGGCAGTAGAGAGATCAAGAAGAATTAGTATGGAGTAGTGGCCTTTGGATTTAGGTGTGGTTGAGAAAGAGAACAGCAAGGTGGGGAGAATTCTTTCCTTAGCTGTTCAATCTTGTCGGTAAAGTAGCATGCAAAGCTATCACCTGTAAGGTTAGTTTGGGGGGTGGCCATAGCAGGGAAAAGAAGAGAGTTAAAGGTGTCAAAGAGACACCTGGATTGTGGGAGCATGAACTAATGAGAGAGGAAAAGTATGACTGTTTGGCGAGGGCAAGGGCTGCGCTGTATACACACAATATAAATCTATTATGGAGATAGTCTGCCTTGGTGCGAGTGTCTTGGGTTATGGGTAAGTTGAAGACCACCAAAGGATAAAGATGCAGGGGTGGCAATGTCAGAGGGGGAGAGCCATGTTTCTGTTAAGGCTAGTAAATCTAGGGAACGAGAGATGAAGAGGTTGTGGACAGCAGTGGATATTGTAATATTGCAAACAGAGCGTGCATTCCAGAGGGCAGTATTGAAGGAGGATTTAGAGGAAGAGTAACATGAAATGGGTATGAGATTGGTGTGGTACCTTGAGTTGGTATGTGGTGGGTTTGCTGAGATGGGACCCGGGGTTTGGAGAGACATGACCAGCTGCTAGGAGCAGAAGGATAGAAAGGAAGTGGGAGGAGGATTTGAAACTTTTGTAGGAGGGTATGTATATAGAGGATTTGGGAGGAGTTGGAGGAGATAGGCTGGAAAGGTATATGTAGAGTGCATGCGATGAATAGAGAGGGGAGTAAAGTGGAAGTGATGAAGATGGTGTTGCCAGAGACAGGTAAACAGAAGGATAGGGATATTTTAGTAATGAGAGAAATTAGTGCTAAAGTGAAAAATAGAAGAAAGAACATTATTTAGAGAAAATTTATTTTGTTATATAGATATGAAGATTATACATATGCACATATATAATCATAGACATACCGTATATACTCGAGTATAAGCCGACCCGAATATAAGCCGAGGCCCCTAATTTTATCCCAAAAAACTGGGAAAACTTATTGACTCGAGTATAAGACTAGGGTGGGAAATGCAGCAGCTACTGGTAAATTTCTAAATAAAATTAGATCCTAAAAAAAATATATTAATTGAATATTTATTTACAGTGTGTGTATAATGAATGCAGTGTGTGCGTATGTGTGTGTGTATGAGTGCAGCGTGTGTATGAGTGCAGCGTGTGTATGAGTGCAGTGTGTGTGTGCATGAATGCAGTGTGTGTGTGCATGAATGCAGTGTGTGAATGCAGTGTGTGCAGGGCCGGTGCAAGGATATTTGACGCCGTAGGCAAAAAAATGTTTGCCGCCCCCTCCCCCCCCCCCCATATGTCCTGACTTCCCCTCCTCCTCCCTCAGTGGTCCTTACCTCCCCACCCCCGTGTTCCTTTACTCCCCCCCCCAGTGGTCCTGACTCACCCCTCCCCTAGTGGTCCTTACCCTCCCCTCCCCTAGTGGTCCTTACTTCCCCCTCCCCTCCCATAGTGGTCCTTATCCCACCCCCTCCCTCTTATAGTGGTCCTTATCCCCCTTCTCCCTCCCATAGTGGTCCTTATCCCCCCCCATCCCTCCCATAGTGGTCCATATACCCCCCCCCCTCCCTCCCATAATGGTCCTTATACCCCCCCTCCCTCCCATAGTGGTCCTTATCCCACCCCCTCCCATAGTGGTCCTTATACCCCCCCTCCCTCCCATAGTGGTCCTTATACCCCCTCCCTCCAATAGTGGTCCTTATCCCCCCCCCCTCCCTCCCATAGTGGTCCTTATCCCCCCCTCCCTCCCATAGTGGTCCTTATACCCCCCTCCCTCCCATAGTGGTCCTTATACCCCTTTTTTTTTATTATTGTTAATTTTTTTTTTATTATTTTATTTCTTATTATATTTATATTTTTTTTTTCGTCCCCCCTCCCTGCTTGATATATGGCAGGGAGGGGGGCTCTCCTTTCCTGGTGGTCTAGTGGCAGTTCAGTGGGGGGGAGAGGGGGGCTGGCAGAGCTGTACTTACCTGTTCTGCAGCTCCTGTCAGCTCTCTCCTCCTCCGCGCCGTCCGTTCTGCTCTTCTGTCAGCTCCCAGTGTAAATCTCGCGAGAGCCGCGGCTCTCGCGAGATTTACACTGGGAGCTGACGAGGTGCTGAACGGACGACACAGAGGAGGAGAGAGCTGACAGGAGCTGCAGAACAGGTAAGTACAGCTCTGCCAGCCCCCCTCTCCCCCCAGTCTGTATTATGGCAATGCAAATTGCCATAATACAGACTATTGACTCGAGTATAAGCCGAGTTGGGGTTTTTCAGCCCAAAAAATGGGCTGAAAAACTCGGCTTATACTCGAGTATATACGGTATATATATATATATATATACACACATATACCTATGAGTGTTTAAACCAAGGGTAGTCAACCTTTTCCTTCCTACCACCCACTAATGCATCTTTCTTGATGGAAAAACTTCCTTACCGCATACATTTATCTTTTTATTTCTACTTTATGCATGTTTATAATGTTTTCAACTTTGTAAAGTTTAATGAGAAAACAATAAAGTAAATTGAAATTACCTTTAACTAGTGACAAACTCGTTTTCATGGCACTATAGGGTCTTTTGGTCCCCCACCCTCATGGCCCCCCTCCCGCCGGGCTGAAGGGGGAGGAAGGGGTTAAATTCTTACTTTTCTCCAGCGCCGGGCTTCCTCGGCGCTGGGGACTCTCCTCCCTCATCCGACGTTATCCACCTAATGTGCATGCGCAGCAAGAGCCACGCACACATTCAGACAGTCCATAGGAAAGCATTTCGCAATGCTTTCCTATGGACGGCAGCGTCTTCTCACTGTGAAAATCACAGTGAGAAGCACGGAAGCGCCTCTAGAGGCTTTCAATGAGACAGCCACTAGAGGCTGAATTTTTTTTTTTTACAAGTACTCTGTTCCTTTCTCCTTTTCTATAAGTACTCTGCTCCTTCTTTCTCCCATTCTACAAGTTCTCTGTTCCTTTCTCCTTTTTTTACAAATACTCTGCTCCTTTTTTCTCCTATTCTTCAAGTACTCTGCTCCTTCTTTCTCCGTTTTTTACAAATACTCTGCTCAGGGCCGGATTAAGAGCACAGTGGGCCTGGTGCTGACAATTATGATTGGCCTAATTACAGAATCTTATCGACCAAAAACACTAAAACAATCATACCTCCCAAGCATCATGTATCTGATGGAGATGGTGCTGGAGGGAAACAAACACATACTCTATGCTAATTTCTCTCTAATTTATGCTTTCATCTTTCAAGTAAATCCATAACCCCTAACAGCAGTGTCCAGTGAAGCAGGAAATCAATGGGCGCGGTAAAAGGGTGTGCCACTGGCGCAAATCACGTGACCAGACCTGCCAAAAGGGGTGAACATGCCCAAAAAGGGGGCATGTTTGTCCAAAGAATTGGAAGGTCAGCCTGGCATGAATGCATGTCAGGCTGCCTGCCAATCATGCATGCTGTCCAACTAAGGGCATATTATGCAGGCATACATCCCTCTTAAGCTTCCAAACTTAAAGGGACACTATAGTCACCAGAACAACTACAGCTTATTGTATTTGTTCTGGTAAGTAGAATCATTCCATTCAGGCTTTTTGCAGTAAACACTGTCTTTTCAGAGAAAATAACTCTGATGGCCACTCCTTAGATGGCTGCTAGAGGTGCTTCCTGGGGCAGTACTGCCTAGTGTGTAGCACTGCCATTCAGTGTCTCCACCCTCTGCATGCAGACACTGAACTTTCCTCAGAGAAATGCATTGATTCAATTTATCTTTATGAGGAGATGCTGATTGGTCAGGGCTATGTTGGACTTGTGCTGGCTCTGCCCCTGATCTGCCTAGTTGACAGTCTCAGCCAATCCTATGGGGAAGTATTGTAATTAGCTCAAACCACCACTTCTGATGATGTCAGCAGACAGTCAGTTCAGAGGCAGAGCCAGCAGCTGCAGACTCGAATACCAGTAATATTTGACTATATTTAGGGAGGCAAGTAGGGGCCAGGGTGGTGGTTTTAACATAATAGGGTCAGAAATACATGATTGTGTTCCTGACCCTATAGTGCTCCTTTAACCCCTTGAGGACACATGTTTGATTCTGTTGTATAGATGGATTGCTCCAAGTGTCTCCCTGTCTCCCAGTGTCTCAATCTCGCAAGTCACCCAGTCTCTCAGTGTCCCTATGTATTACATAGTCAGTGTCCCCATGTCACCCAGTCCCCTAGTCTCCCAGTGTCTCAGTGTTCCCATTTCTCCCAGTGTCCCCATGTCTCACTGTGTCCCCATGTCACTAAGAGACCTGGGGACATTGAGACACTTGGGGACACTAGGAGACACTTGGGGACACTGAGTCACTAGGAACACTGGGAGACATGGGGAAACTGGGAGCCATGGGGACACTGAGATATGGGGACACAGACACTGGGAGACTAGGAGACTAGGGAACACTGGGAAACATGGGGACACTGTGTCCCTAGTGTCTTTGTGTCCCAATGTCTCAGTGTCTCCCAATGTCCCTATGTCTCAGTGTCCCCAAGTGTCTCAGTGTCCCCAGGTCTACCTGCTGCCTTTCCCCCCATTCCTCGCTTACCTGAGCTGTAGAGCTGCTGTCTGGACACTGTGTGTTGTGTAGCTGCTCCCCCATGGATCAGTGAGTAGTAGAGAGAGGCAGGGAGGGATATGCTGTTACTTCCTATCCCTGCCTCTCTCCACACACAGTGGCTGGTGCTGGTATTGCAGAGTAATTTCCGTTTATACTGAGAAAAATACCTTGGTACATTTGTATTGCCGGTATTACTGCAATACTGGCACTGGCCAGGCAGCCTCAAACACCAGCTATGCCAGTAGAATACCAGTCAGGTGGCAAACCAAAGAGTAGTGTGTAAAAAAAAAAAATGGGCCTATTCCATGGGCCTGGGCCTGGAGCTGCAGCTCCATCAGCCCCTATGTTAATCCGGCCCTGACTCTGCTCCTTCTTTCTCCTATTCTTCAAGTACTCTGCTCCTTCTTTCTCCTATTTTCCAAGTACTCCACTCTCTGCTATTGTGTATCCCCCTACCTACTCCAACTCCTCCCCTTCTCTACCTGCGTGTTACACTCGTTCACGAGCGCACGCGTTTGTACATGCTTACGCACGCGCGATATGGGCGCACATGAGGGTTCAGGCACACACGCTTGTGCTTTCATGCACTCGCATCTGCAACCACGCACTTCCTGCTTACCACTGAGTGCGCAAGAGATGAATAGAGCATTCATCTCTCTGTATGGAGGGAGGATTCTGCTACCGCCCACCTGGAATCCCAAAATGCCCACTGGTGGGCGGTGGGGACCAGGTTGACGACACAGGGTTTAAACCATGGTTAGGGATGCACTTTGTTTACAGAGGGATTTCAGGTGAGGAGAGGTTTAGTGACTTGATTGGTGTTTTTTGAAAATCAGCTGATCTGCACAATCTATAAGTATGGTAATGACCATGGGGTTGGACAGCCTTCCAGATAGGATACCTCTGCTTAGGCTTTTCTGCACGGCTTGGTTGCTTGTGAGTACTGGGTGATGATAATCAATGCTGTTATTAGGGGCCCAGTCTGAAATATAAGGTTTGGGGTTAATAAAAAAAAACACCATTATGGGTGGGGAGACATGGAGATATTGAGGTCATTAGAGATGAAAAAACAGAGATAACATTTAGGATAAAAAGATATGAAGGATCAGATAGGTGAAAGTCATAAACAGTGAACAGAAATTTACAAGACTATCAGTGAAAGAAGTAACACTAGCTAAACAAATAATTCACAAAAAAGTCATTAAGAATGAACATAAAATAACAAGGCTATAAATGCACCAACCAGAAGATCAGAATGGGAGATATAATAGTTATCAATTAACTTAATTGATAGGGTGGGAGGTGGAATAGAACAGAATTTTAAATGAAGAAATAAAGGGAAACAATAAGTAGTACATGTAATTCTTGAATAGACCTTCCAGAGATGATACCCAGGGCCGGTGCTTCCTATAAGGCGAACTAGGCAGCCGCCTAGGGCGCCATATAAGAGGAGGTGCCCTGCGCCCCCATCGCCAGCCCTTTAAATGCTGCAGCCGCCTGCCGCACTGCCTCACCTCCCCTTCTCTGTAGCGTGGCCGAGCTCCTCTTCGGTCTGCGACCTGGCCGGACTGATAGGAAGTGCACACTCAGTGTGCACTTCCTGTCAGTCCGGCTGGGTACAGGAAACAGAAACTCCTGTACTGCGGACCGGAGAGGAGCTCGGTCACGCTACAGGGAAGGGGAGGTGAGGAGCAAGAAGAATGGGGGGCAGGGGAGTAAGAAGAAAACAGGGGGAGGGGGGAGTAAGAAGAAGAGGGGAGGGGGAGTAAGAAGAGGAGGGGGAGTAAGAAGAAGAGGGGGAAGAGGAGTAACAAGAAGAGGAGGGGGAGTAAGAAGAGGAGGGAGAGTAAGAAGAAGAGGGGGAGGAGGAGTAACAAGAAGAGGAGGGGAAGAGTAAGAAGAAGAGGGGGGAGTAAGAAGAAGAGGGGGAGGAGGAGTAACAAGAAGAGGAGGGGAACAGTAAGAAGAATAGGGGGAGAGTAAGAAGAAGAGGGGGAGGAGGATTAACAAGAAGAGAAGGGGGAGTAAGAAGAACAAGGGGAAGGGGAGTAAGAAGAACACAGGGAGGGGGTGAGGAGAAGGGGAGGTGAGGAGAACACAGGGTGGGGGGGTGGGGAGAACACAGGGAGGGTGGGTGGGTGTGAGAAGAGACTGCTAGGGGAGGGTGGGGGGAGAGGAGAGACCACTAAGGGGCAGGGGAGAGCTCTATAGGACTGGGGGCAGGACAGGGAGCTCTTTCACACTATGCACGTACACACACAACGCATCCCGATACATACTGTCATGCCTTAACTATGGTATCCTCTTACTTCCTGGTTCCACGGAGCCTAGCCACACCCCTTTATGACACGGTCTGCCTATTTAATCTGACTGCACCAGCTGATCAGGGCTGGATTATTGAACTACGTTCCTTACTCACAACCAGGCTACAACTTCATTGTGAAAGCCTCTGCTACCAAACCGGACTGAAAGACTCTGCAAGTTCCCTTCACCTCTCCTCATCCAAGACTAAAGATTAAACAATCTTCATACGCCTCTGAGGATATCTCGGGAACCAGTGTTCTATGTGCAGGAAGCTAAGTAAAACCAATGTGATAAGAGTTGCATCTAAAAGCTGTTATTACCTGTCTCCAAAAGTCCTTCGGTAAAAACAATCCTGTTACAGCTAAACTCAACTCATACTTCATATCAGTTATCTGCATCTGGCTTGCTTAAGTTAAAGTATGGAACAGCTATTGTAATTACTGCTCACCTAAACCGTTAACTCTATTAAGAGACTCTTTATTGATTCAGTGTCTGCAATTTTCTATCGTTTACTCCTTAAAGCTACAGTGCCTTTAACTGTGGACTTCAGTTATCATTTACTACTTAAGCTACAGTGCCTGTAATTTGGAATTAAAGTTTTTACCTTTTACTTTCTTTAATAAATATTCAACTATACGAAATCTGCAGTTGTGTTCCTTCATAACAAATGTTTAAACGTGACAGAATAATCCAGCCATTGTAATGGATCCAGCAGATTTCGATTCTACTATAGCTACGCTGAATCAAAGAGTTAATGCACTAGCCCAAAGTGTGCAAGACCTGCAAGTTACTAATGAAAGACTTCTCACTTATATCAGAGATTTACAAACTCATACTCCTCATACTACTCTGCACTCGGCTAGTGATCCTGCTGTGTGTAACCCTGAAAAGTTCTATGGAGATCGTTCCAGATACAGGGAGTTCCTCAACTCTTGCAAACTTTTAATTGCTTTGAAACCTAGATCCTATCCTACAGAAAGAACTAAAGTTTGTTCGGTTATTTCTTTTCTAAGAGGTGAACCTATGTCATGGGCTCATTCCTTTCTGGAAAACGATGACCCCATTTTAGACTCACTGGATGAATTTTTTGAAGCCATGTCTCTTCTCTATGAAGATCCTAACAAACAAGCTACAGCTGATTTAACAATCAGAACACTACAGCAAAGAAATAGACCCGTTGAAGATTACATTGCTGAATTCAAAAGATGGGCTATAGAAACGCAATGGAATGACATCACATTGCGCAACCAGTTTCGAATTGGTTTATCGGAAGCTGTAAAAGATGAATTATCTAGAACAGAACTCCCTACTAATTTGAACGCTCTAATTCGCCTATCAATCAGCATTGACAGAAGATTAAGAGAAAGAAAGGCCGAAAAAGCCCTTTCACATTCAAAAGACCGCAAACCTTTCACTCCCTCAAAAGCTCCAGATAAGACTTCCATACCAAGTGAACCTATGGAAATAGGGGCTCCAAAGCCTCCTGACAACCCATCTGAACCAATCGAACCTATGGAAATAGGGATAATAAGAAGTCCCCTCACTCCTGAAGAGAAAAATCGAAGACGTCAATTAAACCTATGCATGTATTGTGCCTCTCAAGTTCATTTAGTCTCTGATTGTCCTTCATTGAAACGGATAAAAGGCAGAAGGCAGTCTCATGCCTCTTCCATCCTAAGTGTACTTCCCTCTACAGCAAATACTCAAATGTCCCCTATCGTTCTTGTATTACAGTGGGACAATAAAAGAATTATAACCAAGGCTGTTATCGATTCCGGTGCAAATGGAGTATTCATCGACTCAGCCTTTGTAACAAAGAATAAAATTCCTTGTGTTCGTAAAAGAACTTCTGTACCTGTTAAAGTGATTGACGGGTCCCTCATCTCATCGGGACCAATACTTCATGAATCCATCCCTCTAAAAGTAACCATCAATCATACTCATACGGAAAGTCTTATATTTGATGTCATCTCATCACCATTTTTTCCTATTATATTAGGGATCAACTGGTTAAGGAACCACAACCCTCAAATCTCATGGTTTCCCTTCTCTCTTGCATTTGATTCTGATTATTGCAAGAAAACATGCTTGCAACGTATTCCAATTCTCCAGTCTACGAAAGAACCAGCTAAAACCTCATGTTGTTCTGACACCGAACTGGAGTCTCCTCCTCCTACAGTCATTGGAATCCTATCTTCTCTTATCGACGACGTTAAAGGTCTCAGTGAAGACGCTCTTGAACTTCCTAAATCAAGTAAATTATCCAAGAAAAACGGTCTCTACTATTTTAAAGACCGGATTTATGTACCTCCCTCTTTCAGAATTAAAGTACTTGAAATTATTCATGATTCTCCTCTGGCAGGTCATCCAGGTATGAAAAAGACCCTTGAATTGTCTAAAAGATACTATTGGTGGCCTCGTCAAGACCAAACTATTGATTCTTATGTCAATTCCTGTTCTGTATGCCAAAGATCCAAACATGTGTCCTTGCTAAAGCCTTATCATCCTGACCCTTTCCAAAGAAATGTCACTACTTCTCCTGATCCCATATTGGTCCAGGGTGAAGAAGAATACGAAATTCAAAGTATACTGGATTCAAGGATGCATCGTGGCTCCTTACAATACCTCATCAGATGGAAAGGATATGGTGTTGATGAAGATACATGGGAAAACTCCTCTGTTGTTCATGCTAATAAATTGATTTCCAAATTTCACAAGCATAAACCTTCTAAGCCAAATCAATAGCACCCAGAGGTTGCTCATTAAAGAGGGGGTACTGTCATGCCTTAACTATGGTATCCTCTTACTTCCTGGTTCCACGGAGCCTAGCCACACCCCTTTATGACACGGTCTGCCTATTTAATCTGACTGCACCAGCTGATCAGGGCTGGATTATTGAACTACGTTCCTTACTCACAACCAGGCTACAACTTCATTGTGAAAGCCTCTGCTACCAAACCGGACTGAAAGACTCTGCAAGTTCCCTTCACCTCTCCTCATCCAAGACTAAAGATTAAACAATCTTCATACGCCTCTGAGGATATCTCGGGAACCAGTGTTCTATGTGCAGGAAGCTAAGTAAAACCAATGTGATAAGAGTTGCATCTAAAAGCTGTTATTACCTGTCTCCAAAAGTCCTTCGGTAAAAACAATCCTGTTACAGCTAAACTCAACTCATACTTCATATCAGTTATCTGCATCTGGCTTGCTTAAGTTAAAGTATGGAACAGCTATTGTAATTACTGCTCACCTAAACCGTTAACTCTATTAAGAGACTCTTTATTGATTCAGTGTCTGCAATTTTCTATCGTTTACTCCTTAAAGCTACAGTGCCTTTAACTGTGGACTTCAGTTATCATTTACTACTTAAGCTACAGTGCCTGTAATTTGGAATTAAAGTTTTTACCTTTTACTTTCTTTAATAAATATTCAACTATACGAAATCTGCAGTTGTGTTCCTTCATAACAAATGTTTAAACGTGACACATACACAGAAACACACAATGCATCCCTACACACACAGAAACACACACACTGCTTCTCTTACATACACATAGAAGCACAATGCATGTCTTACACACACTCAATGCACACACTTACAGACACACACCTTGCATCCCTTATGCATACAAACACAGATTCACACAATGCATCCCTTACACACAACCAGAAACACACAATGCATCCCTTATACACAAACACACACTGCTTCCACTACACACACACACTGCATCACCTACACAAACTGGTATGCCTATACACTACATTCCATAAGAGCACACATTAGATCCTCTACAATAACACATAACACATCCCCTACACACTACACTCCCTGTGAGCGAACTCATGGGTGGAACATTTAGGTGGACTTATGGGTGGGACTTATGGGCATACTTACCGTCAGGCCCTGAG
Organism: Pelobates fuscus; assembly: GCF_036172605.1. NCBI lineage: Eukaryota > Metazoa > Chordata > Amphibia > Anura > Pelobatidae > Pelobates > Pelobates fuscus. The sequence continues at coordinate 326,194,863 of NC_086321.1, forward strand.
GCCCAGACAGGGCCGGATTAAGAGCACAGTGGGCCTGGTGCTGACAATTATGATGTGCCTATTTACGGAATCTTACCGACCAAAAACACTAAAACAGTCATACCTCCCAAGCGTCATGTATCTGATGGAGATGGTGCTGGAGGGAAACTCATAGGATGCAGCTATAAGAAAAGACATACTCTATGCTAATCTCTCTCTAACGTATGCTTTCATCTTTCAAGTAAATCCATAACCCCTAACAGCAGTGTCCAGTGAAGCAGGAAGTCAATGGGTGGGGTAAAAGGGTGTGCCACTGGCGCAAATCACGTTACCAGACCCGCCAAAAGGGGGTGAACATGCCCAAAAAGGGGGCATGTTTGTCCAAAGAATTGGAAGGTCAGCCTGGCATGAATGCATGTCAGGCTGCCTGCAAATCCTGCAGGCTGTCCAACTAAGGGCATACTATGCAGGCAGCACCCTGAGCTTGACATAAATGCGTCTAATGATGCACTCACTCCATGCTTTCTAAGGACTGTACCCTAGCACTTGCTGGTCCACTTGTCTCCTTACCTTCTTAATAGCAGGCAGACGTTCCTGGTATATTGTCTGAGACAGAGAAAAGGTGTATGTAGTGAGTATAGAAGAAAGGGGACATGCCACAGTGTTAGAGAGACCAACGTCTGCATTACCTAAACTAATTTTATTGTCAGCCAGTCCACACAAGTTTTGTTCCCATACATCCCTCTTCAGCTTCCAAACTTAAAGGGACACTATAGTCACCAGAACAACTACAGCTTATTGTATTTGTTCTGGTAAGTAGAATCATTCCATTCAGGCTTTTTGCAGTAAACACTGTCTCTTTTCAGAGAAAATAACTCCACTGGCCGCTCCTTAGATGGCTGCTAGAGGTGCTTCCTGGGGCAGTACTGCCTAGTGTGCAGCACTGCCATTCAGAGTCTCCACCCTCTGCATGCAGACACTGAACTTTCCTCATAGAGATGCATTGATTCAATGTATCTTTATGAGGAGATGTTGATTGGCCAGGGCTATGTTGGACTTGTGCTGGCTCTGCCCCTGATCTGCCTAGTTGACAGTCTCAGACAATCCTATGGGGAAGTATTGTAATTTGCTCAGACCACCACTTCTGATGATGTCAGCAGACAGTCAGTTCAGAGGCAGCAGCTGTAGACTTGAATACAAGTAATATTTTGCTATATTTAGGGAGGCAAGAAGGGGCCAGGGTGGCGGTTTTAACAAATTAGGGTCAGAAATACATGATTGTGTTCCTGACCCTATAGTGCTCCTTTAACCCCTTAAGGACCAAACTTCTGGAATAAAAGGGAATCATGACGTGTCAGGCACGTCATGTGTCCTTAAGGGGTTAAGCAAGAGTATGTGAAGAGTAGTTAAGGTTGCCACCTTTCTTGGAAAAAAATACCAGCCTTAATCATTTGTATAATTAATTTGTATAATTAATTAGTTATGCGTGACATCACATGATGTAAATCACAAGGAGTGACATCAGAGAAAATTCTGTAAAATCACCAACAAACTACTCACAGTTTGATTCTGCTGTATAGATGGATTGCTCCCACTGTCTCCCTGTGTCTCAGTCTCGCAAGTCACCCAGTGTCTCAGTGTCCCCATTTCTCCCAGTGTCCTAATGTCTCAGTGTGCCCCCATGTCACTAGGATACTGGGAACACAGCGAGACATGGGGACACTGAGACATGGGGACACTGGGAAATTTAGGGAAACTGGAAGACATGGGGACACTGAAACATTTTAGGACACTAAGACACTAGGGACACAGAGACATGGGAACACAGACACTGGGAGACTAGGGGACACTGGCTGGGAGACATACACTTGGGGACACTGGTAGACATGGGGACAGTTGTGGACATAGACATGGGGACACTGGGACAGATAGGGACACTGGGAGACATGGGGACACTAGGCACACTGAGAGACATGGGACACAGGCACTGGGAGACTTGGGGACACTAGCTGGGGGACATGGGGACACTGGGAGACATGAGGACATAGTGTCTCCGTGTCCCAATGTCTCAGTGTCTCCCAATGTCCCTATGTCTCACAGCATCCCCATGTGTCTCAGCATCCCCATGTGTCCCAGTGTCTCCATGTGTCTCAGTGTCCCCATGTTTTCCAGTGTCCCCAAGTGTCTCAGTGTTCCCAGGTCTCCCAGTGCCTGTGTCCCCATGTGTCCTAGTGTCTCAGTGTCCCCTAGTGTCTGTGTCCCCATGTGTCCCCTAGTGTTTGTGTCCTCTAGTGTCTCAGTGTCCCCATATGTCCCCTAGTGTCTCAGTGTCCCCTAGTGTCTCAGTGTCCCCATGTTTTCCAGTGTCCCCAAGTGTCTCAGTGTTCCCAGGTCTCCCAGTGTATGTGTCCCCATGTGTCCTAGTGTCTCAGTGTCCCCTAGTGTCTGTGTCCCCATGTGTCCCCTAGGGTCTGTGTCCCCTAGTGTCTCAGTGTCCCCATATGTCCGCTAGTGTCTCAATGTCCCCTAGTGTTTCAGTGTCCCCATGTGTCCCCTAGTGTCTCAGTGTCCCCATGTGTCCCTGCTGCCTTTCCCCCCTCTCTCACTTACCTGAGCTGTAGAGCTGCTGTCTGGACTCTGTGCTGTGTTGCCGCTCCCCCACGGATCAGTGAGTAGTAGAGAAAGGCAGGGATATGCTGTAACTTCCTATCCCTGCCTCTCTCCACACACAGTGACCCCTACTGGCTGGTGCTGGTATTGCAGAGTAATCTCCATTTATTCTGAGAAAAATACCTGCATTTGTATTGCCGTTATTACTGCAATACTGGCATGGCCAGGCAGCTTCAAATAGCGGCTGTGCCAGTAAAATACCGGTCAGGTGGCAAACCTAAGAGTAGTGTGTAAAAAAAATGGGCCTATTCCATGGGCCTGGGCCTGGAGCTGCAGCTCCATCAGCCCCTATGTTAATCCGGCCCTGGGCCCAGACCTTGAGCTGTGTAAGGGCCCCAAAAAAAATGGAGCTGTTTCCTGTTCTCCCAGAACATTGAATTTTGTGACCGCAGTTACATACAGCCTCCAGAGATCCGGTTCTACACCAGACCAGTGGAGCCAAACTGCAGCCAGAGCCCATCACCATCCTCATCTGGTTGTAAGTAGGCAATCTAGTATATTATTAGTGGCACTAATCTCTAATTAACCTCACATTAAAGGGACACTATAGTCCCCAGAACCACTGCAGCTTAATGAAGTGGTTCTGGGTGTCTATAGCCTGTTCCTGCAGGCTTTTTAATGTAAACACAGTGTGTAGCACTGGCGTTAGTTCATATGGCAGATCATATGGGTGGGGCATTGTGATGTCACATGGGGGCGGGGGGGCGGCAAATTTTTATTGTGCCTAGGGCGGCAAAAATCCTTGCACCGGCCCTGATGATACCTCTTTTTTAGCTTTTCTGCGGGGCTTGGTTGCTTGTAAGTACTGGGTATTGATAACCAAATGGAAGCATCTATTTGTCCGTTTTATTTGTTGTGTCATGTATCTAGTAATAATTTGTAGTTTGGGAATGGACTTTTTGGAGTTCTGTAAATATTGTGTCTAAAGGGTAGCTTTATGTTTCGATTCAAGTTTGTATACATTTTTCTGTAGATTAAAATGTAGTTCCAATTTAATATTTTCCCTATAGTAGGCTATTTTAAAGGAAAACTCCAGTGCCAGGAAAACAATCAGTTTTCCTGGCACTGCAGGTACCCTCTCCCTCCCACCTCCCATCCCAGGTAGCTGAAGGGGTGAAAACCCCTTCATGTCACTTACCTGAGACCCCGCCGATGTCCCTCGGCGGTGGTTTCGGGTCAGAGTCGCTCCTCCCTGTAATCACGTCAGCCGGTGGGCGAGACTGATTCCACCCGCCGGCTGAGGAAACCTAATGGGCATGTGCGGCAATGCCGCGCAGGCGCATTAGGTCTCCCCATAGGAAAGCTTTGAAAAATATTTTTTCAATGCTTTTCTATGGGGAATTGAGCGACGCTGGTGGTCCTCACACAGCGTGAGAATGTCCAGCGACGCTCTAGCAAAGAAAATCTTTGCTATGAATCAGGAAGTGCCCTCTAGTGGCTGTCTAGTAGACAGCCACTAGAGGTGGAGTTAACCCTGCAAGGTAATTATTGCAGTTTATAAAAAACTGCAATAATTACAGTTGCAGGGTTAAGAGTAGTGGGAGTTGGCACCCAGACCACTCCAATGGGCAGAAGTGGTCTGGGTGCCTGGAGTGTCCCTTTAAGTAAAATACCTCTGATAACAGTTTTGTAAGCTGCTCATAGGATCATATTTTTTATATCCGACATGTCACTCTCTTTGGAATAGTATTTCAAGGCTCTAGATACTTCCCCTACAACCGTAGGATCTGGTAACAACGAGGAGTTCAAGCGCCATGACCATGGTCACGTAGAAGATAAACCTTTAAGATAAATTGCCATATCTGCATGGTCTGACCATGTGATGTTGTTAATTACTGAGATATAGAGACTGGACACTAGGTTTAGGTTTAGAAAGAAACATGTCTATTCTTGAATAGGTGCAATGGGGGGACAAGTAAAATAAGGGTGTTCTGTGCGCCATATATCTACTAATTTATATATGCTAATACATTTTATAATCGTTTATCTTACCCTTTGTGACCTTGAGATCATAATAGTTCTGGTTTAGCAGTCCTATCGTCTACCGTGCATGAGACCACATTGTAGTCTCCTATTAACCAGAGGTCTGTCTTAAGTGGACCAATAAGGTCATCCAGTTTTTCCGAAAAAGTTTTATTCAGGGTATTAAGCAGGTGAAGTTTGCGTGACCCTATAACTCCTGACACTAAGATAAAATGTCCACCAGTATTGGTTTTCTGAAATTCACAATGTTTATGAAAAAGGATTGTAATTCCATTATGTTTATGGAATAACAGTTGTTGTCTGTAAGAGACAGTGTTCTAGACTTGTTAGGATGCATTTCCTGGAGAAACACAATGTCTGCTTTAAGCTTCTTTAGTTCCTTAAATAGCAGTCTTCTCTTTTGTGGGGAGTTTAGGCCTTTGACGTTCAAGGAAACAATTTTTGTTGTTATTGCATGTGTTTGGGATTATTAGCGTCTGAAAGACGGAACCCCGTCGTGATCAAGATCCATATCATTATCATGTGTCCTCCAACTGGGGAAAGCTGGCGTATAGGCAACAGAAGAATGAGAGGGAATTTTAAAAATGAACATAGTCAACAACATTAAACTCAAGTATTCACAAAAATGTGTTCTTGGGCTTACCAACTGCCAGGATAAATCAGGGGCTAACACCTCTCCAAGGTCTAAGACGGTCTATGGATGGGATAAAAATCTCTCCAAAGTCAACTGCAACCGTAAGATCAATATAAAAACTCCCCTTAACTGCAGCAAGTGGTTCCCCCCAGAAGACTGTGTAACCACTCCATGCATGTGCAAAACCCAAAAAGGATTTATATGATAACAATAGTGTCAGATAATCAAATAAATTGTGCACAAATATTAAATTTCAATACAATGGCCTATAATGACTTCTAATGATAGCATAAATATTAACAATTATATTTTTTTATGATTTTTGAACAAATTCAAATAAGAAGTAAACTATTTCCCTTTTTCTTTTTTAAACTAATATATGCATCTTTTTTTTTTCATTATGTTTTTCATTATGTTGGAGTCTTGTTATCCAATGTATGTCTGTGTGGAATAGATTGCTCTCAATCCTCCCTCCTGTTTGATGCAGCTTTTGTGGTATGGTATACCCTGATAATTTTTTTACAGACATTCCCCAAAGCCCATTGGTCCTTCCGCTTCACTCACTTTATCGTTGTGTAGTTATCTCAGATTAATTTGCTATTTGCCAATTTTTAGGGAAGACCTATTACTTCCCTCCCCCATCTTATTCTAGGAATATTTCATATATATTTGTAATAAAGCTTTAAATAGTCCACCATACCTTTTTGCCATCTTATGTAACGAACAAGGTGGGTAAAATTGTCATTTTCAACCAAACATACATGCTTTCCACATTTTGTTAAGTGGGATATAAAAAGTATTGCCTTTAATATTTAATTCTATGTTATGATAAAGAAATGAATAACTGTATCATGCAAGGGTTGCTGTAGAAACTTCCTTCTCTGACTCTTTTTCACTGCGTACTGATGACATGAGTTCAGGATCAACAGTTCTTTCAGTAGGTGGTACCTCCCAGGAGTATGTGTCTCTGCACAGCATAGAAGACTGAGGCATCTTTCTTTTAACTCTTCCTTCCAATCAGCAACTTGAAGACAGTCACAGAGGATCCCACTGACACTGTATACCCTTCTACATTTAATACCGCTGACGCGGGTGCAAAATGCAACTAAATTGTGGAAAAAGCAAATCAAGAGTTGAGACCAAAAGTTCTCAAGATAGAATACCAGCCCTGTATCGCTGATGGACTCTGTATTAATGCGGTTTAATAAGAAAACTGCAATTGTTTTACTGTTTCTGTTTGAAGCCTTCCAAACATCAGATTTTTAGTGCCAATCAGTCCAAGATGAATTTTCTGTATTACCCAAATGAGATTAGATGAAGAATAAAAGGATTGAATCTCCGCTGTCTGGCAGTTAGAGGTAAATAGAGGTCAGAAAATACTTCATACACATTATAACTTAATTCCAGGTTACCATCATTTCTGTCTAATGACGTCTTGATAGCTAGGTGGTAAATCTTGTATGAGCGTTGTTTGAGCTATAGTAAGGTTTGTGTTCTGCAAAGAGGCCTGGTTAGGAGCTGTAGTTAAGCAAATGAGTTCCGTCCACGGGACTGTAGCACTTGGAAAATTCTGTCTTTCGAAATGAAGTCTGTTATCTTGATTTGATTGGCGTCCCGTATTAAACTGAGAGTTGATAGTAGAAATGGTGGTAGGGTCTGAATTGTAACACTTAAACAGGAACCTTAAACAACTTATAAGAAAGCTAAAACATGCTGCAGCAATTATTATCCACGCATAATCAGGTAACTCAGATTTGCCAAAAACGTCCATTGTCAAAGTTTCCTGAGGAAACATATTTTCTTGTGAATAATTTAGCCAGATGTTGCAGAATGCTCTGTAAATATGAATAAAAACAATTAATAAATCATAAAATCATAATCAAATCAGTCACGTTAACAGTTTTAAAAGAGATATTCTGTGCACCGACACAACTGTAATACATTTGGTCTCTTTGAGATGATGTACTTTTTGCATTCTCTTTGAAATTTTTGCAAAAAGAAATAAAAAGAAAGTCACTCCTCCCAATCCAGAAAAAAGACTTCCTTATCAGCGTACATACACAGCTCAGCCAATGAGAGTACGGATTGAGCTAACTTGCTATGAGCATTAGAAGGCAAAGGAAGCCCAGGCAGACACGTGAGTATATACACATTAGTATATCACTACCTGTCTGTAGCCACTTACTGTCACTTTTACATCATTGAGTAAATTATTGAAAATCCCCTATAACCTGACAAACTGTTTTTTTTATCTTTTTTTTCCATTTTCATATATCATAATCCTTTTCTGACAAGTTAAAGCCAGGGCAAGCATTACAACTGAATAGGTGAAATAGAAACATTATTTAATTTCTCTGTACACTTTCTCTGCCAAGTGTAAAGGACATGGTGTAGCAGGGAGCTAAAATGGAAGCACCTAGTAGTAAAATAAAGAGGTGTAGATTTCTACATTTAATAGTTTTTTTTTTTACAACAGACAAATACATATCTGTTAAGTATAGTTATATAAGTAAACATAATATTAAAAATCATGGGCAGTGACAGTTCACCTTTAAAGAGACTCTGTAGGCACTATAATTAATTCATCTGATTGAATTGGCTATTGTGCCTTGAGTCCCCTGGCATTGTCCCTGCACTCAGTCATAAACCAGTTTCAAGCAGTTTAATACTGAATGAGGGTATCAAGCTTGCTATAGCCCTGCCCCCCACTGGTGATAAGGTTAAGTTGGGTATGGCTTCCTCGTAGCCATACTGATTCATACCTGCAAGGACACTGTGATAGGCTGAATGTAGTCAGCTGACACTCTCAGCCAATCACAAACATCCTTTGCTGCTCAGTCTAATGACTCCTCATTACCCAAGCACAGAAGGGATGAGTTGCTGGGACTATTGATCAACATTAAAACATTAAAACATGAAAAACGGTTTAATACTGAATAGAAGAACAATGCCAGAGAAATCCAGACACTATAAACACTTCAATGTGGTGAAGCAGTAATGGTGCTTAAAGTGTCCCTTAAAGGCTTTTTTCAAGTTCACCATTCCATATTTTCTTTTTTGTTGTCTCTTCTTTTCATCCCTGTGATATTCTAGATACAAGGAAGGAGTAACCTATGTCTAGCTCTTTGTCTGCTTACTTTTGATCTTACAATCTATGTATAGCTGTCAGCACAGTCTTCCTTCAATTAAGTTGCAGTCTGACAATATAACCATAAAATCTATTGTCGTGTTTATGGTGGTTGTAGGCTGCGACCATCATCCCTCAGTTCACGGTCAAACCATTTGCAAGGTCCGTTTCTAAAATAAACACAATGTCTGAACACTACTTCAGACAACAGGGTGCTACAGCCACTATAAATACATACTACTGAAAATAGGAGATTCCCATAAATGAGAAACAATCGGTGGAAATACAAAGTCCACTTTATTACATATAAAGAACAATAGTACACAATAGTGCAACAAGCACAGTGTATATAAAATAATATAAAAGAAATACACAGCCAAATTGGCCAAGAGCCCCTAAGGATAGCAGCTATAAACATACAAGTAACTAAACTGATAGTAAAGGTGCAAAGTGCTAAAGTGCAAGGGTGCAGGGTACTGATAATACTGCTCCACAAACCAAAAACAGCACAGTGCATACAATTACTATATATGATGGAATGCAAATAGAGTACATGTAGAGAAAGACTGCTATACTGAAAATACAGGGCTCTTGTGAATGCTCTACGGAGTTCGTCGGTGTCGACTTCCTCAGGAGCTTGCCTGTTTACGTGTCATATCTGGGAGGAAATTGTAATAAACGTTTGTGTAACACACTCTGGTTTTCAACAGATATCACGAAAGGAATAATCGGGAAATCTGAGGTTTTATTCAGGTATGATTTTTTAAAGAAGACATTACGTAGTTATATTTTATTGTCTTTATTGCTGACATTTGTAAAATCATTATTATTTCCTTGTACATAAATATGTGTTTTATTTAGTCACTTTTTCTTTTTACATTTTCAGACCTACTGATATTAGATTGTGTGTGTGTATGTGTTTGTGTGTGTGTGTTCATAAAGTATACAAATGTATGTATACTTTATGTTTATAGTTGTAAAATTGTACATACATACATACATACATACATACAGATAATGTATTTCTTTTTTTCATTTTTTAACCCCTTAAGACCGCAGCCAAATGTACAAGTTGTGATCCAAAAAAAACGTAAACAAAACCTGGCATTTGCGCTATATGTCTGTCCAACCGTAATTCACCTCTTTCATATTAAATGCACCCACACTTATTATATATCATTTTATTCAGGGGAAACAGGGCTTTCGTTTAACATCAAATATTTAGGTATGGAACATAATTTAATATGAAAAAAATATTTAAAAAATGGGAGAAAATAAGAATTTTTTTATTTTTTTTAGTTCTACGTGACATTCTAACTGTGAATGTCAAAATACTGTTTGCTTTTACTGCAGTAACATACACATATTTGTATTCAGCGATGTCTCACGTGTAAAACAGTACCCCCTATGTACAGGTTTTATGGTGTTTTGGGAAGTTACAGGGTCAAATATAGCATGTTACATATTTCAGTTTTTTCACATTGAAATTCGCCAGATAGGTTACGTTGCCTTTGAGACCATATGGTAGCCCAGAAATAAGAATTACCCCCATGATGGCATACCATTTGCAAAAGTAGACAACCTAAGGTATTGCAAATGGAGTATGTCCAGTCTTTTTTTTTTTTTAATTCTTTATTTTTGTCGTGCAGGTGATTACAAAGCATAAACATACGCCACAACAGCGTGTTTGAATAGTTAAGCATAGGATTAACAGTGGCACGAGAGGTTTGCACATTTTTGTTTTGTTTAACATGAAAATAACTGGCTTTATAACAACATTAGGGTGTTAAACGCGCTAGGCTAGACAAGCTGAGAAATGGTTTGGTCACATTCAGGATTATGTTAAATTGTATGTCATGTCTATGGTATCGCATTTCTGAGGAGGTTAAACGTTTACTCTTATACCAGATTTACAACTGTTTAGAATTTCTCTGGAGTTATGGATCTAGAGGAGCTTGGCATGTAAGAAAAGATAGAAGAAAAGATAGAGGAGAGACACAGAGTGGCTGCATTTGTAGAGATCATAGCATAGGGCTACACATGTTGTGTTACATACACGGCTGCAAGAAAGTTAAATCAGTGATTTAACAGGCGGTTCCCTCTACTCTAGCATTTTACCAAACATTGGTGTGTCATCGGCTAATAACAGGTTAGGCTCACAATGTGTAATAGACTATACATATTTAGTTGTGCTAGATATTTCAGGCTGCGTTGTTTATACAGCATTCAACATAGCGCTCTCGCTTTAAACTGTATAGGACGGGCCCTAGTGCACTATCTATAGCTTGCAGAACCACATTGTGTGGTAGAGGTAGTCTAATACATCAACCCTGGAATTAGTTAAGACTACACTCTTATACATTTTATATAACGTTAAAAAGACTCAGCTATTCATAAGTGGAACAATTAACATGACATTGAAAACTTTTTAAATTTGCTGACAGTTTTACTCTTGCATCGCTGGGTTGTTTGTAGCCTCGGTTAAGGACCCTGTTCGGAGACAGTTCACGGCTAGCATCCAGCTCCACTAGGTAATCAGTCAACCGATTCCCTGGCTGGGGTTCCACCGTCCTTGTGTGCCATGTCCAAGATTTTCCCGCCTGGGTGAGAGTCGGTCGAACCGTGAGCAGCTTAGGTCCATGAACAGTCCGCTGTGACCTGTGTTGTGGGCTGCTGTGTGCTGAGTTGTACTGTGCTTGATAGGGATTGCCTGGGCAGTCGACAGGGATGTAGGTCGTGCACGCTGGCGGTTCTCATTTTGGAGTTTGGGGGCGCAGGTGTTCCCGCCCAGCAACCCCGGTGCCGCTCTCTGCAGTGCCGGTCTTCTGCTTTGCTTCCCTCGGGGGGCCGCGCCGGAGCCGCGAGGGGGTTTCCCTTCCAGGCGGCGCAGTGTTGCCGGGCAATCCAGGCCGCCGCCTCTTTCAACGCCAGCTTGAAGGCCTGTCTCCGGGTGTGTAGCTGCTTCCAGAGGTTGGCACGAAGCCGATCGCAGAACTCCCAGATGTGCGCGGGAGGCTTGGTAAGTGTGCTCTTTTTCTTGAGCTGTGTTTGGGTCGCCATCTTGGTTTGGTCTTCGTAGTCCATTTTGAGCGTTGTTTGTGTCGCTTGATCAGGTTTTAATGCAGGGGCATTTATCTCCAGCTTGGACCGGGATGTCCCCCACCGGTCCAGAGGGGGGGGGAAGCAGGACTGTGTTGTGTTCATGCTTGGAGGCACAGCCCGCGCCGGGGGATCGGCCGACTCCCCCTGACCGTGGGCCCCGCTCTGGTTTAGGCCGCATGGTCGGCATTAGGCTTTCTGTAGCGCTTCGGCTCCGGGAAGGTACCATTCGATGGCTCTTGGCGTCGCGGGTCGGTTCCCGGCCACCTTGTGTCGCCAGCGTCGGCTATTCCGTCGTTATTGTCGGCCTGTCCAGTCTTTTTTAGTAGCCACTTGGTCACAAACACTGGCCAAAGTTAGTGTTAATATTTGAAAATGCAAAAAACTAATTTGAACGCAAATTTTGGCCAGTGTTTGTGACTAAGTGGCTATTAAAAAAACTGAACATACCCTATTTGCAATACCCTGGGTTGTCTACTATTGCAAATGGTATGCCATCATGGGGATAATTTTCATTCCTGGGCTACCGTACGGTCTCAAAGGCAACCTGGCGCATTTTAATGTGAAAAAACTGAAACGCAAACCTTATATTTGACTCTGTAACTTTTGAAAACACCATAAAACCTGTACATGAGGGGTACTGTTATACTCAGGAGACTTGGCTGAACACAAATATTAGTGTTTCAAAACAGTAAAACGTATCACAACAATTATATCGTCAGTGTAAGTGCCATTTGTGTGTGAAAAATGCACAAAATGTCACTGTCACTGACGATATAGTCGTTGTAATAGATTTTACTGTTTTGAAACACTAATATTTGTGTTCAGCGAAGTCTTCCGAGTAAAACAGTACCCCCCATGTACAGGTTTCATGGTGTCTTGGAAAGTTACAGGGTTAAATATAGTGCTAGAAAATGTAATTCCCTGAACTTTCGGCCTGGGTTGTCAGGCAGGTCCTGCAAATTGTAATTAATAAAATGACCTAATTATGTAAAATTATTACATAAATATATGCGTAGAATTATTATATATATATATGTGTGTATATATATATATATATGTGTGTGTATATATATGTATATATATTTTTAAATTATTTTTATTTATATATAGGTATATATATAGTGATATATACGTATATACTTATGTATATAGATATATATATTATTTCGTTCTACATGTATTTTGATATCAATATATATATATTAATTTTAAAATACAGTTAGAACGAAATTACGCATGTTTATATATTTTTTATCTATTTATTTTTTATTATTTTTTTATTATTTTTTCATTTTATTTTTTAACGTATTTATATATTTATTTATTTTTTATTATATATAAATATATATATAATGAAAATTATATATTTAATCAATATCATTGTACGTGTATTTTGATATTAATATAGATATATATAATTATGTATATATTAATATTAAAATACACGTAGACAGTGTATGTATATTTATGTGTATGTGTGTATATGTGTATATATATACTTAGATCATATATATAATAAATATATATATAATCTAAGTATATATAATCTTATTTTTACACTGTTTTAACAGATTTTTTTTTTTTCAGACAGCAGGGGGAGTACCTGTCATTACAGGCACTCCCCCTGCTGGCACTGCCTTGGACGGCTATGCCGTCCATGTGATCGCGGGGTCCTCGCAAGGACCTCGCGATCACATGGCTCTTGGCAGCCGAAGAGGATGGAGGGGGACTCCCTGTGCTCCCAGGTAAGTCCCCCATACCGCGATCGCCGGCGTGGGATCGCCGGCGACCGGGTAAGTACATAAGATCGCAGGACGTTCTATGCCGTCCTGCAGATTTTAGACCCACTAAAATGGGGACGGCATAGAACGTCCTGCGGTCTTAAGGGGTTGAGATTGAGCAGAAGGTAAATCAGTGACAGTAAACAACTGTGCAAATGTTCAACCAAAAAGCACGTGGACAATGTATATTTAGACTGTAAGCTCGTTTGAGCAGGGTCCTCTTCAACCTATTGTTCCTGTATTTTTTTTTTGTTGTAATTGTCTAATTTATTCAATTTTGATAAAACCCTAGTGGTGAAACGCGTTAATTGTTTTAAAATTGTGTATTTTAAATAATAAATGAATTTTGGCTATATTATTGTGCCACTATAATAATTTTTTATTTTTTACACAAATTTCATTTATTTTTTCCTGGCATTTTACTTATCCCGAGGTGGGGATTATACCACCAAAGCTATATTCAGAGTGCAGTGAGATCTGCACTCCATTTGTGAGTATATTTTATCTAATTTTTATTTATATTACATCATATTATCAGAGAGCACTATCTGTTGTTCCTATTTTCCCTCTTCCCTGAGAGTTGGACATCACCACCCTCCGGATGACAAGCATCCAAAATATCCTACAAGCGGGGATTATTCTGCTGAATGCCTGTTACACCTGAGCTGGTCATAGCTCATTTAAATGTGAGTGTAATATATCTTATTTTTTTATAATTATTCATTGTATACACTCCACACGATTGGTCCTCTCTTCTTGTGTTTTCCATATTACGAGACGATCCGAATGATCACAAACAGAGAAAATACTCTACCAGCGGAATCTGTGGAACAGACAATTCATCCTCTGATATCTATTGGGACTATTTTTATTTATTTATTATGTTCTATTTTTGGCGCAGCCTTTCTTTCTCCTGTTGTACATTTCTATTTAAGAGGGTTAGAGGGTTACCCTTTGTAAGGCCGCTGCCTATCCATTGTATTATTAGCGCTAACCTATTTTTTATTTCTTCTAATTTATTGTTCAATCTCGCATTCTCTGATAACATTGTAAAGTGATACGGAATATGCTGGCGCTATATAAATACCAATAATAATAATAATAATAATTAGTCGGACATATCAGTAGGTTAACAATTGAGAAATTATAATCTGTGCTATTAAAAGAAGGTTGAGTAACAATGATAAAAATCATTCTGAAATGACAGAGCATGCATGTTCTTAAAAATAAGTAATTTATGACTAGAAATTCTGAAGATCGGATACAAATGTTAGTTGTCCACTGTCAATAGGGGATAGCATATTGTCTCTAGATAACCCACTCCTCAAGGAGTTTTTTGGCTCCATTATGGAGATATTTCCATCAGGAGTTTTAGAGAAAAAAGAAGAGGAAAAGAAAAAAAAATAGGAAGAAGAAAGAAGAAAGAAGCAGGAAAGAAAGAAAAGTTGGTCACCGCGGAATCGAAGACGAGGTGGCACCCAGACCTCCCCTGTGCGCTTGCACATATTCCCCATGACATTGTCTGGCTCTTTCCTCCATGGGAATGGTCAAATATGATCAGTCTGTCTAATCCTTATTAAGTATTACTAGAGATAGTCTCCCATGGTTCCCACACTTTTGTAAAAGTGTTCATTATCCCCCTTACTTGGGCTGTCAGCTTGTCCATTAAGTAAGTATCTTTAAGATTTAAAAGCACCGTATCAATAGGTGGGACAGAAAGTAGTTAAGACTGAGCAAGGGTCATCCTGGCTACAAGAGTAAATTTATAGAGCAGTTTTTGAAGATAATGTATTTTTTAGTGATTCATTTGTGTGCAAAAGAGAGACTATGTTGAAGTCACCCAAGAAGGACGGTTCCTTGTTGCGTCTATGCATTCCAGCACTTTAAGAATTAACGTACTTTTGCGTGGTAATCACTATTTAAAGGAAAATTTTACTCACTATAACAACTTCAAGTTGTTATAGTGCCTACAGTAGTCCTCCCCCAAATAACCCCCCCAAATGTTTTTTTTTACTAATTAGAATACTCAGCTCGTGCCTCCAAGCTTTTTGGATAGGAAAGACGGGACTCCCTGTCTCTTATACCCATCCATACCGTGACATCTCGCACACATACGTAGTGCCATCATGGCTTGTCATAGAAAATCATGGCATTCAATGAATCCATAATATTCAAATACCTCTGACAATGGAAACAAACAGAAAACTTTATTTATTTGTAAATACATTTGAGATGTAAAACAGTTTATGTAAAGATTTATACAGCCCACGTGATTACCTTTACATGCTTTTTAAAAATACATTCTCAGAAAACCTACTGAAATTATTATTTTCTACAGGAAATAAAATGCAAGTGAATGCCCAATAGTCACATTTTCCAATAAATCAGGACACATTTTCACACTCAAGTAATAATTTTGTATATGTATAAAATAAAATAAAATCTATACTTTTCTTCTGAGCTCATGTAGACACACTGGAAATGGGAAACAATTACATTTGTGAAAAAACATTTTGGCAAAGTGAACATTATATTAACTCTTTCAATGCTGATGAGCACATTTGTACTTGAGACAAAGTGAAATGTAGCCCATGGAACATCGCAGATAGGGGAATGGGCCTTGACAGGGCCAGGAAGTAGGCAGGGAATAGTAAGTTAATTCTGGGCTATGGTTTAGTAATTTGGATTTGGGGTGGAGACTAAGCAAGTGTCCATTTTAATTACAGCCTTCACTTGCCTGTTACTTGTTGGCAGGTCTGTGTTGTTTTTTTTCCTTTGTTTTTTAGGATGGATTCGTTGGAAGAACTTCTGGCAGATGTCCGGGCGGAGGTGGGAGTTCGGGGGATGACCTGGCTGCAGGAGCAGCTGGGATCGGCGGGTATGTCTGCTGGCCCCCCCGCGGTGTTGGAGGGATGGCCAGCGCGGAGAACACGACCTCCCCAGTGGCTAAGTCTGGGCGTGTTACCTGCTCTGAGGAGGCATCGGAGCCCTTCTGTGAGTGGAGTGGGGGCTGCTGGCTCAGCGGCGGAAGGACCGGACAATGCGGGTGAGCGGCCGTCACCGTCTGTTCAACGCGGTGCTGGCCAGGTGAGGATGGTGGCCCACAGGATTCTCCCCTAGCTGAGTGCTCCCTGTATCAAGGTGGCTGGTGGGCGCGAGCGTAGGAGACAGGCGGCTGGCTACCACGTGGAAGGGTGTGCGGCCAGGCCTGGTGATGACGGTGGAGGCTCCCATATGTCCTCCGGTGAGTTCGGCCCTAGTGGCCTACATGACAGTGACGGGGGGTCAGGCAGGTGCCAGGGCACCGCGGGCATCTTCCCAGGCATCTACGGCGGGCTCAGGTGGCAGGAGGTCGGAAGTTACGACCCTAGTTTCGGCCAGGGCCAGATCAGAGGAGATGGCAGCTGCTGGGAAGCAAGGCAGTCAGGTTCAAGGTGCGCAAGTGGTGACAGCGGCTGGGGGGAGGCCGGGCAGCCTGTAACAGGTCAAGGGGTCAGCTTATAGAGGGGCGGCCCAGGCGGGGTCGGGCGCGGTCAGGGCGGCCACATGGGGCCAGGCTGGAGGATGGAGGACTTCGTGTTGCAGGTGAGAGGGAGGGCCATAGGGTCCGCTCTCAGGGGCTGCATTGCAGGTCACGGAGTGGTCCAGGGTGGGAGCACAGTTTGGTACGGCGTGGAGGCGGCGCCAGGTGCAGCGTTACCAGGCGGGCGGGGTGTGGTCCCCGACTCACTATATTGGGGTGACTGAGGCTATGAAGGCGGACTTGGACTAGGAATGGTTCTTACAGGATTTCAAAGGCAGGGTCTTCTTTCGGGATCCGGTCTCTTCATCAGAGGCCATTGGGTTGTTCACGGATGCATCTGGAAGAATTGGGTTTGGGGCTTATCTGGCTGGCTGATGGTGCATGGAGCCATGGTCCGAGGTGTGGAGGTTGAGCCCCCTGATCAGGAACTTGGTGTTTCTTGAGTTTTTTCTGGTGGTAGTGACGGTGATGTTGTGGGGGAAGGATCTCGCGAATAAGAAAGTGGTCTTTTACTCTGATAATATGGCATTAGTGCAGGCGGTTAATGGTCTGTCAGCATCCTCGATACCAGTGGTGCGGTTACTTCAGTGTTTGGTTCTATTATGTATGTCATTTAACATGGTTTTCAGGGCACAGCATTGAAAGTGTTGACTGATTCTCTGTCTCATTTGCAGTGGGAATGTTTTCAGGAAGCAGCTCCGGATGCGCAAGACGTGGGACAGGCTTGTCCGGAGGAGATGTAGCTACTCGGGACATCTTACTTGGGGGATTCATAAGAAGTTCTTGTCACGTATTCATCCGCTTATAGAAATGTGACATTTACTGTCCACACAGGAAAAGTTGTGCCGAGCAGCAACCTAATCCACAGAAGGGTTAATGCTGAGCAGCAATTATGCAAATGAAACCTGGTAACTGACTTTGGGGTCAAAGGCCGGTTACAGCCTATCAGAACTAAAGGAGGGGTATTTAGGCCCAGTTCTCATCCTGCTCAGTGCCCTGTCGTGGTTTCCCTTGTGGTTGTCCGAGAGCGCGTTCCTGTTATTAGTTTTCTACCTGTTTTTTTACTTTGGCTTTGTTTATTGACTTCTCTATATTCTGATATCCTGACCAGGGGCGTATTAGCCGCGAGGCAAACAAGGCATTTGCCTTGGGCGGCATTTTCCAGGGGGCGGCAAAAAAGCCCCCCTCTGAGCTGTCTGCTCAGCTCCCTTGCGCGCCCCAGAGTGAGGCTGGGAGCCGGAATATGACTGTAACGGATCACCTGGCACCCCGATTTGGTACCTCCGTTAAAGGATGCTCCTAGCGCTCCTGAGGACTCCAAGCACTCTGGCAGACACCACAATCACCGAATCAGAGAAGCATATGAATCCTCTCAAGCCTCTGAATGCTGTAGACAGTTGAATAGGAACCATACGAATAGGCTTGCACTCCTAGCAGTCAACTGGAACAGTATGCAATAAATCCTCCCCCCCCAATAATGAGACGACACATCACTTTGAGGGTAAAACAGGAACTCTGGACTGGCTCATCCAGCCTGGCTTTTATTTCCATCAGACTCAGCATACTTTAAACATAAACACTTCCACAATTCAGGCAAATCCCTCCAGTGGATCAAAAGTTACACGGAAGTCCTTTTATGACCGACCGCAAGCACATTTTCTTGCCCAAAACAGTTCCATAGATTTGGGCTGTGCGGTCGGTCAATTCCTGGCATAAAAACGGCTAAGTCACATTCGAAGTGTGCCTGTACTTCGACTTTGGTCGAAGTGTCGAAGTGGAGTTGATGTTAAGGGTCGGCGCTGTTCGAAGTTAAAATGGCCGCCGCCACGTGGTCCTTTGTCCGATACCGGCCACTTCGACAACTTCGACAGCTTCGACTGTGTCTGAAGTGCCATATACAAAAGTACCAATCTGTCCCCAAAGTATTTAAAGGGCTAGGGACAGTATTATACAATCCACATGCCCAAAAGTAGTTCTTAAAGGGTCAGTACATTATGGTAGCAGTCCATAAGCCCCAATTCAGTCCCTTAAAGGGCAATATCTCCCAGGGACCATAATCACTGGGCAGGAGGCTAGCAACCAGGCTTCTCCAGTTCTCAGTGGCGAGGTTGGTTCCGCCACATTTCTCCCCTTTACCAAATAGACTAACAGGGTATCTGACCTCCTGCCGGTCAGTGCCCTGGTTAGTCCAGCAACCCACCCACAAAACAGAAACAGCAGTCCAGCCCACCCACAATAACTGGTTACTACACCTGGGTAGAGGAGAAATTGGTCCATGTCCAGGTGCCTCACCATGGCTGTGTGGGGGACTGGTAGGCTGCCTTGGTGGGTTGCTAAGTGGGCAGAGACCAGCGGTACTCTGCCCGGATGCCAGCACTACCACGGGAGTAATCGGGTTGAAGCCTGGTTGCTGGAGACTGACTGTCTCCCCTTTCGATACACCGCTCTGCTGCTGAAGACCGACTGTCTCCCCTTTGGCTAAACAGCCCTGTTGTGGGGGGGCAGGACCGACCGTCCCTACCCCCTGTGCTGGAAGTGCAGAGACCACGGTCCCATCTGCACAGGTGTGGGGCTTACAGTCTCCCCCTGGTACATTAAGCTGCTGCTGGGGAGAGGTGGTAACCAGCTCCTCTCCCATTAGAACACTCTGCCGCTGGGGAATGGAGACTGGGCTCTCTATTCCCTGTACATTAATGATCCGCCGCTGGGGAGAGGTGGTAACAATCTCCTCTCCCATGCATACTTCCTGTCTCTGCGGAGGGAGACCGACTGTCTCTCCTCCCAGCACAGAGTCCTGCTGTGGGGGAAAGGGGGCTGGGCTCTCCATTCCCTGCTGGATACTCTGCCGCTGGGGAATGGAGACTGGGCTCCCAATTCCCAACAAATCACACTGCCGCTGGGGAGGAAGGACTGCCCCTTCAGCTCCCTGCAACTTGGGCGCAGAGACCACGGTCCCATCTGCGCTGGTGTGGGGCTTACTGTCTCCCCTTGGTGTGCTAAGCTGCTGCTGGGGAGAGGGGGTAACAAACTCCTCTCCCTTACACACTTTCAGCCGCTGGGGAGCAGGGCTAACCCTCTGTACTCCCTGTAGGCAGGGCGCAGAGACCACGGTCCCATCTGCGCTGGTGAGGGGCTTACTGTCTCCCCTTGGTGAGCTGTGCTGCCGCTGGGGAGAGGGAATAACAAACTCCTCTCCCTTACACACCTTCAGCCGCTGGGGAGAGGGGATAACAGGCTCCTCTCCCTGCACCGTAGACTGCCGCTGGGGAGCAAGAATGGCACCTTCAGCACCCTGTAACGCACACTGCCGCTGGGGATCTGGGCCGACTGCCCAGCATCCCTGTAGGGCCGGTAGAGAGATCTCGGTCCCATCTCCACCTGCCATCTGTGGGTCTCTCCAGGACCAGTCTATGAGGTCCCCAACTTCTGCAGATGGTAGTGAAGCAGGGGGTACCTCGGCCACGTTTTTCCAGCTGTAGGCTAGCAGGTCTGGGTCTGCCACCCAGTTTTCCCGGTCTGCGTCCCTGCTCTGCGGCTGGCAGGAATTTAATAGTTCTACATAGTCCATCTCCAGCTCTCGTTCCATGGCAGCGAAACGGCGGAGGTCTTCTCCCAGTCCAATAGATCTCGGGCCCTGTATCATCTCACCTCGGTAATGCAAGATAGCCCAGTACCGTGACTCTGCTGGACTGCCGAAGTCGACGTCTTCCGCGAAGGCTTTCCACAACAGACCAGGGCTAGCGTAGTTCTCCCCCTCTGGCTGGATGCCCTCTGCCCTCCATGTCTCTGGCTGGACAGTGCACCACCACAGTGCCCGGTATGACGTGTCCAGGCTTAGTTCCCTTTCCACAAGGTACTCGAGTTGTCTTACCCGCTGCCCTCCAGGTTGGTCTCCCAGAAGCGGCATCCGCCATGCAATTTGTTCCTCCAACCGGTATGCGACACCAGGAAGGCGCTGCTGCCGTTGATACTGGACTTCCTCCAGGGCATCGTACCATAAGTGTCTCCGGGCATTATCTCTCCATTCCAATTCACTCTCTTCCTCAGGTGTGAGTGCCCAGGGGTCCACGAACCCCATTTTCCCAAATCTTTGTGTAGACAGGGACGCTGTATGCACACTAGCGTCGCCCTCAATTTGTAAATCCAAGCATAGTGTGTCTCCGAGCTGCTTTACCTCGCACTAGGACGCCATCCCACCGCTTGCCACCAATGTAACGGATCCACTGGCACCCCGACTTGGTACCTTCATTAAAGGATGCTCCTAGCGCTCCTGAGGACTCCAAGCACTCTGGCAGACACCACAATCACCGAATCAGAGAAGCATATGAATCCTCTCAAGCCTCTGAATGCTGTAGACAGTTGAATAGGAACCATACGAATAGGCTTGCACTCCTAGCAGTCAACTGGAACAGTATGCAATAAATCCTCCCCCCCAATAATGAGACGACACATCACTTTGAGGGTAAAACAGGAACTCTGGACTGGCTCATCCAGCCTGGCTTTTATTTCCATCTCACACATACAGGCCACACCCAGGGGGAGGCATAAAATAACCAATCCGAGATATGGTACAACCCACACATCCCCTCCCCTTAGCCTGAGAGATAATCCACTTATTATACAGTTTAAAACATAACTTTTACACAATATCTGTAACTTCAAAACCATACATCACATTCACATACAAATCACATATTCAGACTCAGCATACTTTAAACATAAACACTTCCACAATTCAGGCAAATCCCTCCAGTGGATCAAAAGTTACACGGAAGTCCTTTTATGACCGACCGCAAGCACATTTTCTTGCCCAAAACAGTTCCATAGATTTGGGCTGTGCGGTCGGTCAATTCCTGGCATAAAAACGGCTAAGTCCCATTCGAAGTGTGCCTGTACTTCGACTTTGGTCGAAGTGTCGAAGTGGAGTTGATGTTAAGGGTCGGCGGTGTTCGAAGTTAAAATGGCCGCCGCCACGTGGTCCTTTGTCCGATACCGGCCACTTCGACAACTTCGACAACTTCGACAGCTTCGACAGCTTCGACTGTGTCTGAAGTGCCATATACAAAAGTACCAATCTGTCCCCAAAGTATTTAAAGGGCTAGGGACAGTATTATACAATCCACATGCCCCAAAGTAGTTCTTAAAGGGTCAGTACATTATGGTAGCAGTCCATAAGCCCCAATTCAGTCCCTTAAAGGGCAATATCTCCCAGGGACCATAATCACTGGGCAGGAGGCTAGCAACCAGGCTTCTCCAGTTCTCAGTGGCGAGGTTGGTTCCGCCACAATGACGTCATATTCCGGCTCCGCCTCCCAGCCTCACTGTGCGGCGCGCGAGGGAGCTGAGCAGACAGCTCAGAGGAAGTGCTCCCTCGCCGCCCGCCCAAGAGTGCCGCCCGACCGCCCAGCAGCAGCCCAGCATGTCTGTTAGCCACTGGACCACCCAGCAGCCACTGGACCACCAGGGAGAAAGATGACCCCCCCCCCCCAGCATTCCCAAAGGTAAGGAGGCTGGGGGGGGTTAAAGTAAAAAAAAAAAAGTGTTAATGTGCGTGTGAGTGTCTGTTAGTGAGTGTGAGTGAGTGTGTGTCTGTTAGTGAGTGTGAGTGTCTGTTAGTGAGTGTGAGTGTGTGTGTCTGTTAGTGAGTGTGTGTGTGTGTGTCTGTTAGTGAGTGTGTGTGTGTGTGTTAGTGTGTGTGTGTCTGTTAGTGAGTGTGAGTGTGTGTGTGTGTCTGTTAGTGTGTGTGTCTGTTAGTGTGTTTCTGTTAGTGTTTTTCTGTTAGTGTGTTTCTGTTAGTGTGTTTGCCTGTGATTGTGTGTGTGTGTGTGTCTGTTAGTGTGTGTCTGACTGTGTGTGTCTGTTAGTGTGTGTGTTTGCCTGTGAGTGTGTGTGTATGTTAGTGAGTGTGTGTGTCTGCTAGTTTGTGTCTGCTAGTGAGTGAGTGTGTGTCTGTTAGTGAGTGTGTTTGTCTGTTACTGAGTGTGAGTTTGTCTGTTAGTGTGTGTGTTTCTGTTAGCGAGTGTGTGTTTCTGTTAGCTAGTGTATGCGTATCTGTTAGTGAATGTGTGTGTGTGTATTTAGAATGCGGGGCGGGGTAAAGGTTGGGAGGGGGTGGCGCGCGGGGGGGGGGGCGCCTGAGTTTTGTTCTTCCTAGGGCAGCACAAAACCAGGATACACCACTGATCCTGACTCCTAGCTTTCCTCATCGCTGCGTCCCTTTCTGTGTTCCCTGACCTCGGCTAGTATTTTTGACTATTCTATGTACGTTAAATCCGGCCATTCTAAGGACCGGTAATACGTTACTTATTTTGTCATCCGTGCTATACAGTTCTACGTGCTGGATCAAACAGTAATCCTGACAGTTCTCTGACGCCGGGCACGTGGGCTTCCTACGGCAAGGTCTGGAATGAGTGGGACGGGATAGTGGAGCAGGCTGGGGCAGCTCAGTCTTCCGCGGACCGGCTGGATGCTCTTTTATGGATCTTATGTCGTTTGTTTGTGTGGCTAGCGTCACCGTCCATGATAGACCGGTATATGTCGGCCTTGGCGTTTTTGTTTAAATTGAATGGTTGGGAGGATGTTACCAAGAAGTTTTTAGTGCGGCAGGCGCTGCGGGGTTTTCGTAAAGGGAGGAAGTCGGTAGACACGAGGAGGCCGGTTTCCTTTGCCGTTTTACAGAAGTTGGTAGGGGTACTGCCAACGGCAGGGCCGGAGTGGAAAAAAAATTGGGCCAGGGCATTTTTTAATCACAGTGACCCCCTGAGAAGGGGGCGGGGCCAGAGAGGGAGTGTTTTGTCATGACTAATGACAAGCACGCCCCCTCTCAAAGTGGGCATATTAGTTCAATACGCAGAGCCCCGCTGAAGAGCTCAAGCATGGGAAAAAGGCCCTGTATTTGTTCTGCGCAGCGCCAGTAAATGTAATAACATGCTTGCGCTGTGTTTGCTTTTAACTTGTCTCTGGAGTCTCCATAAGTGGGATACAGAAGACAAAAGGGCCAGGAAAGCGGATGGTGCATGTGTTTGGAGCCTATGTGTGGCTAGGGGCTGTAGAGAGTGTGTGTGCATAGGGGGCATAGTGTGTATAGTGTGTATAGGGGATGTAGTGAGTGTGTGCATACGGGCTATAGTGTGTGTGTATAGGTGACAAAGTGTGTAAAGGGGTTGTAGAGAGTGTGTGTTTAGATAATGTTGTAAGTGTTTGCTTACAAGGAATGTAGTGTGTGCATAGGGCATCCAGAGTTTGTATTTCAGGAATGTAGTATGTGTAGGTGGTGCAGTGTGTGTGTGTAGGAGATCTAGTGTGTAAAGGACCCATAGTGTGTGTGTGTAGAGGATTCAGAGTGTATATTTTATGTTTGGACGTATTGTGTGTGTGAGGGGCACGTATTATGTGTTGGGTGACAGGAAAAGTTGTGCCGATCAACATTACCTTGCTGACAGGAAAAGTTGTGTCGAGCAGCAATCATGCACATGGAAACATGGTAATTACTTTTGGGGTCAACGGCCGGTCATGGCCAATCAAATCCACAGGAGGGTTTGTGCTGAACAGCAATCATGCACATGGAATCCTGGTAATTGCCTTTGGGGTCAAAGGCCAGTTACAGCCAATCGGATCCACAGGAAGGGTATTTAAACCCAATTCTCCTCTTGTTCATTGCCCTGTCGTGGTTTCATGCCTATGGTTATCCGAGAGTGCCTTCCTGATCTTGATTTTCTGGTATTTGACGTTGGCTTTGTTTTGACTTCCCTGATATCTGGTATCTTTGACTTTTGGCTTTTCATCATCTTTGTGTCTGATTCTGTGTCCCTGACCTCGGCAAGTATTTTGACTAATCTTGGAGACGTTAAGTCCGGCCATTCTAAGGTCCTATGTTATCCTTAGTCCTAGGTGTGACACAGTACTGCGTTCTGGATCAACTTGTAATCCTGACACCAACCGTGTGGCATGTGGAGCTGGACAGGATGTAGTGGGGGTGCTGATGAGTAGATGGGAGGAACCTCAGCGCAAACTACATGACATCTGCTCCTGTCTCCTTCTTTATGGATTATCCTACAGAGAGGTGGGGGCTGGCCTCATGATTCTTTTATATAGCCAAGCAATGCACTTAGTCAGCTCTTGGTTGTTCTGGTGCTCTCTCCCTGTCTTCTGGCGTTCTTGACTCCTGATCCTGGTTTCTGATCCAGGTCCGTGAATTTGATCCATGTTCCTGATCACAGTCTGTGTTCCCAGTTCCTTGTCTCTGATTTCTAGTTCCTAAGTCCCTGTAATGCTTCTCGGCTTCTGACCTTTGGCTTTTACCCTGATCACGCTTCTTTCCTCTGACCCTTGTCTTCTGATGTTCTGCTCTTTCTTCATGGATCTCCCGGCTTCTGACCTTCGGCTTGACTCTTGACCTCACTCCTTTGCTGCCAGCTCTGACCATCAGACAGCCTGACACCGCTTCCTGGCTGCTACCTTCACTTCCTCTGTAAATAAAGGCCCAGGTTCCCGTATCACTCTCAGGCACCTGGGATGGTTGTGTTTGCAACGGAGTTCCTCTCTAAACAAATCAACCGGTAGGTTGTCACAGTTTAATAATACTATTATCCAAACAATGTTAAATTAACTAAAACTGTTTAAAATACAAAATACTGTAATATTAACAAAAAATTCAATTTGAAGCAGCTGTTACCATCTGAGGTCTTCACATAATTTGGCAGTATGGTGGCTGAGGGGCTCAGGAAAAGGTGAGATATACTTATCTGAACCTGTCCCTCACAGCAATCTTCTCCAGTCATCTTCATCTGCCAGGAGGAAACAATAGCGTTGTACTCTTTTGAATGTGCAAAGATCCCACACTAAGGTGTATGGAGGATCCCAAGACACCATGGGATTTTCCACAAAGAGATCCGTTTTTCCCTCATTTATCTCTAGTGACAGCTAAGGGTTTGACAAAAGATAGCTCTGCCTTTTGTGAAGATTTACCAAGCATTGGAGAAATACTACGACAAAGTCTTCCTTACTTTGTATCAGTATATTCTTTGACTGGGTTGGAATTTCAGTAAAATTCCAACATTCAATGTGCGTATTTCATAAATATTTATCAATGTATGTCTGTGTGGAATAGATTGCTCTCAATCCTCATTCCTGTTTGATAACGTTTTTGTGGTATGGTAGACCCTAATTGTTTATTTACCGTCGTCCCCCAAACTCCACTGAGCCCTCACCCTCACCCACTTTATCGTTGGGTAGTTATCACTGATTAATTTGCTATTTACCAATTTTAAGGTAAGACCTATTTCTTCCCTCCCCCAGATTATTCTAGGAATATTTCATAAAGATTTATTATAAAGCTTTGAATAGTCCAGAACACCTTTTCTGCCATCCTAAATTTGTCATTTTCAACCAGACATATATGATTTCCACATAATGTTGAGTGGGATATGAAAAGTGCTACCAGTAATATTTAATTCATAAAGAAATGAATAGCTGTATCATGCAACGGTTGTCATAGAAATTGCCTTCTGTGATTCTTTTTCACTTATACTGACGACTTGAGTTCAGGATCAACACCTCTTTCAGTTGTTCAAATACCAGGAGTTTATGGCTCTACACAGCAAGTCTGAGGCATCTTTCTATTAACTCTTGTCCCAATCAGCGACTTGGAGACATTTCAAAGGGAACCTACTGATACAGTATGCTCTTTTACATTTATTACCGCTGACACGGTTACAAAATGCTACTAAATTGTACTAGATAAGGAAAAGAAAAATCAAATTAAATGCAGATTTCATTCCAAGCTGGTCTAATGTTATAGTGATCCCAACTCATATCAATTTGGCCATGCTGAATTAAGGCTGCACATGAATTGAAACTTAAAGCGAAACTGTCATGCCGAACTTACCTTTTCCCAATCGCTCTATCTTCTCTTCCTCTCTCAGAATCTGTTCTTCTTTTCTTCCTATCTGATCTAGTTTTCTGTAAAACATGAGACAAAGTAGGAACTACTTTGTCTAATATATTTTTCCTACGCTTGACCTTCTTTGACCAAAGGAGGAGCTTAAGTCCGCTCCATTTCCTGTGGCCAAATAAATTTTCCCACAATACTCACCTCTCCTACTGTGTTCTCGCTTTGCTTCAATCGCTGTTCGAGCGTCCTGTCATTCAGAATAGGGCGCCAGCAAATTCACTGAATTTCGTCCTAACAGAATGATTACAGTTTGTCCATTCGTGTTAGGATGAAATTCTGTACTTTTTTTCAGTTTGGAATTTCATGTGACATTTGTCATTTAAGGGCTCCCACCTGCTGCTCATGGGTGGGGGCCATGGTGGGAGATAGTAGATTCCCACCTTTTGTCACTGTAGGGCCCCCACCCTTCACCCATGGGAGGGGGCGGCGGGCAAGAACAGTATGGGGGAAACAGTAGGTTCCACCCACACTTTTGACACTTTTTTTTTACCTCATGGGTGGGGGCTAAGGGGGGACACTAGGTTCCCTATTTAGTTTAGTGGCCTCCACTCGTGCACCACAAGTGGGGACTCCAGGTCACTATGTTCCCCCTGTTAATTATTTTATTAGGTGCCCCACAAGGGGGGCACTTTGTTAGATTCATAAGGGGGGTCTATTTTTTATTTATTTTTGTAGACATGCTACCACTCGTGGCATAGCGAAACTGACAAGCAACCAATAACTGAAATTTCAGACAATGGCCAAAGCCCAAGTTAAACTGGGCATGCGCGGGGATTTCACAGCGCTATCTAGTGTGGGCAAGGGACTTGTCCCGCAGTGTCTTCATCTATGCACACTGAGGTGTCAGAGCCCAGGAATCAGGTCAGGTAAAAAAGGGTGAAATGAGGGACCTAGTGGCATTAGGGGGTGACTATGAGGACAATTAAATGTAGTGGAATCAGGAGGGGGGTTAAAAAGAAACGGTTGCAGCCATGACAGTGCCGCTTTAATTCCAGCCATATTAAATCCTATTTAAGCCTAGAAGTACTGAGAACCTGTTTACCTTTTGTGGTTCTTACGATCTTTAAACCCTTAAGGATACATGACAGAAATCTTCTGTCATACTGGCTTTCTACTTCTTTTGTTTTTAATTATTTATTTAGCATTGACATGACTTGGCATGCTCAAAACATGGCTTTCTACTTCTAAAGCTGTGTTAAGTGTGCTATTATTCTAATAAATATTTGTAATCTTGGTTTGGCTTGTTTAACTATTCTTATCTCTTTTACTCTAAATTGACTTGGTTTTTCAATTTCTGTGACTTCTGAAACCCTGACCCAGCAAGATATTTATGTCTTTTTTCCTTTGTGTCCTTTCTTAGAAAGAATTGACCGGTGTTTATGTGTTTGATTGTACTGAACTCCCCTACCTAACACACACTGGATTAATTATACTCTTGTTTCTAACTCCCGGTGCTCACCACTGTCAGCAGTGAGGAGGAAGAGGAGATTTCAGGTCTCCATTTAATAATGTTATCCTTGTCCTCGTTCATGGCGTTCTGACTAAGAGAGCTGGTAGGAAATGATACACCAAATCCTAATGGGATATTGGAAAAATACAGTGCTTGGGAAGGAATATGGGACCAAGGTAGCTGTCTCTTCTATGATATAATACTACGTCTGCTCATTTCTCCACTAGATGCCAAGGACAGAACTGCTGAAATTCCAGGTCCTCTCCGTCATCATCACTGCCAACAAAGGTCAGTGTTAGATGGGAGAATTGGACAAATAATTAACGGATAAATACTTTTACTTTTATATGAATACAAGTGTGAGTCAATGTTTCAATGAATGTATGTGCATGCACATGTGTGTATGTATAAATGTATATATGTATACGTACATGACCGCGAGTGCAGATAATCAGATCTGTGTGCAAAAGAGAACGGCTTAAAGGTACACTGTAGTCACTATAACCATGTCATCTCTGTGCACAGAGGGATGGGCTGCGGGCGCCTCATGGGTAGAATTAAAACACAAAAAAACATTTTTACAGTTTAATGGTGAATGAAAGGACAGCACCAGGAAACTCCAGACACTATAACCGGTTTAATGAGATGAACCACAAACAGTGCTTACAGCGTCCCTTTAAAGGAATATTGCAGACACCATAACAACTTCCTTTAAATGTTGCCATTAGGTCAGCAAGGAGTTGAGTGACATTTTGTTAGATACAACAAAAATTGGATTAATCTGAATATATAAAATTTTCCCATAAAATATCAAGGATGAAATTAGTATATAAAACATTTCCCCATACACATGACTTTCAATGCCCACCTCAATATGATGTGTCTGGTTTTAAAAATAATATTTTGCTATTTAATGGTATTTTCCAATTCAATAAAGCAGTATTATTTTGCTGCGTATTGATGTGCTGATTGTTTCTTCTAAATCTTTAATATAATGTACATGTTACATCAGTGGGGATCCACTAATATAGTATGTGGACCAAATTTCTGTGTCGACATAGGAGTGCATGACTAAACAAAGATAAATACAGAAACTCAAAATTAATAGAAACCTAGTTGGTCTGATAAGAACCTTTCAAGTAAAACCATAATAAAAGATATAGTAGCATTAATCTTGGTATTAAAATAAATTAAATAAAGCTGAACAATTATCAACACATACATGTTAAGTAGTTTAACTAGATACCTGTATCCACATTAATTTGAGTGAAATGCAACTCCACATGACATTAGGAAAGCATTTAACCTATATAACAGAAATCATTAAACCCCGATAAGATTAAAAGTGTAGAGATGTACACATTCTAAACTGATCGCTTAAAAGGTGCAAAGAGGATATGGATACCATCCCATTTTTTGGGTCAAATTATTTGACAATAAGATTAAAGGACACTTGCCATGCCCAAAACTAGATTTGATCTTTTTAAAGTGCATCGAGTTTCATCTATACATCGTGCTATCATTTGTTTTGATACAAAATGTATAGATTGGGAGAAAACCCTATTTAAAAAAGATGTTTCTCCAAGCTGTCAATCAATTCTTCAGCATAGACTCTAAGCTTAAGAATTGATTGATGTTTAGAGCATAAGAGACCTATTACAGGCGGCCCTTCTGCGCTGTGGTTGCTATGGAAACTCCTGAGCCAATGATGGTAGCGAGTCATATCAGGTATGCCCCTGACACCATTGTGAAGTATTTTTTTTTAGCAGTATTACCACTGGCAGCTCATATTATGACATGATATTGTTACCACTTTAGAAATTAAAAAAAAAGAAAAAGTGATCATACAAAAAAAAGTCAGCTTATTTATAGACAATTTATTTTACCATTAACAGAAATCTACTCAATTTTATATTAATGTACATAGATAAGAATATATATTAGTGCTTCCGAGTACATGTTAACTATGGTGAAATCTAAAATAATAGGGACAAAGGTTAATAAGCAATTAAAATACTGTCTTTCATTTAAACACAGCTTTAAAATCACCTCCCGAGGAAACGCGGTATAGATAAACTATATAAAAAGCAGATAATTCACTAAATAAAATTAAACAATGAGACTGTAGTAAAATCTCACGGTTTAAAAACAATAAATGTCAACTGAGGTATATACTATTGCAAAAAAAAACAACAGAAAAAAAAAAACAAGTAGAATAACCTTAGAAGTAAAGGAAAATGTATGAAAAATTAATAAAACAGGATTCTACCCAGAAGTACTAGAAGTATTACTAAGCTTGCATGTTAATTCATCAAACAGCAAGGACCAAAATTGCATTTTACAAAGGATAATACCATAAGAAAGGACTCAATTAAAATATCAAAACAGCAAGAAAACCTCAGAATTTATATAAATTTAGAAAAGGTATTTACATTTCATACAGCTTCAAAATATGTCCTCAGAGATCCACTACTTAAGAAAGTCAAAAAAATTTTTTTTTTTTTTATTACTTATAGTCCACTCCTAATAAATAACACAGACAACAGATTTCGGAAGGTGAAAATAACCCCTTTGCAGGGGCAGATTTTATTAAATCAAACATCACCAAATCATCACAATTTGGGGTCTGGCAAGAATCTTAACTACAACCATTTTGCAAGTATTATTGGTGTCTTTACATTTTGCACATGGCATTCATCAAATCTAAATCTTTTAAATGTTTTTATGTTTCTAGACCAGCATTCCTGCTAAGCCATATTGGTTTTAATTTGTTTCTTTTGTATTTATTGGTTCATTGTATATGCTGAGAAGCGTGCTTTTCTAATATGTGTTTAAAGATATTCAATTTATTATCTGTGTTTCCTACTAGTCAATAAGTCGTAAAGATACCCTTATCCTAATGAAACTGGGCCTTTCAAAAATTATATGTTTTGGTGAACTCCGTATGAATTTATTTTTTTAACTATCATATTATTATATTATAGTACCATATTATGGTACTATTTCCCAAGTGCTCACTTCTTGAATGATTAACAAAAGGTCAAAATTATTCATTATTACCACATCCAGACAAGCATCTATTCTAGACAGTGTTTCTATTAACTTAGACATGATGTTATCATTTAACAGGTTCAAAAACCTGTTCTTTTAGCTGATCTACTAGTCCCTCTATCCCATTCAATGTCAGGATAATTAAAGTCTCGGATGATTACCCAGATGTGCTGGTCTTTCAATTTATGATAACAACTGACCTTCCACATCAGTATTAATTGTTTTGGGTTTTGTAACATATTCCTACAAATATTCGTCAGCTTAGGTTCATGATTGCTCTGTGTCTGTAAAATACGCGCTATTATTGACCTTCGCATTTTGACAGGTGTAGGTAATTATTTTATCTCCCCTTTTTAACAATAAATGAAAAAAAAAACAATCCATTTGAAACAGTCCAGTCTTAAACTAAAATTGAGACATATGGGATTTTTTAAATTGCTTTTGGCTATAAATATAATCTTAGATATATCACTATCCCACTCAATCAGGGCATCATCAGTGAAATACCAATAGAGTGAAAGTATGTTTCTTCATGGGTTATGGTCCTAAATACATTTTTACTTCCAACAACCCATAAAAACAATAGCATAACACAGAACAAGATTGGTCCCCTTTACCCCCACCTAAGTAAACCTAACTAAACACTATAATATAGGACACTAATTAAAATAATTAACAATAATTGAAGTAAATCTGTCACTTTTTATTATTTCATTAATATATAATCTTTATGAAATAGTTACATAGTTACATAGTTACATAGCTGAAAAGAGACTTGTGTCCATCAAGTTCAGCCTTCCTCACATATGTTTTTTGCTGTTGATCCAAAAGAAGGCAAAAAACCCAGTTTGAAGCACTTCCAATTTTGCAACAAGCTAGGAAAAAAATTCCTTCTTGACCCCAGAATGGCAGTCAGATTTATGCTTGGATCAAGCAGTTATTACCCTACATTGAAAGATTATATCCTTGCATATTCTGTTTTTGCAAGTATGCATCTAGTAGCTGTTTGAACATCTGTATGGACTCTGATAAAACCACTTCTTCAGGCAGAGAATTCCACATCCTGATTGTTCTTACAGTAAAAAAAACCTTTCCTTTGCCTTAGACGAAATCTTCTTTCTTCTAGTCTAAACGCATGACCTCGTGTCCTATGTAAAGTCCGGTTTGTGAATAGATTTCCACACAATGGTTTGTATTGGCCTTGAATATATTTGTATAATGTTATCATATCCCCTCTCAGGCGACGTTTTTCTAAACTAAATAGGTTTAAATTTGTTAACCTTTCTTCATAGCTGATATGTTCCATTCCTTTTATTCATTTTGTAGCCCGCCTCTGCACTTTTTCTAGTGCCATAATATCCTTCTTTAGAACAGGTGCCCAAAATTGCACAGCATATTCAATGTGTGGTCTTACCAGTGATTTATAAAGAGGCAAAATGATATTCTTGTCCCGAGAATGAATGCCCTTTTTCATGCATGACAATACCCTACTGGCCTTGGCCACTGCTGATTGACATTGCACATTGTTGCATAGTTTGTTGTCTATAACAATTCCCAAGTCCTTTTAGTGTGTTGTTATCCCTAATTCGCTTCCACTAAGGGTATACGTTGCTTGTGTATTCTTTACGCCGAAGTGCATAACTTTGCATTTTTCAACATTAAATTTCATCTGCCATTTGAGTGCCCAGTCCTCCAGTCTATCTAAATCCCTCTGCAGCAAAGTAATATCTTGCTCACATTGTATTATTTTACAAAGTTTTGTAATTAAGTGATTAAGACTGTGTTGGAAATTCACTCATATTCCAGGGCAATCTAAAGATACCATATGACAAAGTAGGGACTGCTTTGTCTTACACTAATCAGCCACAACATTAAAACCACTGACAAGTGAAGTGAGTAACATTGATTATATCATTATCATGGTACCTGTCAAGGGGTGGGATATAAAAGGCATCAAGTGCACAGTAAGTTCATGAATTTCATGATTTGGAAGAAGGAAATAGGGGAAAATGAAAAGATCTGAGTGACTTTCACAAGTGCTAAATAATAATATCTAGACGACTGGGTCAGAGCATCACCAAAATGGCAAGTCTTGTGGGGTGTTCCCGATAAGCAGTACTTAGTACCTACCAAAACTGGTGCAAGGAAGGACAAGCGGTGAAACAGTGTCAGAGCCATGGGCGCCCATGGCTCATTGATGCATGTGGGGAGCGAAGGTTAGCCTGTCTTGTTTGATTACACAGAAGAGCAACTGTAGCTCAAATTGCTTAAATACTTAAGTAATTTGAGCTAGTACTTAAGTACTTACTGCTGTTGATGATAGAAAGTGTCAAAACACACAATGCATTGCAATTTGCTG
This sequence comes from Pelobates fuscus, assembly GCF_036172605.1. NCBI lineage: Eukaryota > Metazoa > Chordata > Amphibia > Anura > Pelobatidae > Pelobates > Pelobates fuscus. The sequence goes on from NC_086321.1 coordinate 326,228,474, forward strand.
TGTATCGAGCTGCGTAGCTGCAGACTGGTCAGAGTGCCCATGATGGCCCTTGTCCATCACATAAGCATCAGGACCGGACCATGGAGCAATGAAAGAAGGTTTCCTGGTCTGACGAATCACATTCTACTTTTGATCTGGTGGATGGCGAGGTCTGTGTGTGTGGTTTACCTGGGGAAGAGATGGCAGCAGGATATACTATGGGAAGAATGAATGCAGGCAGAAGCAGAATTATGCCCTGGGCAATGTTCTGCTAGAAAACCTTGGGTCCTGGCAGTATGTGGATGTGACTTTTACACATATCACCAGAGATTGTTGCCGACCACGTACACCACTTCATGGCAATGGTGTTCCCTAATGGCATAGGCCTCTTACTGCAGAATAACGCTGCCACATTGCAACAACGGATGTTCAGGAATGGTTTGAAGAATGCCAAATGCTGCCTTGTGCTGCCAAATACCAAAGGACACATTCAGAGGTCTTGTGGAGTCCATGCCTCAACGCATCTGTTTTGGCAGCACAAGGCAGCATCAGAATTAAACTCTTACGCATGCGTCAGAGTACAGCACTGATGTAGCTCCTGGGAGCTGAAGCTCCAGAAGCCAAAAAGGACCTTCATCTTGAAGATGGTGGTGGCTGCGAGGGACAGCTGAAGATAAATAAAACTCACCTCATGCATTACGCTGTCACTGGACCCCCCACGGATCTGTCCGTTTTGTGGGTATTCTGAAGTATGAAAAGACCTCCAAGCTGACAGATCTGTTTAAGGGAAAACAGAATCAAAATATCATGTTGCTTGATTATCCTGAGCCTATGATTTTTAGACACGGAGCAATGCTCAGTAATGTTTAATATCATTAGCATGTGAGAATAATGTCTTTTAAACACTTGTTCTGGGATCACAGAGTTGAATAACAGTATGCATACGCTAAAGAGATAAAAGTCATGAGGCAAAATTAACATATTGAATGTTAATAGGGGGTTAATGAAAGGAAGGTTTTATATATTCAGCTATAACCTTCTGTTGAACCTAAAGAGGTAAATAAAAAGACACAGAAAAGCTTTGTCATCTAGACAAAGTGATTTATTATGTCTTAGTGGAGGTGCAGGTCTATGGATGAATGGGATTATTTTATTATTATAGTCGTTCATGACTGAGAGTATTGTGGTATAAACAAAGTTCTGTTATCCTGAAATAAATGTTTAACTTGAGATTACTGGCAAAACATAGTATTGTGTAATCGTGTGATGACAGAGGTTTTTTAGAGACAAACTTATTATAAAGCATTATTATGGTGGTGGGACTAGGCACTAACATTGTGCTTCATTCGCTCATTTCCCAAACCATCTTACATTGGTTCATTTTTACCCTAAAACACTGTAAAACAGCACCAGAAGACTCCCAACTAGACTGAGCCAACAATAGCCGTCAATAGCCTTGCTACCATGATAACTCAACATTCCAATTGTTTCAATTGTGCCAATATATTCCGTAGCACTGTACATTGCCTGGTGTGAGATTTCAGAGGTGAGCAAAGGAAATTGATGCCACATTGCATTGTGTAGATCTGCATTGAGGACTACACAACCAAGAGGTCAGGGTGTAGCGTAGTTGCCAGTGTTTTGCAATGATGATTCCTGAAGACAGCCAACGGGACATATTACCATAAGCGACTCCCCCCAGACTTCAGGCATAGACAAATGTAGAGCTATCTGAATCCCAATAAACCAGGGGAACATATTTTAAAAATGTTTTTCTTGCACCATACCACCACTCACAATGGCCTACATTTCTAATTTATATATATATATATATATATATATATGTAAAGGCTTGCCTGGAGTTGTGGGAGAGGCTTGTTGATCCTACTTAAGCACTCCCCCCTTTATATGCATCATCGTGGATTCAGACGTTCGGCAGGTGATCACTTCCGGTTCACTACTTCCGGGTTACAATCCTGTTACTCGGTATGTGCGTTCCACGGTCGGCAACCAGCTGCTGCTTGCTAAATCACTCGGGTGCTCGGTAAAACGTAAGTTTACACGCTCTCCGGTCCCTTCACCCCTCTTCCACACGCTCGTGGTCCGCTCTATGGGGGGGTGGGAGGCAGAATTCAAACACATGGACGCAGATCACCCACGGTCTCCTCATTTGCCGACTGTTTGTTTACTTCTCCCACGTTGCTGCATAGTTTCACGTACAAACGGCTGTACACGCTCATTGCTGGGCATACTACTGTGTCAATATACTGCTGGGTTATAGCACTGGTACCTATACATCACATGTATTTTCTACTTTGTAAACTAATTTATTTGGCAAAGCTATTTAAAGTACCTACTCAGACATCACCGGGCATTCTGCCCCATTGCATATACTTAGCACAGGGGAAGCTCAGCCTTAAAGTTACATTACTTATAAAGGGCTTTTACACTGGGAGGGAAATTATGCCAATACAGGTTTCATCACTAAACTAACAGACCAGTTTTTCCTCTTATTTTATGTTATTGTTTTGGTAACATATGTTATATATATGAAATTCATGTTGATTGCTTTTTACAGAAATTAAGTGTACACTTGGTTGTCTATATAGATATATGGATCAGCTTCCATATTTTTAAGAGTGGGTAATTAAATTGAAGCTCTTATCTTGAAAAAACACATGGACTCTTATTCCCCTTATGGTTAATCGCCCAGGTACTTGCTGGTCATACTCACGTATATTATCATTAATATAAAGTTTGGTTAAGATGGTTATTCTGGTCAGTTGTCATATTACGCTACTCACCTCAGAACTATATTAAGGCTAGTATTTTCAGAGATTCAGCTACTTATTTACTCTATGCTTACTTTTCAGGTTCAGGTTGGCTTATATCACCTATGTTTTGTTCAATCAAATCTCTAAATATTACTTTCCAGTGAGTAAGGTGTAGGGTAAGGTGTTTACTCTCAGCAATTAAGGGGGAGTCCCTTGTAACTCTATATAGGATATACTCCTCTTTTTTTGCTATAATTAGGTTAAACCTCTCTTCCACTATAGTAGTGGGGGAAGTATCTGATTCTCAAGTGGGAGTCGGGTAAGTTTTGCCTACCCCCCTCCCCCCCCTCAAACTCCCTCCTCCCTCTCATTGTTATGAGTTGAGTGTTACTGGCTCTTCAAATCTAGGTGGCTACTAGTATAAATAAGTTTCTGGCCTCTTCGCCTCAGTCATAGTGGTCCTGCGAGGCCAACCCCTTTCCTCCACGCTTGAGGATATTCGCCCCTCGGGCCAAATCATAGTTAGCCGCCTCGCTTGCATAGAGAGGGCCTCCCTTGTCACTCCCTTTCTATCTTATGCTTTTAGTTGTCATCGAGAGGCCAACACCTCGCCACAACGTTTCGGTGGCAGCATTTTCCCTCGCGCCAGTCAATAGATAGAGCCTCTCAAGCCACTTGTCGCCACACTTAGGAAATTGTTTCACCACTTGGCATTAGTTAGCCAGCCAGTAACCAATATGGTACAGTTGCTGATTATGTCTTAAATATTTTTCTTTTAGTATGTCTCAGCTACCTGAAGATACAGAAAATGTGTCTCTCCCCAGTACTCCAGTCAGGTCCTTGTCACCTTCACGAAAAGGCAACATCGGTAGCTCAACGTCTATAAGATCATGGACAATCCCTCATAATACTGCGGAGCTTCATAGACACAGTATCCATTTTCCTGCTACGGCTAGGAAAGCTGAACTATTCAAGCTAATTCGGACTAATACTGATAACTCAGGGGCGGGAGAGGGCACAAGTGGTCCAGGCAACTCAGATCTTCATGCCATGGTTGCCACTAGTAGCATCTATGGGCAAGGTTAACGATAGGCTTAATAGGATCGAGGCTCGGAGCCTTCCTGTTATGTCATCTATGCCCTCAGCTACTGTACTCCCCGATGCTCCACTATTACAAACTGGTAATTACTTACCTTCTGGTTCCGAAATCCACATTATTAATCCGGTGCATATGGTTCCTGCAAACATTAAGAAAGACATCTTGGAGGGGAAAGATGTTAATCTTGTTGCACTTCTTTTCACTTCACACGATGTTATTGAGAACCGCACTTATGCTTGATATTTGGTGATATTTCGGTGGTGTTAAAAGCCAGGGACCCTAGACTTAATAGGAAACTGTCTATATCTGATTTTGTCATTGCATTTGGTATATATCGGGATGTAATTTGTTCGGTTTACCCGCATAGATAAGAGAAACTCGACCTTTATTTGCACAAGCTGGTGGAATTGGGAAATAAGTACGGTGGGTCATCCTTTTATGATTACCACCGGTCCTTTTCGGCAAGAGTGCCTGCTATTTTGGCTCAGTACAACGTTAAAACTGACTGGAGCCGTATGAATACTAAGCTATTTTGCAGACACTTTGCTGGTCTAAAGACACCGGCTTGTGCAATTTGAGCCTCCACCTCACATGCCTCGGACTATTGTCCCATCATGCCAGAGTCCATACCTGGGACTTTCCAGGAGACACAGATTAGGATGGACAGATCAGGCAAGGACAAACTCGGTCATCCTATTGTTTACCTTGGGAAGTCGCAGGTGTGTAACAACTTTAATGTAGGTACATGCGGATATAGTGCCTGCAGATTGTTACTTGTGAGTTCACATTGTTTTATGCCAAGTCCATGTGTCCTAATAAAAGTCATGCTTTGACATCCGCAAACATTGGTTCTTTGACTCATGCATTAGCTTCTTACCCATCCAAGCATCTAGTGGATTTTTTAATTGATGCTTTCAAGGAGGGATTACATACAGGTCTGGTACATATCCCTGCTGGTATTTACGAATGCAGCAATTTGCAATCAGCGTTTTCTGACGTGGAAACGGTTGATGCGCTTTTACAAAGAGAGTTGGAAGATGGGTTTTTGTTAGGACCTTTTCAGGCGCCCCCATTTTCCAAATGGAGAACCAACCCTATAGGATTAGTCACCGGGAAATCCTCAGGGAAACACAGACTCATCTTAGATCTGTCCGCACCTCACTCCTTGGCCATACCTCGCCATAACTCTCTAATTCCATCCGATGAATTTTCCCTTCAGTACGCCACCATAGACAACACCATACACACCATGATTATAGCTGGTGCAGGGGCTTGGTTGAGTAAAACAGACATCATCATTACTACCCATACGCCCATCGCTATGGCATCTGCATGGTCTGAAATGGAAAGGTTTATATTATTTTTTTACAAGGCACCCAATAGGGTCGAAAAGCAGCCCAAAAATATTCGATACCTTTTGATACCTTTGCCGAAACCTTATGTTGGCTCCTGTTGAACAATTGCAGATGCCATGCGGTGATACATTATTTAGATGACTTTTTGTTCATGGAGAATAATTCCTCTCCTTCCAGTGACCTAACTAAGGTCATCTCGTTTTTTCATTCCTTTGGGGTGCCAGTTTCTCCCAAGAAAACAGAAGGACCTGACACGTTGGTTAATTTTTTGGGTATTCTGCTCGATTCAGCGAGCATGGAAGCTAGCCTCCCCTTAGGCAAAATTAATGGTATCCTACAAACCATAAACAACTTTTTGCATAATGGGACATGCAATCGAAAGGAATTGCAATCTTTGTTGGGCTCACTAAATTTTGCAATACGCATCATTCCGCAAGGTGAGCCTTTATTTCTAGACTCCTTTGCCTTCTTCCACTATTGCCAAATTACTTTAGCCGTGTTTGCCTGGATTCACAGGCTACTGCTGATTTATTAATGTGGCGCAAATTCTTGTTGCAATGGAATGGTAGAAGTATGTTTTTACCACAATTGTATATTCGTTCTCCTGTCATTTGGACGGATGCTCAGGGACGTATTAGCCGCGAGGCAAGCAAGGCATTTGCCTTCTGCGGCATTTTCCAGGGGGCGGCAAAAAAAGCCACCCCCAAACGCCATGGGCAAATGCCTTGTTAGCCTTGCGGCTAACCAACATGCCGGTCGGGCTGATGGGCGGGCGGCACTGGCGGGCGGCAGGCGAGGGAGCTCTTCCCCTGAGCTCACTGCTCAGCTCCCTCACGCGCCGCCCGCAGAGTGTGGCTGGGAGGCGGAGCCGGAATATGACATCTGCGGGCGGCGCGTGAGGGAGCTGAGCAGAGAGCTCAGGGGAAGAGCTCCCTCGCCAGCCGCCCACCAGTGCCGCCATGCAGCCACTGGACCACCAGGGAATGGGAGAACCCCCCCCGCATTCCCAAAGGTAAGGAGGCTGTGGGGGAGGGTTAAATAAAAAAAAAAGAAAAGTGAGTATTAATGTGAGTGAGTGTGTGTGTGTGTGACTGTGTGTCTGTTAGTGTGTGTCTGACTGTGTGTGTGTCTGTTAGTGTGTGTGTCTGACTGTGTGTGTGTCTGTTAGTGTGTGTCTGTTAGTGTATGTGTGTCTGACTGTGTGTGTCTGTTAGTGTGTGTGTGTGTCTTTTAGTGTGTGTGTCCGACTGTGTGTGTCTGTTAGTGTGTGTGTGTCTGACTGTGTGTCCAACTGTGTGTGTCTGTTAGTGTGTGTGTGTCTGACTGTGTGTGTCTGTTAGTGTGTGTGTGTGTCTGTTAGCGAGTGTGTGTTTCTGTTAGCTAGTGTATGCGTATCTGTCAGTGAATGTGTAAAATGTATTTAGAAGGTGGGGCAGGGGGGAAGGGTTGGGTAGGGGTGGCGCGCGCAGGGGGCTGGTGTCTGAGTTTTGTCCTGCCTAGGGCACCACAAAACCAAGATACACCACTACGGATGCTGCAGCATCAACAGGTTTTGCTGCCATATTTGGAAATAAGTGGCTCTGGGATGGTTGGCCAGAGGAGGTTCAGCACATCAAGGGGTTCTCACGCACCTCAGCCTTATTCGAGATATACCCTATCATTGCAGCAGCCATGGTATGGGGTCAGTCTTGGGCAGGTAGCTCGGTACGCTGTTTCTCCGACAACCTAGCTGCCTGCCACATCATAAACAAGGGACGTTCCTCAACTCTGACGATCATGAGATTCATGAGAAGACTGACCTGACAGCCTGTAATCAATTTTATTTGGTGTGTTGTCATGTACCAGGGATTCAGAGGCGGCTCTCTAATTAGGCGATTTAGGCGGCCGCCTAAGGCCTCGCGCAATCAGGGGCCTCGCGGCCGCCTAAATCGCCTGAGGGCGTGGCCCCTTCTGTCAGGCCATCCGGGGAGAGAGCCAGCCTCAGTCTGCAGCTCCGCCGGGTGTGAGCTGCAGACTGAGGTCTCGCGATCTCCAGCCAATCAGAGCGTTGCCGCGGGTTACCACGGCAACGCTCTGAATGGAGATCGCGAGACATTCCCCATGTGGTCTGCAGCTCTGCATCCGGCGGAGCTGCAGACCGGAAAGCCCACTGGACCACCAGGGAGCCATCCTGGACACTGGACCACCAGGGACAGATTGACCCCACCGGACCACCAGGAAAAAAGGTAGATTTTGACCCCCCTCACCCTGCCACTTAACCCTGTCACCCCCTCCTCACCCTGTCACCCCCTCACCCTGCCACTTCACCCTTCCACCCCCCTCACCCTGTCACCCCCTCACCCTGCCACTTCACCCTGTCACCCCCTCACCCTGTCACCCCCTCACCCTGCCACTTCAGCCTGTCACCTCTCCTCACCCTGTCACCCCTCTCACCCTGCCACTTCACCCTGTCACCCCCTCACCCTGCCACTTCACCCTGTCACCCCCTCCTCACCCTGTCACCCCCCTCACCCTGCCACTTCACCCTGTCACCCCCTCCTCACCCTGTCACCCCCTCACCCTGCCACTTCACCCTGTCACCCCCTCCTCACCCTGTCACCCCTGTCACCCTGTCACCCCCTCACCCTGCCACTTCACCCTGTCAGCCCCTCCTCACCCTGTCACCCCCCTCATCCTGTCACCCCCACTCACCCTTCCACCCCCTCACCCTGTCACCCCCTCACCCTGCCACCCCCTCACCCTGCCACTTCACCCTGTCACCCCCCTCACCCTGTCACCCCCTCACCCTGCCACTTCACCCTGTCACCCCCTCCTCACCCTGTCACCCCCTCCTCACCCTGTCACCCCCTTCACCCTGCCACTTCACCCTGTCACCCCCTCCTCACCCTGTCACCCCCTCACCCTGCCACTTCACCCTGTCACCCCCTCCTCACCCTGTCACCCCTGTCACCCTGTCACCCCCTCACCCTGCCACTTCACCCTGTCAGCCCCTCCTCACCCTGTCACCCCCCTCATCCTGTCACCCCCACTCACCCTTCCACCCCCTCACCCTGTCACCCCCTCACCCTGCCACCCCCTCACCCTGCCACTTCACCCTGTCACCCCCCTCACCCTGTCACCCCCTCACCCTGCCACTTCACCCTGTCACCCCCTCCTCACCCTGTCACCCCCCTCACCCTGTCACCCCCTTCACCCTGCCACTTCACCCTGTCACCCCCTCCTCACCCTGTCACCCCCTCACCCTGCCACTTCACCCTGTCACCCCCTCCTCACCCTGTCACCCCTGTCACCCTGTCACCCCCTCACCCTGCCACTTCACCCTGTCAGCCCCTCCTCACCCTGTCACCCCCCTCACCCTGTCACCCCCCTCACCCTGTCACCCCCCTCATCACCCCCTCCTCACCCTGTCACCCCCTCACCCTGTCACCACCCCTCACCCTGCCACTTCACCCTCTCACCCTGTCACCCCCTCCTCACGCTGTCACCCCCTCACCTTGCCACTTCACCCTGTCACCCCCTCCTCACCCTGTCACCCCCTCCTTAACCTGTCACCCCCTCCTTACCCTGTCACCCCCTCCTTACCCTGTCACCCCCTCCTTACCCTGTCACCCCCCTCACCCTGTCACCCCCCTCACCCTGTCACCCCCCTCACCCTGTCACCCCCCCTCACCCTGTTACCCCCTCACCCTGTCACACCCTGTCACCCCCTCTCACCCTGTCACCCCCTCACCCTGCCACTTCACCGTCACCCCCCCTCACCCTGCCACTTCACCCTGTCACCCCCCTCACCCTGCCACATCACCCTGTCATCCTCCATCTCACACTGCCACCCAATCTCACCCTTCCACCCCACCTGTCACACCCTCTTACCCTGCCACCCCACCTGTCACCCCCCCATCACCCTGTCACCCCCTCCTTAACCTGTCACCCCCTCCTTACCCTGTCACCCCCTCCTTACCCTGTCACCCCCCTCACCCTGTCACCCCCCCTCACCCTGTTACCCCCTCACCCTGTCACCCCCTCCTCACCCTGTCACCCCCTCTCACCCTGTCACCCCCTCACCCTGCCACTTCACCGTCACCCCCCTCACCCTGCCACTTCACCCTGTCACCCCCTCACCCTGCCACATCACCCTGTCATCCTCCATCTCACACTGCCACCCAATCTCACCCTTCCACCCCACCTGTCACACCCTCTTACCCTGCCACCCCACCTGTCACCCCCCCATCACCCTGTCAGCTCCTCTCACCATGTCACCCCATCTTACCCCTCTCTCACCCTGCCACCCCACCTGCCACCCCCTCACCCTGTCACCCACCTCTCACGTTGCCACTCCACCTGTCGACCCCTCTCACCCTGCCACCCCACCTCTCACCCTGCCACCTTGCCCTATCATTCCCCTCTCACTCTGTCACCCCCTCTCACCCTGCCACCCCACCTGTCACACCCTGTCACCTCCCTCTCACCCTGCCACCCCACCTGTCACCCCCTCACCCTGTCACCCCACCTCTCATTCTGTCATCCTCCTTCCACCCCACCTGTCATCCCTCACTCCCTCTCACCCTGCCATCCCCTCACTCTGCCACCCCACCTGTCACCCCACATCTCACCCTCTCACCCCACCTCTCACCCTGTCACCCCACCTCTTACTCGGTCACCCACCCTGTGACCCCCACACTGTCACCCCCTAATACTGTCTCACCCTGTCACCCCCTCTCACCCTGCCACCCCACCTGTCACCCACCTCACCCTGCCTCCCTTCTCACCCCACATCGGACCCTGTCACTCACCCTGCCACCCCACCTGTCACCCTGCCACCCCACCTGTCACCCCCTCTCACCCTGTCACACCCTCACCCTGTCACCCCACCTCTTACTCTGTCACCCACCCTGTGACCCCCCACACTATGTCACACCTCTTACTCTGTCACCTTACCCTGTCACTCCCCACACACCGTCACCCTCCCTCTCACTCTGTCACCCTCCCTCTCACTCTGTCACCGTCCCTCTCACTCTGTCACCCTCCCTCTCACTCTGTCACCCTCCCTCTCACTCTGTCACCCTCCCTCTCACTCTGTCACCCTCCCTCTCACTCTGTCACCCCCCTCACTCTGTCACCCCCCTCACTCTGTGTCACCCCCCTCACTCTGTGTCACCCCCCCTCACTCTGTGTCACCCCCTCACTCTGTGTCACCCCCTCACTCTCTGTCACCCCCTCACTCTCTGTCACCCCCCCTCACACTCTGTCACCCCCCCTCACACTCTGTCACCCCCCTCACACTCTGTCACCCCCTCACACTCTGTTACCCCCCTCACACTCTGTCACCCCCCTCACACTCTGTCACCCCCCCTCACACTCTGTCACCCCCTCACACTCTGTCACCCCCCCTCACACTCTGTCACCCCCCCTCACACTCTGTCACCCCCCCTCACACTCTGTCACCCCCCCTCACACTCTGTCACCCCCCCCTCACACTCTGTCACCCCCCTCACACTCTGTCACCCCCCTCACACTCTGTCACCCCCCTCACACTCTGTCACCCCCTCACACTATGTCACCCCCTCACACTATGTCACCCCCTCACACTATGTCATTTTCCCCACACACTGTCATTTTCCCCACACACTCTGTCACCCCCCCACACACTCTGTCACCCCCCCTCACACTCTGTCACCCCCCTCACACTCTGTCACCCCCCTCACACTCTGTCACCCCCCTCACACTCTGTCACCCCCCCTCACACTCTGTCACCCCCCCTCACACTCTGTCACCCCCTTCTTACTATGTCACCCCCTTCTTACTCTGTCGCCACCTCCCTACACTATGTCACCCCCTAGTCACTATGTCATTTTCCCCACACACTCTGTCACCTCTCTCCGCACACACTGTCACCCCCCTCCATACACACTATCTCTCCCTCTAAACACACGGGCACCACTCTCCGCACTCTGGCACCCTCCTGCTCTTTTACACTCACCCTGCCACAAGTACCCCTTTACTCACCCTGTCACCCCCTGAAGGCAATCATTCTACACACTGTCATAAAACATAGCTTCATCATGAACTTAATGCCAAAGGCCACAGGCAGTACACAAACATACACATGCTCAGAGAAACATACATACAGATACAAAGATACTCACTGCCAGACACACACTCTCAGGCACACACAGGTAGACAATGCAACAATGTATACAAAGACTAGCTTTCTATATCCAGTGCTGCAAGCTCCCTCTTAAATATATCTACAACTTCTTATACACACACAAGTCAACTGCTATTTTTTTCCAATAATGGTGTTAGTGGGGGCCTCATCTATGAGTTTCGCCTAAGGCCTCGCCAAGTCTAGAGCCGCCACTGCAGGGATTTATAATACTGCAGCTGACAAATTGTCTTGCTTTGAATTCCAGGCCTTCAGAGACACGTTAGCAACGGCCTCCCCAACAGCCACTGCAGCACCATGTTTTCAGGAACTGGTAATGGATTAAAAGAATTAGCAAGACATAGTCTCGCCTTGGCTAGTTTGGCCCTCTCTGAGAACACAAAACTGTCTTACAATAGAGCTTTCACATTCTATAAGAGATTTATGCTAGAACATAACTTGGTTCAGTGTTTTACTATTTCAACTTTGGTAGCTTTAGCATCCTTTTGTCATCTCAAACTCAAACTATCACACAACACCATTAAATTATATTTAACAGGCATCCAACACCACATGTATACCTTATACCCAGATAACCCTTGTTTTTTTTTATCATCTTACCCCATTAAAAACATACTTAAAGGCATACAGAAAGCCAGTATCACTCCTCCACCCATAAGATTACCAATACATAAACAGTTATTTAAGTACATGTCTGACCTATTGGATACTGCACCGTCTGAACACACAACACATCTGGTAATCAAACAGCCATTTACTTGGCTTATTAGGGTTTTCTTCGACCTTGCGAATTTACCATACATGATAATAAATACGCACGAGACTGCCTCAAACTTTCCTATCTCATTAAACGACAAGATCACTATATCTTGTCCCTACCCGTTACTAAAACAAGTCAGCTTGGTCATGTAGTGCATGTCACTTATTATCCTACTTCAAACAAATGGTGCCCGGTAAAAGTGCTGGATACATATCTCCAATCATTACCACCTCAGTCTGACATCCCGCTGCTAGTCCTCCACAAAACTGTCTTAACAACAGCAAAGTTCATGCAGTACATACGCATATTACTGACCAGACTAGGTCTAAACGCTAGCAATTTTTCTGGGCATTCTTTTTGGATAGGGGCAGCCTCCACAGCCTCTAGTCATGATATTCCAGTACATGTAATTAAGTATTTGGGCCGCTGGAAGTCATCAGCATTTGATTTGTACATACCACAACCTGTGTTAGAAATGAGGTCTGCTTTTGTTAAATTGTCATCTTGAGGTATTTTCTTTGCACTATGTTTCATCTATGCAATAAATGTTTCCTCTGGCAAGACACTTCTAATTTTTACCCTCTTTATTACAGGCCTACAACATACGTCGGTTTCGGCACACTTCAACTGACTTGTTCATATCTATAATTTACATTTAACTATACATACGTTTACGTTACAAGAATAGCATCATTTATATATATATATATATATGTCTTATTAGTATAATTTTGATTAAGTGTTTTGATTTTAATGTTTGTATAAGGTCTTAATTCAATTAATATATATATATATATATATATATATATATATATATATATTTTTTTTTTTTAAATAGGTTGTTACCTTGCATTCTGATCTATGGTGATACAGTATGCTGGGAATCAAGTCTGCACCTCTGCCGGGTGCAGACCATGAGTAACTCTCTTGCTAGCTCAGTCCCTTCAGTGTCCAAGCATTTCTGTGCTATTCCTTGGCAATGCTCTGATTGACTGGAGCTCGGGAGAGAGATACTCATGGTTTTTAGCCAACAGAGGTGCAGGTCAGAGGTGTCAGACAGCCTCCCTGGCATTACAAAGGGACAGACTAAGTATTATGTGCCACAGTTATATAATATTGGGAGTCGAGTTGCTTTGGAGCTCTGGATTTTCCATATTCCTTGGTATAAAAGTTCTAATGCGCTCTGTTGATCCATATAATACTTCATAAGTGCATTACCAGGTACTACTGTGTCAAATGCCAGCAAGACCCTTTGGATTAAAGTAGGATGGATCTGTATACTGTTGGTGAGTAGTTAGTATTCCGGCTGCCGGTGAGGACGGCGTGATTCTGAGTGCACGTTCCGAACTGGAGCCTCACTCCCGGAGACGTGCAGAACAGATGATGCCGGTTGCTGCTCCCACCAAAGGTCCTGCTTGGAAACTGAAACTGCTGCTGGTGAATGCAATCGGTATCTTGCCTAACGCGTTTCGTAGGAGGTGCCCTACTTCATCAGAGACATGCCTTTGGTGGGAGCAGCAACCGGCATCGTCTGTTCTGCACGTCTCCGGGAGTGAGGCTCCAGTTCGGAACGTGCACTCAGAATCACGCCGTCCTCACCGGCAGCCGGAATACTAACTACTCACCAACAGTATCCAGATCCATCCTCCTTTAATCCAAAGGTTCTTGCTGGCATTTGACACAGTAGTACCTGGTAATGCACTTATGAACGGTTCTCTATCTATATTTTACTATTTTTATATTTTTTTTTAATGTTTAATAAACTGGACTTTTTTGATCACCTATCCAGTTTACTTTTCTTCAGTTCATCTATTATTACAAAGTATCCAATCTTGCAGTTCCATATACTGTATTGCTTAGCAGCTTTTTATTGTTACTTTTTATCTTTGATTATACAAAGTATATCATCTTGAAATAGGCATCATCTACCCCCCACTTTGCTGGGGATCGAGATACCTGTTTTATACATTGCAGTTCAAGGAGTCTATTATATTATCTTGTGATTCACCATTTTTGCACATATTTGTTTTTATTTATTACTTTTCTCACTTATTTTTTCTTTTTTTAAATATATTTTTTCACTTATATCTCAGATCTGTACCTCTACCCATATTCTAGTATTTAAAGGTACAGCACTCGTTTCATATTCACTTCTCATTCATTCACTTTACTTTTTTAGCTATTTATTTATTTCACATCTTTTATCTATTTTTCTCTTATTTTTAACTACATCTCTATTTTTTCTCTATCATTATTTTATTTCTCTCTTATTTCTAATAGCTCTATGTCTCACATTCAGGCTTAATAATCGCTTATAGTTTTTCCACTACTATTTTTAGCCATTATTCACAAGCCAGCTCCTGGAGTTCACACACTCTTACTTTTAAGGTGGTTGTATATTTGTCTTTTACATAGGTTTTTAATGAATCCCTATTTTTTCCAGTTTGAGCAGCTCAGTGCTAGTCTGTCTCCCTCTTTCCTGTGTGTTACACTAGGTATACCAGAACTATCCTTTACTGCAATCCTTTGAGTCTACTAGCTGAGGAAGCAGGGACTCTTTCTTGCTTCCCTCTCATTGTGTAGCAGTAACTAGGCAGCAGGTTCAAGCTGCATCTAGCTTCATTCTGTAACGAAAATATACCCCAACTCGTAGGATTCAACTCGACAAAAAACAACACAGAGGAGAGATACGTCTACCGGACCTTAGAATGGCCAGACTCGACTAAAGGGAACTGCAACAGAAACCACGATAGGGCAGGGAGTAAAGGGAGAGGTAAGTTTAAATAGCTTCTAAACTAATGTGATTGGCTCCTGTCATATCCACACCCCCAAAAGGTAAGTGTATGGGGAGTGTGGCATGACAGGGGCCAATGGGAGCCTTTTGGCAATTTAGGCTCCCACTGTCTCTTTAAGAGCGCGCCCGAGCGGCCCATGCAGCAGCAGGACCGCGCAGCTCAAAGAGAGGACCGCGGCCGGCCCCTGGATAAGGTAAGTAACGCCACACATTCCTGCTGCCCGTTTAGCTTCGCTCCACTGATCTTTAGCTCCACTTCTCTTACAAGTGGCCGACCGTACAAGGAGGTCATGCAGTGTTATGACATGATGTCATACAGCCCGACCCACTCTTCTCCGATTGGTGCAGTGGCTCCAAGCTTTAGACGTTCTGTCACTGCGCCGCCAGCCTGCATGAGATGGAATTCTAACAAGTGAGTATCCTCCTTCTCATGCAGGCATTACACTGCACCACCAATTAAATTCTGTGTGGCCAGTCCCAGCGGCCACCACACAACAGGGACAAATGCAGATGGCCCGTGCATGTGTGAGGTATGTTGGCGACCTAGAGTTACTGTATGGCTGCATATCTTGCACACCCCTAAGGCTGGCCCTGCATCCACTTGCTGTTTTAACATCTGTACAGATTATGATGAAAACACGTCTTCAGGCAGAGATTTCCCCACCTTTAATATTCTTACTGTAAATTTCCTTTCTTCCAGTCTAAATAGGTGACCATATGTCCTATGTAAATCTCTGTTTAAGAATAGATTTCCAGAAAATGGCTTTTATTGGCCCCAAATATATTTGTATATATCATATCCCCTCTGAGGCTCCGTTTTTCTAATTTAAACAGATTTAAATTTGTTAACATTTCTTCATTATTAAAATCTTCCTTTATTTTTATTAATTTTGTAGCCCACCTCTGCATTTTTGTCTAGTACCATAATATCATTCTTTAGAACAGGTGCCCCAAATTGCACAGCATATTCAAGGTGTGGTTGTACCAGTGATTTATATAGAGGCATCATTTTCTTTTCATTAATGCCCATTTTATACGTGACAATACCTTACTTGCTTTAGCCACTGCTGATCGATATTGCATATTGTTGCCTATAACAATTCCCAAATCCTTCTCTTGTGTTGTTGACCCTGAATCACTATCTGCAATTTGAGTGCCTAGTCCCCTTTTCCATCCGAAAACCTTTGCAGCAAAGTAATAACCTGCTCACATTGCATTACCTTAATAAGTTTTGTGTCGTTGCAAACACTCTCAATGGCTATTGCAAGGTCATTTATAAATTTGTTGAACAGAAGTGGTCCCAGAACAACCCTAAAGGACACCACAAACCACTTATGTTCAGCTTACAAATGTACCATTAATGACAACTCTTTGTACTCTATTTAATACAATGTTCTTCCCAAGAACAGGAATCTTCATCTACACCAATTTCTTTTAGAGTGAACAATAACCTATTGTGTGGAACTATATTGTATATTTTATCTACTCTAATTTGCCTTTTTGCACTCATTATTGACTTCCTTATATCTTATGTAGGATGCCTCTGATTTGTCTGATTAAAATGCTTTTTTTCCCCTTCAAATTATAATTTGATTAAGTTTTATATACAATAAATACATGGTACGAGATATATAAAATAAATCTAAAAATAAATGGTGCTCTACATCAGCCAATATTGCCCAGTGTTCATGATTGTACATAATAATACAAACGTATAAAACTACACTGTTACATTTGGATATATGATATATCATACCTATATTTTATACGTTAAATAATAAGTAAATAAGGAAAAATGAGGTGTTTCAATACACCTCATTTTAAGAGGTAAAGCAAAACATAGAAAAGCAAAACAAGAAAAAAGGGGGAAAAAAGAGAGAGTGAGACCAGACTCTAAAACGAAAATACTGCTGAAGTTCACTTACTTCCATAATATTAAGGTACAAAACACAGAAAATATGTTGTGCTTTAAAATACACTGCATAATCCAATTATTCTTAGAAGGAAAATGTCACCTTTTACTACTTCTCTAATAAGTTATACATCAATTTATAGTATAGAATATGTAAAACATCTGCAATCTGGGCGCCGCTGACAAATCGGGGAAGTACTAAGGCATTGAAAGTGACATTCACTGTTATTTATAATTCCCTGGGACTAAGCATCCAATACCCTTTATCCCATGCTGTCTTTTAATATTAAAAGAACATTTTAGGGGGGGGCGTGTCTAGCCGGACAGGGAACAAGACGTGCTGCTGTGGAGCTCCTAAAAACCACACGGCTAAACAGAACAAATTGCCTCAGAAACACACAGAATTACCCCAAAAAGACACACCAGTTCTGGCAGAACCCCTCCAGGAAGCAATGGGGCGAAAAAACCGCAAATTAACTCACTCGGGGAGCGCTAAACAGCCAGACATCCAGGGGAGGGCTGGCAGCCTTAGACCTGGGGGGCAAAACCAGTCAAGTGGCCCATTGCGCCACCAAATCAGTTCACCATCCATGCCCACCTTTTCCTGGTTTTATAATGGATATTGATGTTATGCTAATCAGTAGCTCTTTGCCATACCCACTCCTTCACGGCTCTGACTTTCAATGTTGTCAGAGCACAGGCTGAGAATCTCTGAGCCTGTGCTCTGACTCACTAACTGAGCACCGGAACCACGAGGGAGAGGATATGATCTGACTGCACCTACTGCTGGTGCGCACCAGTGGACCTCCAGCGAATCGTTTCAATTGAATATGCTGGTGTCCCCAACTTGTGAGCTGTGTTGGCTACAGGGCGCCTCTGTTGTCATGGCACCCTGCGTGACCGCACAGCTTGCCCACCCCAACGGCTGGCCCTGCTGACACACACTGACGTTACTACTTAGACATCCCTCAATATTAATACAGACATCAGAGTAAACACCAATAAACTGTGGAAACAGAGCTGATCCCTCCAAATTTATAAAGGTTTTTCTTAGAGGATTTATTGTAAGATTAAATCATGCCTCCTCCTCACTCTCTCCCATGCGCTGCTCTGTAGGCTGGAAGGAAGTGAAGAGTAATTACAGTCTCCCAGCACAACGTCACCTGTGGCTGTATGGGGAACAGCTGTTTAATGTAATGCTTGCAGGACGGCCAGCTGCTGCAGAACCTCTTTGTTCCCGTCTCTGCAAAGGGCTCCAGGCACTGCTTGCTGTGAGTGTGAGCCACTGTAAATTAGGGGCAGAGGGCACTTGTACTGCGGTAAAAACGGATCTGGGCAGGAGGAGAGTGCTGTGCAATCAGTGAACTCCCCTCCTGTGGGTCACCAGTAGACTGATGCACCTGCCCAGGATTTTTGCCGCCCTAGGCAAAAGAAAAATTTGCCGCCCCCCCCCCATGTGACATCACAATGCCCCACCTATATGATCTGCCATATGAACTAATGCCAATGCTGCACACAGTGTGTGTTTACATTAAAAAGCCAGCAGGGACAGGCTATAGACACCAGAACCACTTCATTAAGCTGAAGTGGTTCTGGGGACTATAGTGTCCCTTTAATGTGAGGTAAATTATAGATTAGTGTCACTAATAATATCCTGGATTGCCTACTTACAATCAGATGAGGATGGTGATGGGCTGCAGTTTGGCTCCACTGGTCTGGTGTAGAACAGGATCTCTGGAGGCTGCTTGTAACTGTAGTCACAAAATTCAAAGTTCTAGTAGAATGGGAAGCAGCTCCATTTTTTGGGGGCCCCTTACACAGCTCAAGGTCTGGGCCCCAGGGCCTGACGATGAGTATGCCCATAAGGCCCACCTACATGTTCCACCCATGAGTTCGCTCACAGGGAGTGGAGTGTGTAGGGGATGTGTTATGTGTTATTGTAGAGGATCTAATGTGTGTGCTTATGGTAGGTAGTGTATAGGGATACCAGTTTGTGTAGGTAATGCAGTGTATTTGTTTGTAGCAGTGTGTGTTTGTGTATAAGGGATGTATTGTGTGAATCTGTGTTTGTATGCATAAGGGATGCAAGGTGTGTGTCTGTAAGTGTGTGCATTGAGTGTGTGTAAGAAATGCATTGTGTTTCTGTGTATATGTAAGAGAAGCAGTGTGTGTGTTTGCATGTGTGTGTAAGGGTTTGCATTGTGTGTTTCTGTGTATGTGTGCAAAGGATGCATTGTCTTTGTGTGTAATGGATGCATTGTGTTTCTCTGTGTGTAAGGGAAGCATGTTGTGTTTCTGTGTGTGTAGGGATGCATTGTGTGTTTTTGTGTACGTATAGGGATGCATTGTGTGTGTGCGCGTAGTGTGAAAGAGCTCCCTGTCCTGCCCCCTGTCCTATAGAGCTCTCCCCTGCCCCTTAGTGGTCTCTACACCCCCCCCCCTCTCCCCTAGCAGTCACTTCTCACACTCATCCACCCTCCCTGTGCTCTTCTCACCCCCCACCCCCAAACCTCCGGTGTTCTTTTCACCTCCTCCCTCCCTGTGTTCTTCTCACTCCCCCCCTCCATGTGTTCTCCTCACTCCCCTCCCGTTCTCCTCACCTCCCCCCATGTGATCTTACTCACTCCCCCCAGTTTTCTACTCACTCCCCCCACCCTCCCTGTGTTCTTCTCACTCCCCCAACCTCCCTGTGTTCCCTCCTACTCCCCCACCCTCCCTGTGTTCTTCTCACTCCCCCACCCTCCCTGTGTTCTTCTTACTCTCCCCCCTCCTCTCTGTGTTCTTCTTACCCCCTGTGTTCTTCTTACTCCCCCCCGTTCTTCTTAATCCCCCTGTTCTTCTTAATTCCCCCCCTGTTCTTCTTAATCCCCCCACCCCCTGTTCTTCTTAATCCCCCACCCCCTGTTCTTCTTCTTAATCTCCCCACTCCCCCTGTTCTTCTTAATCTCCCCACTCCCCCTGTTCGTCTTAATCCCCCCCCCCCCCTGTTCGTCTTAATCCCCCCACCCCCCCTGTTCTTCTTAATCACCCCTCCCTGTTCTTCTTAATCACCCCCGTTCTTCTTGATCCCCCACCCCCTGTTCTTCTTAATCCCCCCCACCCTCCCCCACTGTTCTTCTTAATCCCCCCCAACCCTCCTTCTTCTTAATCCCACCCACCCCTCCTTCTTAATCACCCCTCTTCTTATTAATCTCCCACCCCTCCCCTTCTTCTTAATTCCCCCCCTTCTTCTTAATCCCCCACCCTCCCCCCTTCTTAATCCCCCACCTCTCCCCCTTCTTCTTAATTCCCCCCTCTTCTTATTAATCCCCCACCCTCCCCCTTCTTCTTAATCCCCCACCCCCCCTTCTTCTTAATCTCTCCCCCTTCTTCTTAATTCCCCCTCTTCTTCTTAATCCCCCACCCCCCCTTCTTCTTATTAATCCAACACTCCTCCTCCTTCTTCTTAATTCCCCACCCCTCCCCCTTCTTCTTAATCCCCCACCCCTCCCCCTTCTTCTTAATTCCCCCCCTCTTCTTATTAATCCCCCACCCTCCCTCCTTCTTCTTAATTCCCCAACCCTCCCTCCTTCTTCTTAATTCCCCCCTCTTCTTATTAATCCCCCACCCTCCCTCCTTCTTCTTAATTCCCCACCCCTCCCTCCTTCTTCTTAATTCCCCCCTCTTCTTATTAATCCCCCACCCTCCCTCCTTCTTCTTAATTCCCCACCCCTCCCTCCTTCTTCTTAATTCCCCCCTCTTCTTATTAATCCCCCACCCCTCCCCCTTCTTCTTATTAATCCCCCACTCCCCCTCCTTCTTCTTAATTCCCCCCTCTTCTTATTAATCCCCCACCCTCCCTCCTTCTTCTTAATTCCCCAACCCTCCCTCCTTCTTCTTAATTCCCCCCTCTTCTTATTAATCCCCCACCCTCCCTCCTTCTTCTTAATTCCCCACCCCTCCCTCCTTCTTCTTAATTCCCCCCTCTTCTTATTAATCCCCCACCCTCCCTCCTTCTTCTTAATTCCCCACCCCTCCCTCCTTCTTCTTAATTCCCCCCTCTTCTTATTAATCCCCCACCCTCCTTCTTCTTAATTCCCCACCCCTCCCTCCTTCTTCTTAATTCCCCCCTCTTCTTATTAATCCCCCACCCTCCCTCCTTCTTCTTAATTCCCCACCCCTCCCCCTTCTTCTTAATTCCCCCCATCTTCTTATTAATCCCCCACCCTCCCTCCTTCTTCTTAATTCCCCACCCCTCCCCCCTTCTTCTTAATTCCCCCCCTCTTCTTATTAATCCCCCACCCTCCCTCCTTCTTCTTAATTCCCCACCCCTCCCCCTTCTTCTTAACCACCCCCCCCCCCCCCCACCTCCCCTCCGGTGCGGTGGCCGGCCGGAGTCATAGGAAGGTGCACACTCAGTGTGCACCTTCCTGTCAGTCCGGCCGGTTACAGGAAACAGAAACTCCTGTTCCGCGCGGAACAGGAGTTTCTGTTTCCTGTAACCGTCCGGACTGACAGGAAGGTGCACACTGAGTGTGCACTTTCCTATCACTCCGGCCGGCCACCGCACCGGAGAGGAGCTCGGCCACGCTACAGGGGAGGGGAGAAGATGTGCTGCAGCCGCCTGAGCCTCTTAACAGAGCGCTCAGGCGGCTGCAGCATTTAAAGGGCCGGCCCTGCAGCGGCCGGTCTTAAAATGGTTTGGGGCGGCCTGGGGGGCAATTGCCTCCCTGCCCCCCGGCCCAGCCCGCCCCTGCAGACATCCGAGCGTCCTTTGAAAGACCGCAGCAACCCGCGCAACCCAAAATGGCGCCCACAAGGCCTCGAGACTCTAGCTACTCAGACGAATCACTAGAGGAAGACTACCTCATGCCTGCAAGAACCCTGAGCAAGGTATATGGGAGCGAAGAGTCTGACTCCGACACCTCACCCTCTACCAAAGGGGATATAAAAAAACTGCTGATAGATCTCCGTGAGGTCTGGAAGGCCGACCTGGCTGGCGTGCGCACAGAGGTCGACAGCCTCTCCACGCGGGTCGCTGCGGTGGAAACCAGGGACTCAGGCAGGGAGCAGGAGCTCAAGGAGACCCGAGCCCAAATAGAAGCCATGTCCCAACAAATACAGGGACTCACCCGCACAGTCACCTCGCTGGAATCACGACACCGCAAGAAAAACATACGGCTCCGCGGAATACCCGAGAGAGTGAACACGGAGAACGTCTTGGACTTTGCCAATGAAGTGGCAAAGGCACTGGGAGTACAAGCCACAGCAAGTGAATTACCCCTCATGAACGCGTTCCGTATACGGAAGGCCCCAACGGCCCCTGCGGATGCCTCCAGGGACGTCATAGCAGTCACCCGGAACATATCGATTAAGGCCGCAATCCTGGCCCGAGCGAGGAACACCCCTGATATCAGGGTAGATAGCTGCTCAATACGGGTGTACGATGACTTACCCTTCACCGTCCTGCTGGAGAGGCGGAGGTTAATGCCCGTAACGAGAGAACTCAGGGATAACGGGATCCGTTACAGATGGGGGGCACTGGGCACCCTCGTAGTACAGCGGGGAGATACGATCCTGACCCTATCGGCGCAGGAAGACCCGACCGGATTCCTGACGGCACTTGAGTTGCCACGGAAGGCGAATCCTGCGACCAATGAAGACACCACGCTAGAGACCGAGGAGACCTGTGCGGTACGGAGACAGAACACAGAGGCGGGAAATAAACATAGAGAGCCAAGAAAACTGAACCCACCATAGACCGGCTTGAGAGACGGAGGGGGGGGGACATATACGCCACTACCCCGAGAAGTTGAAGAAAGCCCAGGAAGCTACTGCGATACGCCTTCAACGACCACTTTACCCTGTTGGACTTAATTCTACTATTCCGTGGACTATTCCTAACCCACCAAGTGATACCCACAGTTTACCTCCTGCTACCAACCTAGGTTAGACAGATGACCGGGGAACACACACCCCTAACATGTTGTCCTCCACGGTACAGGGCCTAACTTACCCACAAGAACAAACTAATGTACTAACCCACACCTACACACACCTGGCGACAGACAGCTAGGGCATACACACGATTAATATATACGGGCACCACCCGAAGATCAATAGTGCCCAACGAAGGAAAATAGGTATTGCTGTCCACACTACGCACCATTAACCAAGACTTACACATGTTTAGCCCCGCCTAGACCCTCCAACACACTTGTGTCTCCACAGTGACAGATTTAAACCAGCTAACATGCAGACGTACGGGAATGGCCTGCAGCCCAGCCACTTATATAGAGATGCAGGTGATAGACCTATACACCTGTTGGGACTACCAGCTCCCTGTAGTTACCTACCGTAACCTACTGCGCAGGCGCGGTTCGGTTGCTAGCCAGACCAGCTAACGCTTACTCTACAGCCTTATTACAAAATATTGACATGTGTTTGCCATGTCATCTCTCTGCCACATACCTAAAACTATACCTAGCTTATATTAACAGAATTCCACAATGAGCAAATTCCGAGGGTTAAATCGAGCGATGGTTCCTTACTCAGTGCGTGCTGCTGTGGCACTCCACGTGTGCCTGTTTCTTCCTCGCACACATTAAAACATAGAATTATTTAACTATGAAAATCATATGTAGGCAATTGGTTGCATGGAGGTCAGAAATGCCCACAAGTAAGGCATACTAGTAAGATCGACTTAAATGTCAGGCTTTTAGCCTATCCTCACAGTTACAGCTTTCCAAGAGTAAAGATAGATATTTTAGTTATAGTTTTCATTTTGCTTTCTGCGTGACTCGACTGAATTTGTCACTCTGGTGTCACTTACTATGCCAAAGCAGAGACGCCACAAATTGGGGGTCTATCACTTATCACTTAACTATCCCACCATTTACTCAAACCTTATTACTATGTATACTAATATATGCACGATGACTGTCTCATTATAAAAATGTGCCGCATTCTAAGTACTACTGTTTATATCTGACAAATCTATTATTCGTTCTATTTGAAAACTGTGCAATATTTGTTTTTTCACATGCAAAACAAAAATAAAGAATTAAAAAAAAAAAATAAGAAAATTTTAGGGTAGAACCACTATCTAGCCCCCCTGCCCCCTCCCCCCCCCTTGCCTCCATATCTATAGTAAAATCTTACTTGCATTCAAGTCTGCAGTTGCTTCTGCCCCTGATCTGCCTGCTTACAGCTGACATCATCAGAAGTGATAGAAGTACTACGTGACATTTTAACTAGTCTTTTTTAGTAGCCACTTGGTCACAAATACTGGACAAATTTAGTGTTAATATTTGTTTGTGTGTGAAAAATGCAAAAAAACTAATTTGAACGCCAATTTTGGCCAGTGTTTGTGACTAAGTGGCTACTAAAAAAGACTGGACATACCCAATTTACAATACCTTGGGTTGTCTACTATTGCAAATGGTATGCCATCATGGGGGTAATTCTCATTCTTACCATACGGTCTCAAAGGCAACGTAACCAATCTGGCTAATTTAATGTAAAAAAACTGAAATGCAAGCCTTATATTTGACTCTGTAACTTTTGAAAACACCATAAAACCTGTACATGAGGGGTACTGTTATACTCAGGAGACATCGCTGAACACAAATATTAGTGTTTCAAAACAGTAAGACGTATCACAACAATTATATCATCCGTGTAAGTGCCATTTGTGTGTGAAAAATTCAAAAAACGTCACTTTCACTGACGATATCATCATTGTAATACATTTTGCTGTTTTGAAACAATAATATTTTAATATTTGTGTTCAGCGAAGTCTTCCGAGTAAAAGAGTACCCCTCATGTACAGGTTTTATGGTGTCTTGGAAAGTTACAGGGTTAAATATAGTGCTAGCAAATCAAATTCCCTAGACTTTAGGCCTGGGTTGACAGGCAGGTCCCGCAAATTGACCTAATTATGTAAAATTATTACATAAATATATACGTAGAATTATTATATATATATATATATATATATATATATATATATATATATATACACTTGAGTATATATATATATATATATATATATACACTGTGTGCATAATTATTAGGCAAATGAGTATTTTGACCACATCATCCTCTTTATGCATGTTGTCTTACTCCAAGCTGTATAGGCTCGAAAGCCTACTACCAATTAAGCATATTAGGTGATGTGCATCTCTGTAATGAGAAGGGGTGTGGTCTAATGACATCAACACCCTATATCAGGTGTGCATAATTATTAGGCAACTTCCTTTCCTTTGGCAAAATGGGTCAAAAGAAGGACTTGACAGGCTCAGAAAAGTAAAAAATAGTGAGATATCTTGCAGAGGGATGCAGCACTCTTAAAATTGCAAAGCTTCTGAAGCGTGATCATCGAACAATCAAGCGTTTCATTCAAAATAGTCAACAGGGTCGCAAGAAGCGTGTGGAGAAACCAAGGCGCAAAATAACTGCCCATGAACTGAGAAAAGTCAAGCGTGCAGCTGCCAAGATGCCACTTGCCACCAGTTTGGCCATATTTCAGAGCTGCAACATCACTGGAGTGCCCGAAAGCACAAGGTGTGCAATACTCAGAGACATGGCCAAGGTAAGAAAGGCTGAAAGACGACCACCACTGAACAACACACAAGCTGAAACGTCAAGACTGGGCCAAGAAATATCTCAAGACTGATTTTTCTAAGGTTTTATGGACTGATTAAATGAGAGTGAGTCTTGATGGGCCAGATGGATGGATTGGTAAAGGGCAGAGAGCTCCAGTCCGACTCAGACGCCAGCAAGGTGGAGGTGGAGTACTGGTTTGGGCTGGTATCATCAAAGATGAGCTTGTGGGGCCTTTTCGGGTTGAGGATGGAGTCAAGCTCAACTCCCAGTCCTACTGCCAGTTTCTGGAAGACACCTTCTTCAAGCAGTGGTACAGGAAGAAGTCTGCATCCTTCAAGAAAAACATGATTTTCATGCAGGACAATGCTCCATCACACGCTTCCAAGTACTCCACAGCGTGGCTGGCAAGAAAGGGTATAAAAGAAGAAAATCTAATGACATGGCCTCCTTGTTCACCTGATCTGAACCCCATTGAGAACCTGTGGTCCATCATCAAATGTGAGATTTACAAGGAGGGAAAACAGTACACCTCTCTGAACAGTGTCTGGGAGGCTGTGGTTGCTGCTGCACGCAATGTTGATGGTGAACAGATCAAAACACTGACAGAATCCATGGATGGCAGGCTTTTGAGTGTCCTTGCAAAGAAAGGTGGCTATATTGGTCACTGATTTGTTTTTGTTATGTTTTTGAATGTCAGAAATGTATATTTGTGAATGTTGAGATGTTATATTGGTTTCACTGGTAAAAATAACTAATTGAAATGGGTATATATTTGTTTTTTGTTAAGTTGCCTAATAATTATGCACAGTAATAGTCACCTGCACACACAGATATCCCCCTAAAATAGCTATAACTAAAAACAAACTAAAAACTACTTCCAAAAATATTCAGCTTTGATATTAATGAGTTTTTTGGGTTCATTGAGAACATGGTTATTGTTCAATAATAAAATTAATCCTCAAAAATACAACTTGCCTAATAATTCTGCACTCCCTGTATATACACACTTGTACACTTGAGTATATATATATATATATAATTTGTTTTCATTATTTTTATTTATATATAGGTATATATATATATAGTGATATATACGTATATACACTTAGGTATATAGATATATATATTATTTTTTCTACGTGTATTTTGATATCAATATATATATATATATATATATAAATTGTAAAATATAGTAAGAATGAAATTACACATATATATATATATATATATATATATATTTTTAATGTATTCACATATTTTGTTTACTTTTTACAGGCAGCAGGGTGAGTACCTGTCATCACTGCCCCTGCTGGCACTGACATTGTTATGCCGTCCATGGGATTATGAGGTCCTCACAAGGACCTCGCGATCACATGGCCCAGGGGGGCCAGAACGGCATCAGGGGGACTCCCTGGGATGACAGGTGAGTCCCCCCACCGCGATCGCAGGCATGGGATCGCCGGCGACCGGGTAAGTAGAAAGGATGGCAGGGATGTGCTATGCCACCTGCCGTCCTTAAGGGGTTAATATTACTGAACTGGCAAACAAAGGGTGAGGCTCAACTAAATAGGGAGATGTTAATCACAAAGTAAGGTCAGCTGGGAACAGAGAGAGATCTCAGTCTGGGTGCAGCAGCCTAGAATAGCACCACAGACACGTAGTACTGAGGTACTGCACCAGACTGAGAATAAACCGAACCGTGACACATACTCAAGTCTCCAGACCAAAAAGCTGTTATATAAGTTCACTGTGGTGTGTTAGGAATTTGGTGAACATATGTTATACTAGATAAGATCACTGCTTTATAGTAAGTATTGACATTTGGAAGGCCCATACCCCCATATGTTTTTCCCTATGAAATTTATTTAATGCTATGCTAGGTCCTCTACCATTCCACACAAAAAAGTTAATAGATTTTTGTAGTGATTTAAAAAAGGCTCCCGGCACATAATTCGGAACAGTGCAAAATAAATACATTAATTTGGGTAACAAGGAAATCATCACAGCAGCAATATGACCTGACCATGAAATACATTTATCACACCATGTCCTCTAAGAGTCTATTAAAGATTTTTAAAATTTGACTTAAATAATACGATACAAATCAGTTATTTTATATCATGCTTGTATTTTTCAATTAAAATGGCTAAATAGCTGTCCTCCATCCTCGCCCCCCTAGCTTGAGTTTTAGTTAAATTAAGTTTATAGTAAGAACACTTACTATCCTCCTGTAAAATATCATGAAAAACTGGCAAAGATGATTCCAGATGCCTAACTGTGAGAAGGATATCATCTGCAAAGATATTACGTTTATATTCCTTGTGCCCTATTTCAACACCCTGTATGCCCTGATTAGATCTAATCATCATGGATAAAGGTTCCAGGGCTATTATATATAATAAGGGAGAAAGAGGGCAACCCTGTCGCCTCCTGTTTGTGATTACAAATGGGTCAGAAAAAAACCCTGCATTAAATACCTAAGCAGATGGAATGCTATTTAATGCCTTAATAACTGAAAAATAATTGTGGAGGAAATAAAAATATTTCCAAGACAGCATTTAAAAATTGCCAGTTCATACAGTCAAAAGCCTTTTTGGCGGCCAACAATAACAATAGACCATTTGAAATTTGTTTATGCATACTATACAAAAGTGTCCAGTAATAAAACCGACTTAGTCATTGTGTTTTATAGTAGGCAGGATATTTAACCTGAGCAAAAAGGTTAGCAAGACAATTAAGGCACTTGACTGGTGTTTTACCTAGGTTTGGCAATGTCACTATATTTGCTAATAGCATATCTTGTGGTAAAGACCTGCACCTCATTGCAATATGATACAATTTAATAAGTTATGGGGGGAAATAGAGGCAAACTTTTTATAACAAATATTAGTGAAGCCATCTGGACCAGGCGACTTCTCTACTGGCAACTTTTTGATGGCTTTCAATGCCTAAAGTCAAAGGAGTGCTGCACACAAGCAAGTTTACACAGTAGCTCTGTGGAGGGGGGTCTACATACATGACTAAGTCCTCTAGGCCGAAACGTTGTATCTTTTTGTGTCCTTTTTGATCTCCTATAAATATTTTTTTGCCTTCACCCTACATTGTGACGCCTGTGGAACTCTACTTCTCCTTGATGGCTTTGGCTACTTCTTCCAACTGTATTGGAGCTTCTAATCTAACAAGGTTATATTGATTATGTGTCAGGCCAGGCAAAGTTACTTTAGAGAGGAAATTAATTATATCCTCCTTTGTTGATTGGTGAATGGATTGATCTTCCTTAAGATTATATAACTTAATATAACATTTTGAAAAAATATTACTAATGTCTTGAGGGCAGCATATTTTCCCATCATCGTCATCTATCAAATAATGTATTTTTTTGAAGCCATTTTATTGCTTAACTTCTTTGATAGTAATTTACTGGTTCTATTCCCTTGCACGTATAGTGTAGCTTTTATTTGTAGTAAAGTTTACATAGTTTAAGATAAATTGATAGAATTAATTTAATCTTGTATGTGCTTTATTTGGAAACTAAGTTTTTCATTGGGGTTTGAGGTGTATAAAGCAGTCAGGTCTCTTAGAGATCTTAAGAGGTCCACTTGCTTAGCATGTGAACATTTCTTCAAATATGAGGCTCTTTTCATAAACATACCTCTTATAACTGCCCTTGTCATAAAGATGAAGGTGATACCTCAGGTGTATTATTGATCACAAAATATTCTGATAGGTTAGTTCCATGTTCTCCTAAAAAGGTGTCATCACCCAGCAGCGTCTTATTAAGGCACCATGGTTTGCAACCCCTAAATTTAAAAATATCCTGTAACTTTAGAATGACCGGCACAGGGTCCGACAAAAAATCTCACCTAGGACACATGACTGGACAAAATTAAAAAAAGAATTCTGGAGAAAAAAATATCGATCTTAGAATATGATCCATGCACTTAAGAATTATAGGAATAAACTGTCTCTTCAGGATGCAAAGTACGCCAAAAAGCATAAAGATTAAATTGCATGAACAATTTCATCAACGCTTTACTTTGTATCTTAAGTGATTTAAATATTTGTGAATTCTTTTGCAAGGAGGTGTTATTTTTCTGGTTCTAGAACAAGATTGATGTCACAGCATATAACAGTAATACCTCATTGCACAGATGCCACCTTAGTAAAAACGTTATACAAACAATTAGGCTGATTATAATTAAGTGTATATACATTCATTATTTATAAATCTACAGTGCGTATCTGTAATTTTCTTGAGTAATTTAAAAACTACTGACTTATGGATATAAGTAGATGCTACTTTCGATTTGAAAATAAATGCAGAATGGTATTGCACAGGATAGTGTTAAAGGGACCCTATAGTCATTCCTCATAGATGTCTTGATTCAATGCACTTCTATGAGGAGATGCTGATTGGCCAGGGCTGTGTTTGGTTTTGCCCCTGATCTGCCTCCTTAACAGTCTCAGCCAATCCTATGGGAAAACATTGTGATTGGGTTTGGTCAACACTTCTGATGTCAGCCAAAGCAAGCAGATTAAGGGGAGAGCCAGCAGCTGCTGAACAAAAGTAAGATTTTACTGTATTTAGGGGGCAAGGGGAGGCCAGGGGGGTAGATGGTGGTTTTAAGCCCACCCTCCCCCCCCCCCCCCCCCATAAAAAACAACAACTTATTTTGTGTTTAGGAAAATGGGTCTCTTGAAGACAAAGTATGTTGGCAGAAGGTATAAAGGTGATTATCTAAAAATCTACAGTGTGTATCTGGAATTTTCTTAAGTAATATAAATACTACTGACTTATGGATATAAAAAGATACTACTTTTGATTTGAATACAAATGCAGAATGGTATTG
This sequence comes from Pelobates fuscus, assembly GCF_036172605.1. Taxonomy (NCBI): domain Eukaryota; kingdom Metazoa; phylum Chordata; class Amphibia; order Anura; family Pelobatidae; genus Pelobates; species Pelobates fuscus. The sequence continues at coordinate 326,258,746 of NC_086321.1, forward strand.
CACAGAATAGTGTTAAATGGACACTATAGGCAGCAGAACAACTGCAGCTTATTGTATTTGTTTGTTATTTTAGAGAAAATGCAGTGTATACATGACAGCCTAGGTACAGCTCCACTGGTCACTCTTCAGATGGCTACTTGAGGTGCTTCTTGGGGAGTTGCTGCACACTACCATTCAGTGTCTCCTCTCTCTCTATGGAGATACTGAACTTTCCTCATAGAGATGCCTTGATTCAATGCATCTCTATGAGGAGATGCCAATTGGCCAGGGCTGTGTTTGGCTCTGCCCCTGATCTGCCTCCTTGACAGTGTCAGCCAATCCTATGGGAAAGCATTGTGATTGGGTTTGATCAATACTTATGATTATGTCAGCCAAACAAGCAGATCATGGGCAGAGCAAGCAGCAGCTCAACAAAAGTAAGATTTTACTATATTTACGATCGGCAAAGGGATGCCACAAAAAAATGTATTTTATGTTTAGAAAAATTGGTCTCTTGAAGTATGTTGGATGAATGTTTCTGTGCTTTACACTATAGCATGTGCCTTTTGTATGGCATATTTAGCCCTCTAACATTTTGTGAGTACATTTTCATCACATAGATTGACTAAAAGTACTAATCCAACAATTCAAGCGCTACTCATATACAGTGCCTTTCAAAAGTATTCATGCCCCTTGGCATTTATCGTGTTTTGTTGCCTCACAACCTGGAATTAACATGGATTGTTTGAGGATTTGCATCATTTAATTTACAGAACATGCCCACAACTTTGAATATATTTTTTTTTTATTGTGAAGCAAACAACAAATAGGACAAAATAACAGAAAAAGTCAATGTGCATAACTATTCACCCCCTTAAAGTCAAAACTTTGTAGAGCCACCTTTTGTAGCAATCACAGCTCCAAGTCGCTTTGGATAAGTCTCTATGAGCTTGCCACATCTTACCACTGGGATTTTTTACCATTCGTCCTTGCAAAACTGCTCCAGCTCCTTCAAGGTTTGCGCTTGTGAACAGCAATCTTTAAGTCTGACCACAGGTTTTCTATTGGATTGAGGTCTGGGCTTTGACTAGGCCATCCCAACACATTTACATGTTTCCCCTTAAACAACTCAAGTGTTGCTTTAGCAGTGTGTTTAGGGTCATTGTCCTGCTGAAAGGTGAACCTCCGTCCTAGCCTCAAATCACGCACAGACTGGTACAGGTTTTGCTCAAGAATATCCCTGTCTTTAGCACCATCCATCTTTCCCTCAACTCTGACCAGTTTCCCAGTCCCCGCTGCTGAAAAAGATTCCCACAGCATGATGCTGCCACCACCATGTTTTACTGTGGGGATGGTGTTCTTTGGGTGATGTGATGTGTTGGGTTTGTGCTAGACATAGCGTTTTCTTTGAAAACGAAAAGTTACATTTTAGTCTCATCACACCAGAGCACCTTCCTCCATACATTTTGGGAGTCTCCCACATGCCTTTTCGCAAACTCAAAACGTGCCATTTTTTTTTTTGCTGAAAGTAATGGTTTTCTTCTGGCCACTCTGCCATAAAGCCCAACTCTATGGAGCGTACGGCTTATTGTCATCCTATGTACAGATACTCCAGTCTCTGCTGTGGAACTCTGCAGCTCCTCCAGGGATACCTTAGGTCTCTGTGCTGCCTCTCTGATTAATGCCCTCCTTGCCCGGTCCGTGAGTTTTGGTGGGCGCCCGTCTCTTGGCAGGTTTTCTGTTGTGCCATGTTCTTTCCATTTGGTTATGATAGATTTCATGGTGCTCCTGGGGATCATCAAAGATTTTGATATTTTTTTATAACCTAACCCTGACTTGTACTTCTCAACAACATTGTCCCTTACTTGTTTGGAGAGTTCCTTGGTCTCCATGGCAGTGTTTGGTTAGTGGTGCCTCTTGCTTAGGTGTTGCAGCCTCTGGGGCCTTTAAAAAAAGGTGTGTATATGTAATGACAGATCATGTGACACTTAGATTGAAATTATGTGACTTCTGAAGGTAATTGGTTGCACCAGAGTTTTTTATGGGCTTCATAACAAAGGGGGTAAATACATACGCACATGCCAATTTTCTGTTTTCTATTTCTAAAAAATAGTTTTATGTATATATTTTTCTCATTTCACTTCACCAACTTAGACTATTGTGTTCTGATCCATCACATAAAATTCAGATTAATAAAACATTAAACTTAAGGCTGTAATGTAACAAAATAGGTAAAAAGTCAAGGGGGTGAATACTTTTGCAAGGCACTGTATTTATATTGAAATAGTTTAATACTGATATGCATTTATAGTGGAACAGAACTATTAGCAATACTGCTAGTTTAAGGAGCGTTTAAGGCTCCATGAACTTACAATTAATGGCATTGAGGCATTCAAGACGTTTAGTATATGCTACTAATGAAAGCTGTTGCTGAATACTTGTGTAGATATTATGGAACTCATGATGGAACTGTCAACAACCCCATTTGTAAACGCTTTAATGAGTGAGTTGGGGTAGCACAGAGGAAGCTAAACAGAGTGCTGAACAAATGCAGCAGATTCTAGTGGTGGCAAGCAAGTTGTTACAAGTTGTGACAAGCGGAGACAAAGTATAGCAGCTGGGTAAGCTGTGATAAGTGGAGAAAAACTGGAAAATGCTGCAGAGCAGCATGCCGCACGGAAAAAAATGAGAAGTTGAATTTCTTTCAGAAAAGACCAATGGTGGTGGAGGAACAGGAGTTGGAGGGTCTGGAAGCCCAAGATGGCATCAGAGAGCATGGCAGTAACAAACCAGATCTGGAAAGCTTACACTGAGACAGAACCTCTTACTAAGCAGATACTGCAAAACTCCTTGGATGTCTTGACACAAAAGCTAATGGCATAAAAATGGCATGAATGTGTCAGGAACTTAAAGAAAGAATTGCAAGAGATAGGAGCTCGCACCAACCAGGTAGAGACAGATTGGAAGAAATAGTGGCTGTGCATAATAGCACTATGGGCAAATTGATACAAATGCAAATATCTAAGTATGAATTAAAGAGAATTGACCTGGAGAATCGTTCCAGGTGAAGTAAGCTACATTTAATGGGAATCCCTGAGACAGTAACAACCACAGATCTACCAGTTAGGTCCTGAAGCTCCACCAGATATGCTCCTTCTGAATAGTTTACAAAGGGTGTCTAAACCCAAACATCTACCTACCTCAGTCCCCAGGGATGTTCTTCTGAAAGTTCATTATTTTCATCTTAAAGGACCACTATAGTGCCAGGAAAAAAACAAATTTTCCTGGCACTATAGTGCTCTGAGAGTGCCCCCACCCTCATGGCCCCCTCGCGCCGGGCTTAAGGGGGAGAAAGGGGTTAAACGCTTACCTTTCTCCAGCGCCGGGCTCCCTCGGCACTGGGGACTCTCCTCCTCCTTTGGACGTCATCGGCTGAATGTGCATGCGCGGCAAGAGCCGCACACGCATTCAGTCAGTCCATAGGAAAGTATTCTCACTGCTTTCCTATGGATGCAAGCGTCTTCTCACTGTGAAAATCACAGTGAGAAGTGTGGAAGCGCCTCTAGCGGCTGTCAGTGAGACAGCCACTAGAGGCAGGGCCGGCGCTTCCTATAAGGCGAACTAGGCAGCCGCCTAGGGCGCCATATAAGAAGGGGCGCCCTGTGCCCCCATCGCCAGCCCTTTAAATGCTGCTGCTGCACTGCCTCACCTCCCCTTCTCTGTAGCGTGGCCGAGCTCCTCTTCGGTCTGCGACCCGGCCGGACTGATAGGAAGTGCACACTCAGTGTGCACTTCCTGTCAGTCCGGCTGGGTACAAGAAACAGAAACTCCTGTACTGCGGACCGGAGAGGAGTTTGGCCACGCTACAGGGAAGGGGAGGTGAGGAGCAAGAAGAACTGGGGGAGGGGAGGGGGGAGTAAGAAGAATGGGGGGCAGGGGAGTAAGAAGAAAACAGGGGGAGGGTGGAGTAAGAAGAAGAGGGGAGGGGGGAGTAAGAAGAAAATGGGAGGGGAGTAAGAAGAAGAGGGGAGGGAGAGTAAGAAGAAGAAGGGAGGGAGAGTAAGAAGAAGAGGAGGGGGAGTAAGAAGAAGAGGGGGCAGGAAGAAGAAGAGGGGCGAGGGGGGAGTAAGAAGAAGAGGGGTGAGGTGGAGTAAGAAGAAAACAAGGGGGAGTAAGAAGAGGGGGGAGGGTGGAGTAAGAAGAAGAGGGGAGGGGGGAGTAAGAAGAAAATGGGAGGGGAGTAAGAAGAAGAGGGGAGGGAGAGTAAGAAGAAGAAGGGAGGGAGAGTAAGAAGAAGAGGAGGGGGAGTAAGAAGAAGAGGGGGCAGGAAGAAGAAGAGGGGCGAGGGGGGAGTAAGAAGAAGAGGGGGGAGGTGGAGTAAGAAGAAAACAAGGGGGAGTAAGAAGAGGGGAGGGTGGAGTAAGAAGAAGTGGGGGGAGGTGGAGTAAGAAGAAAACAGGGGGGAGTAAGAAGAAGAGGGGAGGGGGGAGTAAGAAGAAGAGGGGAGGGGGAGTAAGAAGAAGAGGGGAGGGGAGTAAGAAGAAGAGGGGAGGGGAGTAAGAAGAAGAGGGGAGGGAGAGTAAGAAGAAGAGGGGAGGGAGAGTAAGAAGAAGAGGAGGGGGAGTAAGAAGAAGAGGGGGCAGGAAGAAGAAGAGGGGCGAGGGGGGAGTAAGAAGAAGAGGGGGGAGGTGGAGTAAGAAGAAAACAAGGGGGAGTAAGAAGAGGGGAGGGTGGAGTAAGAAGAAGAGGGGGGAGGTGGAGTAAGAAGAAAACAGGGGGGAGTAAGAAGAAGAGGGGAGGGGGAGTAAGAAGAAGAGGGGAGGGGGGAGTAAGAAGAAGAGGGGAGGGGGAGTAAGAAGAAGAGGGGTGGGAGGAGTAAGAAGAAGAGGGGTGGGGGAAGTAAGAAGAAGAGGGGAGGGGGAGTAAGAGAAGAGGGGAGGAGGAGTAACAAGAAGAGGAGGGGGAGTAAGAAGAAGGGGGGAGTAAGAAGAAGAGGGGAGGGGGGAGTAAGAAGAGGGGACGGGGAAGTAAGAAGAAGAGGGGAGGGGGAGTAAGAAGAAGAGGGGAGGGGCAGTAATAAGAAGGGGGAAAGGGGAGTAAGAAGAAGGGGGGAAGTTAAAAGAAGAGGGGGGAGGGGGAGTAAGACGAAGAGGGGAGGGGGAGTAAGAAGAAGAGGGGAAGGAGGAGTAACAAAAAGAGGAGGGGAGTAAGAAGAGGGGAGGGGGGTAAGAAGAGGGGGAGGAGGAGTAACAAAAAGAGGAGGGGAGTAAGAAGAGGGGGAGGGGGAGTAAGACGAAGAGGGGAGGGGGAGTAAGAAGAAGAGGGGGTAGGAGGAGTAACAAAAAGAGGAGGGGGAGTAAGAAGAAGAGGGGGAGGAGGAGGAGTAACAAGAAGAGGAGGGGAAGAGTAAGAAGAAGAGGGGGGAGTAAGAAGAAGAGGGGGAGTAGGAGTAAGAAGAAGAGGAGGGGAAGAGTAAGAAGAAGAGGGGGGAGGAGTAAGAAGAAGAGGGGGAGGAGGAGTAACAAGAAGAGGAGGGGTAGTTAGAAGAGGAGGGGGAGTAAGAAGAAGAGGAGGAGTAACAAGAAGAGGAGGGGGAGTAAGAAGAAGAGGGGGAGGAGGAGGAGTAACAAGAAGAGGAGGGGAAGAGTAAGAAGAAGAGGGGGGGTGTAAGAAGAAGAGGAGGAGTAACAAGAAGAGGAGGGGAAGAGTAAGAAGAAGAGGGGGGGTGTAAGAAGAAGAGGGGGAGTAGGAGTAACAAGAAGAGGAGGGGAAGAGTAAGAAGAAGAGGGGGGAGGAGTAAGAAGAAGAGGGGGGAGGAGTAACAAGAAGAGAAGGGGGAGTAAGAAGAACAAGGGGAAGGGGAGTAAGAAGAACACAGGGAGGGGGTGAGGAGGGTGGGGAGAACACAGGGAGGGTGGGTGGGTGTGAGAAGAGACTGCTAGGGGAGGGTGGGGGGTGAGTAGAGACCACTAAGGGGCAGGGGAGAGCTCTATAGGACCGGGGGAAGGACAGGGAGCTCTTTCACACTATGCGCACACACACAATGCATCCCTATACATACACAGAAACACACAATGCATCCCTACACACACAGAAACACACACTGCTTCTCTTACATACACATAGAAACACAATGCATTTCTTACACACACTCAATGCACACACTTACAGACACACACCTTGCATCCCTTATGCATACAAACACAGATTCACACAATGCATCCCTTACACACAACCAGAAACACACAATACATCCCTTATACACAATCACACACTGCTTCCACTACACACAAACACACTGCATCGCCTACACAAACTGGTATGCCTATACACTACATTCCATAAGAGCACACATTAGATCCACTACAATAACACATAACACATCCCCTACACACTACACTCCCTGTGAGCGAACTCATGCGTGGAACATATAGGTGGACTTATGGGTGGGACTTATGGGCATATTTACCATCAGGCCCTGGGGCCCAGACCTTGAGCTGTGTAAGGGCCCCCCAAAAAATGGAGCTGCTTCCTGTTCTCCCAGAACATTGAATTTTGTGACCGCAGTTACAAACAGCCTCCAGAGATACGGTTCTATACCAGACCAGTGGAGCCAAACTGCAGCCAGAGCCCATCACCATCCTCATCTGGTTGTAAGTAGGCAATCTAGTATATTATTAGTGACACTAATCTCTAATTAACCTCACATTAAAGGGACACTATAGTCCCGAGAACCACTGCAACTTAATGAAGTGGTTCTGGTGTCTATAGCCTGTTCCTGCAGGCTTTTTAATGTAAACACAGTGTGTAGCACTGGCGTTAGTTCATATGGCAGATCATATGGGTGGGGCATTGTGATGTCACATGGTGGCCGGGGGGGCGGCACATTTTTATTTTGCCTAGGGCGGCAAAAATCCTTGCACTGGCCCTGACTAGAGGCTGGATTAACCCTAATGTAAACATAGCAGTTTCTCTAAAACTGCTATGTTTACAGCAGACAGGGTTAACCCTAGATGGACCTGGCACCCGGACCACTTCATTGAGCTGAAGTGGTCTGAGTGCCTATAGTGGTCCTTTAAGGAAATGCTTCTGAAATGCTGTTGAATAGTGAAAGGCCTAAGAGCCGATTATGATTAAACGCGAATCTTCCCTGATTTATCAGCTGTGATTCTTCAACAAAGGAAATTATACCAGCAAGTGCCTTTAAAACGTTCAACCTGCTTGGTGATCACAAGGAATGATATCATAACTATCATACAATCCCCAGATGCTTACAATTATTACTGGGACTTAATGATTAGTGAAGGATAAGATCTTGATTTAAATGCTTTAAATGCCCTTTTCGTATTTTTAATTTCTTGGTTTATCTTTCTACTAAGCCACAATGGTTTCAATTTGTTTCTTTTATATTTATTACCCAATGGTACATACTAAAAAGTGCACGTCTAAAATTTGATTGCAAATATTCCATTTATCCTCCGTTTTTTTTATTTTCTACCAAAGAGTTTATGTCAGTCAATATTTTTTTTTTAAAAGCCCTTATCTTATTGAAATTGGCTTTTTTTAAATGATATGTTTAGTATACCCCTTCGGCATTAGCTTTTTTGAGTTTATTTCAAAAGACACCATATTTTAATCATTATTTCCCAAGTGCTCTCTTGCTTGAATGTTTGACAAAAGTTTAACATAGTTTATTATGATCAGATCCAGCATGTATTTTGACACAAGTAAATTTTGGATGCTGGAAAAACCAAAAGATTTTGTTATCTATGTGATTTTCGTTCTTTAGGTACCTTGAAAGACAATGTATTGGTTATGACATTAGTTACTTATGTTATATAATAGAAGATATGTTGGAATGCTTGTTTTTGTTAAATGCATTAAGGGACAATTGATGGGAATTCCAAAGTTTATTTAGAAGATGTTTTGATATAATGAACCAAAAAAAAGTGTGCATGGTGCTTCTACAAAATATTTGCAATAAGTGAACAGAAACATAATTTTACCAATTTTACCAATGTAAAATTAAGCTGCATGCACTCCACACAAAACTTTATTAAAAAATAATCCCAAAATACAGTGCTGCACTATAAATGTCTTAAAGGACCACTCTAGGCACCCAGACCACTTCAGCTTAATGAAGTGGTCTGGGTGCCAGGTCCCTCTAGGATTAACCCTTTTTTTTTAATAAACATAGCAGTTTCAGAGAAACTGCTATGTTTATAATAGGGTTAATCCAGCCTCCAAATCCTCTAGTGGCTGTCTCACAGACCGCCGCTAGAGGCGCTTGCGTGATTCTCACTATGAAAATCACAGTGAGAGCACGCAAGCGTCCATAGGAAAGCATTGTAAATGCTTTCCTATGAGACCGGCTGAATGCGTGCGCAGCTCTTGCCGCGCATGCACATTCAGCCGAAAGGGAGGATCGGAGGCGGAGAGCAGGAGGAGAGCTCCCCGCCCGGCGCTGGAATAAAGGTAAGTTTTAACCCTTTACTCTCCCCAGAGCCCAACGGAAGGGGGTCCCTGAGGGTGAGGGCACCCTCAGGGCACTATAGTGCCAGGAAAACGAGTATGTTTTCCTGGCACTATAGTGGTCCTTTAACCCCTTAAGGACACATGACGTGTGACACGTCATGATTCCCTTTTATTCCAGAAGTTTGGTCCTTAAGGGGTTAAAATGAAACATGCGCTATGTTTAATATTTCTTATGTAGACTTATTCACAAAATAACTTGCTCTTTCTGCAATATAAAAAAAACTGCATAGTGCAGAAAACGCCTTAAAACATAATAAAAGCACCAAAGCACCTATGGATAGGTCCCCCAGCTGAAATTAACTCACATAGTCCAGAGCTTCCAAGCCAGGCATTAGGTATAACACTTTATTCCTATCACTTAAAATGCCACATTCCAGTCTAAACTTTCAATTCTGCTACTTTCCGCCTTGTCGCTTGGTTGCATACTCTCACATGCTGCCCATCGTATTGTGTCTTTTTATCCACTTCTTCTAGATTGTAAACGTATTCGAGCAGAGTTCTCAACAACCTATTGTTTCTGTAACATTTTGTGATTGTCTGATTTATTGTTAAATTAAATTTCCCCCTTTATAATATTGTAAAGTGCTGAGGTATAATTTGGCAATATTTAAATGGTAATAATAATTATAACAATACAAAATATAAACTTTTATTAATAAATTAGGTGAGCCCCCACATAGGAGACTTATTCTCATTGCTTCTACCTCTGTGTACATTCCAAAAGTCATATATCTAGATCAGTGGTGTATCCTGGTTTTGTGCTGCCCTAGGCCCTGGGCATTTGGGGGCGGCGTTTTTTGCCGCCCCCTGGAAAATGCCGCCCAAGGCAAATACCTTGTTTGCCTTGCGGCTAAAACCCCCCTGATCTAGATGCTGAGCAGGTTATTCATTGAGGCAGTCCTCCCCAAGTTTGCTTTCCCAAAGCAATAATCCTATAGAGATCAAATTGATGGATCTCTATACAGTAATTCAACAACAAAAATACTTACTGCAGGCTTCTTGACAATTCTGAACTACTAATGACATAAAGCCTGGATGCCCTTTGCCCCCACTTCTGTATGTTCTGGCATAGAACTATTGCCCATATATGTAATGCCCAAGATGTCTCAAGTGTTTATGGGAAATAAAGCTGAAAAACTGAATTTGTTTGCAAATGATGTCCAGCTCACTAAACTCAACTACTGGTATCTTTGCCAGACTTTCACTCAATCCTTAAAGGGATACTATAAGTGCCAGTAATACAAAGCTCCCGCCCCGCCTCGCACCCCCTCCCCACCCTTATGAATAAAGGGTTCAATCCTTTATTTACTTACCTTACCCCAGCGCCGATTCCCCTCGGAGCTGGATCACGGCTCCAGCAACAAGGATGACATCCTGCAACGCAAATGCTGCGCGTGCAATACCTTCCCATAGGAAAGCATTGAATCAATGCTTTCCTGTGGGGAAAAATCTGACACTGAAATCATGCAGAGTGTGAAGACGTCCAGCATCAGTTACCGGCCCAAAGGTCCGTTTGGATCAAGGAAGTGCCTCTTAGTGCAGACTTAGTGTTGCAATGTAAACATTGCTGTTTCTCTGGAACTATAATGTTTAACATTGCAGCACTATGTGCAATAGGAACACTGCACCCAGACACTTTAATGAGCTGAAGTGGTCTGGGTGCCTATAGTGTCCCTTTAATAACAATAGCAAAATGTGATACAAGCTTACTGTAACCAAGATCCAGGTGATTGGGATTAGGGATATCCCTATGTGCTTTCTCAAGCATAACTTTGCACATGAATGGAGACAGGACTTTGCAAGGTGCTAAAAACCCTACAGATATGTTTGACCAGCAGGGACATTGCCAGATGACAAGAAGACCAGGGACTACAACCCAAAGATAAATGGTATGGCCCCTCTAACATCGGTTGAAAATAGTAAGGGGTGGTAAAGGTTCAGGGCCGGATTAACATAGGGACTGATGGAGCTGCAGCTCCAGGCCCAGGCCCAGGCCCAGGCCCAGGCCCAGGCCCATAGAATATGCCCATTTAAAAAAAAAAAATTTTTTTTTTTTTTACACACTGCTCTTTGGTTTGCCACCTGACTGGTATTTTATTGGCATAGCTGGTGTTTGAGGCTGCCTGGCCAGTGCCAGTATTGCAGTAATACCGGAAATACAAATGTATCTAGGTATTTTTCTCAGTATAAACAGAAATTACTCTGCAATACCAGCACCAGCCAGTAGGGGTCACTGTGTGTGGAGAGAGGCAGGGATAGGAAGTAACAGCATATCCCTCCCTGCCTCTCTCTACTACTCACTGATCCGTGGGGGAGCAGCTACACAGCACACAGAGTCCAGACAGCAGCTCTACAGCTCAGGTAAGCGAGGAATGGGGGGAAAGGCAGCAGGGAGACCTGGGGACACTGAGACACTTGGGGACACTGGAAAACACAGGGACACTGAGACACTAGTGGACACTGGGAGAAATGGGGACACTGAGACACATGGGGACACTGTGAGACATAGGGACATTGGGAGACACTGAGACATTGGGACACGAAGACACTAGGGACACAGTGTCCCCATGTTTCCCAGTGTTCCCTAGTCTCCCAGTGTCCCCTAGTCTATCAGTGCCTATGTCCCCATGTCTCAGTGTCCTCATGGCTCCCAGTTTCCCCATGTCTCCCAGTGTCCCTAGTGACTCAGTGTCCCCAAGTGTTTCCTAGTGTCCCCAAGTGTCTCAATGTCCCCAGGTCTCTTAGTGACATGGGGACACAGTGAGACATGGGTGACTGGGCGACATGGGAACACTGACTATGTGATACATAGGGACACTGAGAGACTGAGACACTGGGAGACAGGGAGACACAGGGAGCAATCCATCTATACAGCAGAATCAAACATGTGTCCTTAAGGGGTTAAAGGAGCACTATAGGGTCAGGAACACAATCATGTATTTCTGACCCTATTATGTTAAAAACACCATCCTGGCCCCTTCTTGCCACCCTAAATATAGTAAAATATTACTTGTATTCAAGTCTGCAGCTGCTGGCTCTGCCTCTGAACTGACTGTCTGCTGACATCATCAGAAGTGGTGGTTTGAGCAAATTACAATACTTCCCCATAGGATTGGCTGAGACTGTCAACTAGGCAGATCAGGGGCAGAGCCAGCACAAGTCCAACATAGCCCTGACCAATCAGCCTCTCCTCATAAAGATAAATTAAATCAATGCATCTCTCTGAGGAAAGGTCAGTGTCTGCATGCAGAGGGTGGAGACACTGAATGGCAGTGCTGCACACTAGGCAGTACTGCCCCAGGAAGCACCTCTAGCAGCCATCTAAGGAGCGGCCAGTGGAGTTATTTTCTCTGAAAAGACAGTGTTTACTGCAAAAAGCCTGAATGGAATGATTCTACTTATCAGAACAAATACAATAAGCTGTAGTTGTTCTGGTGACTATAGTGTCCCTTTAAGTTTGGAAGCTTAAGAGGGATGTATGGGAACAAAAGCTGTGTGGACTGGCTGACAAAATTAGTTTAGATAATGCAGACTTTGGTCTCTCTAACACAGTGGCATGTCCCCTTTCTTCTACACTCACTACATACCTTTTCTCTGTCCCAGACTATATACCAGGAACTTCTGCCTGCTAGTAAGATGATAAGGAGACAAGTGGACATGTGAGTGCTAGGGGACAGTCCTTAGAAAGCGTGGAGTAGGCGCATCATTTGATGCATTTATGTCAAGCTCAGGGTGCTGCCTCCATAGTATGCCCTTAGTTGGACAGCCTGCATGATTGGCAAGCAGCCTGGCATGCATTCATGCCAGTCTGGCCTTCCAATTCTTTGGACAAACATGCCCCCTTTTTGGGCATGTTCACCCCTTTTGGCAGGTCTGGTCACGTGATTCGCACCAGTGGCCCACTCTTTTACCCTGCACATTGACTTCCTGCTTCACTGGACACTGCTGTTAGGGGATATGGATTTACTTGAAAGATGAAAGCATAAGTTAGAGAGAGATTAGCATAGAGTATGTGTTTTCGTATAGCTGCATCCTTTGAGTTTCCCTCCAACACCATCTCCATCAGATACATGATGCTTGGGAGGTATGACTGTTTTAGTGTTTTTGGTCGATAAGATTCTGTAATTAGGCCCATCATAATTGTCAGCACCAGGCCCACTGGGCTCTTAATCTGGGCCTGTAAAGGTTGGGTTATGTTTTACATATGTAGATCCACATATGCACAATAGGAGATCTATATTAATGTGGATGATGCATGCAAAATTAACACACGGTCTGAAAAAAACACCAATAACAGGGTTTTCTACTAAAGTGAGACTTTATAATGAATACAAAGTGCATTTCACATTTTAGGTCAAAGTAACTGAACTTGAAACATAGCTGATATGCAGAATTTTAGAATATTGCTTTGCTGGCCTTATGCGTAAAAGTCTCTCAGTAGCTGAATTTGAAACATAGATGACATACAGAATATATGCAATTTTGCTATTCTGGCCTAAAGACCCTTTAATTCACTTGTCATTCTCTGTAAACATCAGAGAAAGGACCAGTCAGGAATTAATGTGAATTAATGTTAAATATATATATATATATATATATATATATCTCAATAGGTAGAAATAAAATAATAAAACTAAATAGAAACATAGAAAATAGAAACATCCAACATTATCACTTCTCTACATATCAAATCACAAGGCAATGACGCATATCATATAACATAACATAGTATAACAATCAGGGACGTATTAGGCAAACAAGGCATTTGCCTTGGGCGGCAATTTCAGGGGGCGCCAAAAAACGCCGCCCGCAAATGCCTGGGCAAATGTCTTGTTAGCCTGGTGGCTAACTAACAGTCCAGGCAGGCAGTTGTCCGGCTAAAAATCCAGGCGGGCAGCACTGGCGAGGGAGCACTGATTTGTGAGCTCTCTGCTCAGCTCCCTCGCACACCGCAAAATTATGCTGGGAGCCGGAATATGACGTCATGGATTTTTAGCCGGACAACCGCCTGCATGCCTGCCTCCCTTCCTGTCAGAAGCCCTACTGAACCCCAGGTATAAAAATCCACCCAACACTCCCAAAGGTAGGGAGGATGGGTGGATTTAAACTAAAAGAAAAAAAAGTAATCGGTTTGAGGAGGGGGGCTGTCAGTGTGAATGTGAGTGATTGTGTATGTATGTTTGTCAGTGTGTATGTGAGTGATTGTGTGTGTCTGGCTGTCAGTGTGTGCATGTCAGTGTGTATGTCTGGCTGTCAGTGTGTGTATGTCAGTGTGTATGTCTGGCTGTCAGTGTGTGTATGTGAGTGTGTGTGTCTGGCTGTCAGTGTGTGTATGTCAGTGTGTATGCCTGGCTGTCAGTGTGCATATGTGAGTGTGTGTGTATGTCTGTCAGTGTGTCAGTCACTGTGTGGCTGTCTGTCAGTGAGTGTATGTGTGTCTGCAGGGACGTGTCTTCCGCGAGGCAAACAAGGCATCTGCATTGCGCAGCACTTTTTTAGGGGGGCGTCAAAAAAAGCTGCCCCCTAAACGCCCAGGCTGATCCCTTGCTTTCCTCACATCCTGGGGGGCTCAAGAGCTGGCCGGCTGGTCACTTTTGAGCCCCCCCCTGATGCGGGCAGCGAGGGAGCATACTCACCTGAGCACTTCCTGAATATGACATCAGACCGGCTCCCGGCATCACTAAGCGCCGCCAACTCAGCCTGTGCGCCCCCTGCCTGCCGACCAGCAGCACCACCGGACAGGTAAGCAATCCACTCCAGCTCTCCCAGGGAGGCTGGTTGGATTTAAAATAAAATTAAAATTATAATTTGTAAGTGAAATGTGTATGTGTCTGTAAGTGTCTGTAAGTGTGTGTATGTATCTGTAAGTGTGTATGTGTGTGTGTGTGTGTGTCTGTGAGTGAATGTGTGTGTGGGTCAGTGAGTGTGTATGTGTCGAACAGTGAATGCGTGCGTCTGTCAGTGTGTGTGTGTGTCTGTCAGTGTGTGTTCAAGTAATAGTGTGTGTGCATGTCAGTGTCTGTCAGTGAGTGAGCTTCTGTCAAAGTGCGGCCTTGACAGGAAGGGGTGGGGAAAATTTAAATTGGGGGGGTGCCCGAGCATCGTCTTGCCTAGGGCAGCCCAAATCCTAAATACACCACTGATAACAATCATGTAAATATAACATAAACAAGATCCAAAATTTTCCACATGATCCTGGCAGGGGTATACCTTGATACCCCTACACCACCCGGGTTCTGAGCTACCGACAAGCCCAAAATCCACCATCATCTTACCAACAGGTAACCAACCATATTAACCAGCCAACTAACTACTTTTGCTCTTCTCTTCACTAAGCAGGCCCATTACCCCTTTAACCTTCCTTATACCAGCCTACCACAAGCTCAGACCTTAAACCCTTAAGCCGACTGAGCTCCGCCCCCTCGAAGAAACAAAGCCTTGGCCAGCCTTTCCTGCAGCCCCAAATAAACAAATCGCATCCCACATCTGAGAGATGCACCTCATTCTGTCTGAAATAGCCAGGCAGCATGTCCTCCAGTTTCCTGTGGGAAGCCCGACCGAAAGAATTGGAAACGGGAAAGCATCAGAAAGGAACCTGGCCCTAGCGGGCGACATCCCAATTCAAACAAACTCGCCTCATACCCATTGAAGCTGGTGCCCCGGAAGACCGTGCACTAGGCCCTCAAGTAAGTCAAGCGAGACCGGCCTCCACGTGTCAGGGACACTGTGCCCCTTCCGGAAACCCTTCAAGGCCTGCCGAATAATAAAGTTTTTGGTATAGTCTTCCCACCCCCGAAACTTTAACCAAAATGCGAGCGCAGACATATACCGATCCAAGACCGCAGGGGACGAACCCTTTGCCAAGAGTCGAAAATATACCAGAGCAGCGCATCCAACCTGGAACCCCGTACCAACTCCCTGTCCAACCCTACAATAGACTGTTTCCAAGCATCCCAAACCTTACAGTGGGCCGTCCAGGTACCTGGGGCCAGTGATGACCTCACGAGTCTCCCAAACAAGCCGGTCCGAGACTCCACATCTACCCAGGGCATTCCTGACTGTCTGCCATCGCTGCCAGTGCCTCCTTCTGAAATCGCGACCACTGCGAACGAGACAATGCATCAGCAAACACATTCAAATACCCTGGCACATGATGCGCGCAGAACACCAAGTTAAGCGACATACAGAGCAACACAAAGTGAAGCAAGAGGCGCACCACTGGGGCCGAAGAAGCCAATAGATTATTAACCGCATGCACCACAGACATGTTGTCTGTGTAGAATACCACCTTTCGATCACTAAGGAGATCACCCCAGAGAAATAGAGTCACCAACAGAGGGAAGAGCTCCAGGAAGGCCAAGTTTCGCATAAGCAGGCTGCCTTAACGTGCCTTAACCTGCCTTAACGTGCTCCAAGAAGGTGTCCCAGACATCAAGGTCAGCCTGCATGGGTTTGGAGATCCGAACAAAATGATGCGGACACCACACCCCCGCCGTCGCTCGTGAGAGACTGCGACTGAAAATCCACCCAATCGGGATCACCCAACACGCAAAGCTAAGTTTCCCTATTGGCGACTGCAGTTGCTTCAATGTGACTTTCCGAGACCGACAGACTCCCGCCACCGCCTCCTGCAGTCCCAGGAGTTTTTCCTGTGGAAGACAACATTTCCCCCGCAGGGAGATTTCCAGCCCTAGGAAACTGATACACTCCATCGGTCCTTTAGTCTTGCCCGCTGCATTCCGAACACGCCGGCCACCCATTTGATTGTCCGCAGCACACCAGAGAATCAGCCGGGCCCACGCATATTATTATTATTATTATTGCCATTTATATAGCGCCAACAGATTCCGTAGCGCTTTACAATATTTTGAGAGGGGGGATGTAACAATAAATAAGACAATTACAAGAAAACTTATAGGAACAATAGGTTGAAGAGGACCCTGCTCAAATGAGCTTACAGTCTATAGGTGGGGTATTAGAAACATTAGGATAGGAAATATCAAGTAGGAGTGAAGCAGAGCTGGAGGAGAGAGCAAAGCACTATCCCATAGGAGAGAGCAAGAGACAGGTATGTAAGGGAGAGATTACTCTGGGAGGCCATACGCTTTCCTGAAGAGATGGGTTTTAAGGCCCTTCTTAAATGATTGAAGACTAGGGGAGAGTCTGATGGCAGTAGGCAAGTTATTCCATAGGAGAGGAGCCGCCCGTGAGAGGTCCTGCAAGCGCGAGTTGGCCGTACGGGTGCGAGCAGCGGTCAGGAGGTGGTCGCGGGCAGAGCGGAGGGTACGAGGAGGGGCATACCTCCGGATCAGTGAAGAGATATAAGAGGGGCTGGAATTGTTCAGTGCTTTAAATGTATGGGTTAGCACTTTGAATTGACTCCTATAGGATACAGGGAGCCAATCTAAGGACTGGCAGAGGGGCGAGGTGTGAGAGGACCGACTGGATAGGAAAATCAGTCTAGCTGCAGCATTCATTACAGACTGTAGCGGGGCAGTACGGCTTTTGGGGAGACCAATCAGGAGAGGGTTACAGTAATCCATGCGGGAAATTACTAGAGCATGAACAAGCTCCTTGGTAGCATCTTGCGTAAGAAAGGGGCGGATGCGGGCTATGTTTTTGAGTTGGAACCTACAGGACTTGGCAACAAACTGGATGTGAGACTCAAAGGTGAGACCAGAGTCAAGTATGACGCCAAGACAGCGCGCTTGTAGGGATGGACTTATGTGGATATCACTGACTTGAAGGGAGAGTGAGAGAGGAGGAACAGTATTAGGTGGAGGAAAGACAAGGAGTTCAGTTTTAGAGAGGGAAAGCATATAAAGTCATCCAAGTAGTGCACCATTGACCGATACCCAGATTCCTTCTAAACCACCCATTCCAGGAAGGCGCTGAACTTCTCAAAATATGAGCAAGAGATGGAACAGCCCATCAGGAGACAAATATCCACAAAGTACTGGCCCTCGAAGAAACACCCCAGCAGGTGATGGCACTCCGGGTGCACGGGTCACAGCACCTCCGCCCAGCCTTCTTAATCAACTCGACCACTTGATCGAATGATGCATATGAGACTGAGCACAGTTCCCTTGCAATGTCATCATTAACAGAAGCCCCTTTTGGGTGTGAAAGATGATGGATGAGACGGTACTTCCCCACTTCCTTCTTAGGAGCTACTCCTACTGGAAAACGAATGCCGGGCAGCGGGGGGTCCACAAATGGCCCTTCCATCTGACCCAACTGAACCTCCTTGAAAAGCTTTTCCCTAACCACACCCAGGAAATTCCCCCACCGACTTTAAGGTACGAAGGCTCAAAGCAAACTCCCTGTCCTGAAACGGTATAACAAAACCATGCTTAAAACCTGAACGCATGTAACAATTTAACAGGAGTTGGAGTTGGCAAAAACCAAAAACACAGTACAAATAAAGGGGTAATCCAAAGGCATGGTCAGACGAGAAGCAGAAGTCAGGGCTGGCAGCGGAGTATCGTAGTCAGTAAGACTTAGCAGCCTATGTCAGAGGCCTTCTACATGCATTTGCACCGGAGATACCAGCAGACATGCTGCTGGTGGACCGTGTGCACCGAATCTCGCACCCAAAGTTTCTGCCAAATACTGCTCCAAGAGACATGCTTCTTCGGTCCCACTACTCTACATAATTCCATGTTACAGGCACAATGTATAAAGTGTTCATGGTTTCCAAAGTGCCAATCCAACCCGCACATAAGTCAAGTTGTCACTCCATGTGGTATCAGTTATATAGATACCTGGGTGATTCCCAACACACTACCACAATCTCCACGATCAGAGAATAAAGTTGTTCATAAAACCAAGCAACTAACCTACAGACCACCCACCACAAAGCCACTAGGGTACCTTGCATTATAACGTGTATACTACTCGTGACTGTATGGTGTTTAACAATATTTTATATTACACGTTTTCATTTTCCTTTTTAAAATAAATTTTAACAAAAACTATCTCTCTTCAGAGCTAGCACCCAACACAATATTGATTATATTAAGATTAGGGTGATCCTTGATTGCACGCGCAAAATTTAATGATAAGGGAACCGAGATACTCATATCTCCATGCAACTAATCTTTAGACATCCCATCACAAAATTATCGGTCCTCACCAAGATACAATGTGAACAGGTTATTAAAACAATGTGCTGCCTATAGGTGACTATGTATATATATTTGTATTTTTATATTTTACCTTTGGTACCTATACAGTCACTCGCACTTTTATTCCATTGTATTTTATGATACTGACTGAATTTTTTTTTTCCCATGAGACAAAATCTAGTAACCCAGAGTGGATAAACAACAGGAAACAATTGGTTTCCAACCCCCATGGTACAACAGCCATATACCATATCCCCACAGGGAACCTTATGTAAATATCCCTTTTTTCTTTTCCCCCAGTTTTATCTCTCCCCTCCCCCTTCCTCTAATCCTTCGCTACGAGTCTTCAACCTTCCAAGTACAGCTGCCCATAGACTGTATGGATCTCCAAAGGGGCCTAAACTGACCAAAGCACATTACACAGATACTCTATGATCTCAGATGCCCATATACATCACACAACATACGTTCAATGAAGACATAACTCACTCAATTTATGAATTGAGTGAATACAATCACATCATGTTCCGGGGCTTAACAACCCACACAAAAGACGAGTTCTTCTGGAAGCAGCGAAAAGAGATAGCATTGACATATTGTGTTTACAGGAAACCCACTTTGTCCACAACAAAATACCACTTTTTGGGTCCCAAGACTACCCGATACAATTTTATACCATTTATTCCTCCAAAACTAGAGGAGTCTCCTTTATGATGCATAAATCCCTTACTTTTGAATTACTACACATCAAAAAAGACTCCTAAGAACGATATCTCATCTTACACTGCAAAATCAATGAAGCCACATACACATTGGTTGGCATTTATGGCCATAATGCAAATCAACGCAATTTTTTACATAAGGTGCTGAACAAACTTCCCACAAATCAGACAAATCAACTGGTAATTGCGGGGACTTGAACCACGTCCTCCACCCACGGATACAACTCTTGCCAAACAAGCCCCCAGATCTAAATCCCTACTGACACAATGCAAAGCCCTCACCAAGCAGATCTCCGAATATGGCGTACTCAGCACCCTAATGACGGGAAATTTTCATTTTTCTCTTTGGTACATAAAACACACTCAAGAATAGACATGATACTAGTGTCCAGAGACTTGTTGTCATCTGTAGTGAGCTGTCGTATAGGAGATATAGTTTGGTCGGACCATGCTCCGACAACTATGACCTTGCAAAACATATTCGACCATAGAGGACAGACCCCATGGCGCCTGAATGATACACTTATACAACAATGAGTTTAGAACTAAATTGGAAGCTGACAATACAAATTACTTTAAAGACAACATTACATCTGAAGTTCAACCCGCGAATATATGGCAAGCTCATAAAAGGGGTTGTCAGAGGGTTGATAATTAGTAGAGCTTCATATCTAAAACAAATTACACACAGAGAATATCTTACCCTACTCCGAACGCTTAGGAACCTAACAAATGCCCATCTCCTGCACCCCACGGATACACTACACCAGGGCTTCCTGACCTTTTATGGGCCGAGACCCACTTTTCAAAACGGTAATTTTTGCGAGACCCACTTGCTTTTAATGCATATTTTAAAAAGTGATCACTGTGTCAATCAGCTTTAGAGGCATACAATTGACATACTTTAGCAATCCGCTTTAGCTGCATTCAATTGGCACACCATGGCAATCAGTTTTAGATGCATACAGTTGGCACACCATGGCAATCAGTTTTAGAGGCATACAATTGGCACACCATGGCAATCAGCTTAAGATGCATAAAACTGGTACATCATGGCAATCGGTTTTTAGAGGCAAACAATTGGAACCAGGGCCTTAGGGCACACCGGCCCTGGGGGCGCAAAATCAGGCTGACCGGAAGGAGGGAAGCGCACTGCGCTCCCCTCCAACCGACGACCTATTGTAGCGTGGCCGAGCGCCCGGTTCTGCGGGTGCGCGAGGGAGCACTCTCCCATGTGTGCTTCCTCTTCAGCTCCCTTGCGCGCCGCATACTGATGCCGGAAGATGACGTCATCTTCCGGCGCCGGCATCCCTACGCGGTGCGCGAGGCAGCTGAAGAGGAAGCACACATGGGAGAGTGCTCCCTCGCGCCAGCCAGCCAGGGAGCCAGCCAGCCAGCCAGGGAGCCAGCCAGCCAGGGAGCCAGCCAAGGAGCCCAGCAGCACCACTGGACCCCAGGGAATCCCTTCAGCACTCCAAAAAGGTAAGGAGGCTGAGGGATTACATTAAAAAAAAAACATGTGTTAGTGTGAGTGTTAGTGAGTGTCAGTGTGTGTGTCTGCTAGTGAGTGTCAGTGTGTGTGTCTGCTAGTGAGTGTCAGTGTGTGTGTCTGCTAGTGAGTGTCAGTGAGTGTGTCTGCTAGTGAGTGTCAGTGAGTGTCAATGAGTGTCTGCTAGTGAGTGTCAGTGTGTGTGTCTGCTAGTGTCAGTGTGTGTGTCTGCTAGTGTCAGTGAGTGTGTCTGCTAGTGTCAGTGAGTGTCTGCTAGTGTCAGTGAGTGTCTGCTAGTGTCAGTGAGTGTGTCTGCTAGTGAGTGTCAGTGAGTGTGTCTGCTAGTGAGTGTCAGTGTGTGTCTGCTAGTGTGTCAGTGAGTGTGTCTGCTAGTGAGTGTCAGTGAGTGTGTCTGCTAGTGAGTGTCAGTAAGTGTGTTACTGTGTGTCTCTTACTGAGTGTGTTTGATGTCTGTTAGTGAGTGTGTGTTTGTCAGTGAGAGTATGTTTTGTAAGTGAGTGTGTATGTATGTCTGTCGCTGAGTGTGTCTGTCAGTAAACGTGTGTGTCTGTTAGCTGGTGTGTATGCATCTGTTCGTGAGAGTGTGTGTGTGTCTTCAGCACTTACCTTTCTTTAGCGCCGGACTCCCTTGGCGCTGGGGATCCCTCCGCCTCTCAGCTCTGAATGCTCTTGCCGCGCACGCATTCAAAGCGCCCATAGGAAAGCATTACTCAATGCTTTCCTATGGACGTTCAGTGTTTTAGAATAGCGGAAGCTCCTCTAGCGGCTGTCAGTGAGACATCCACTAGAGGCTGGATTAACCCTCGGTGAAACATAGCAGTTTCTCTGAAACTGCTATGTTTTCAGCTGCAGGGTTAAAACTAGAGGGACCTGACACCCAGACCACTTCATTGAGCTGATGTGATCTGGGTGTCTGTAGTGGTCCTTTAATTGTGTGTGCATCTGCATGCACTGGCGTACATACCGCGGTCGCAGGGGTCACAGCCCTGCAACCCCTGCGACCAGGTGCCCGCCGCCATGAGTTGCGGCCCCGGCCCGCGCAGAGTAAGCGCGAGGGGGGGGGGGCACGGATCAATTTGCGCACTGGGGCCCCATGGGTCATGTGTACGCCACTGCACCTACCCTGGTGTCTGCCGCAGGCTGTGTGGAGGGGGATACAGGATACTTCATCAACAGGAGGATTTTGAATAAGAGAAAATTTATTCCAAAATATAAAAACACTATATAAATAAAATCAATAAATGAAATCAATGTTATAAAATAAGTCCTTGTACAGGACTAAGGACTAAGGACTTAGGACTTATTTTATAACATTGATTTCATTTATTGATTTTATTTATATAGTGTTTTTATATTTTGGAATACATTTTCTCTTATTCAAAATCCTCCTGTTGATGAAGTATCCTGTGCTCCTGCTATATATCCAGAGGGTTTTGTGTCCCCATATAGACACACACACCAATCAACTCAGAGCCAGAGTTTAGGCTCTGAACCAAGTGAGCAGTTTCTCATACTTTGCCTTTCACATTGAAATACATTTGCATACTGCACCAAATCTGGCACTTTATTTCTTAAAGGCACAACGGGATCCTCCTCCACCTTTACAAGTAAGGTTCCGTGTCATCCCAAACACGCCTGTTCAAGAGATCTGAGCCTATCCTGCTAGGCTCAGAACCATGTGAGTGGGTCTACGTATATTTTCATTTCCATCCCACTTAATCTTAACGTATTACGCGATATTGTTTCTCTATTTTTCTCATCCCCACCTCCAGGTTATTTAAAAAACCAAAGAGGGGGGTAAGTTACCTCACTTTGAGCGCTCCACCTATTGACTGGTGTTAAAATGTATACAATTGGCGTGTCATGGCAGTTTTAGAGGCATTATTTTGACATATCATGGAGTTTTAGAGGCAGAAACTTTGAACATCATGGCAATCAGTTTTAGAGGCATACAACTGCTTACTCAAATACTCAGTCAGAATCAGAAGTGCTAATCAGAAGTGCTGTGTCCTGCTCTTTCATCCAGACACCTCACGTTTATTATCCCAGTGGTGGAACTAATGTATAGAGGGCCTTGATGGAAGTATGTTTTCTGGGCCCCCCTCTAGTGCAAGTGTGGCCAAAAGGTAGATCTCCATCTGTCGGAGAACTTAAACAATGCTATGCCAGCTGGGGATCTACCATTTGCGCATCATTGCAGGGTTATATTTGTGAGCAGTGTTTGAGCGTTTGAATGTAAGCATGTTTTTGTATTCAGTATATGTGTGCATGTATGGGTGTATTTCTATGTACTGTTGCCATTGGAATGTAGTGGTGTACTTGTTTGTAATGTTTGCGTCTGAATGCAGGGGTGTTTGTATGTAGTGTAGGACTTTATATGCAGGTGTGCTTTTTGTGTGTAGTGTTGGTGTTTGAAGGGGTGTTTGTAGATAATTTTAGTGTTTTAATGCATGGGTGTGTTTGTATGTAATGTTTGCATTTTATTGCAGTGCGTATGTAGTGGATGCAGTGTATGTGTGTAGTGGATGTAGTGTATATTGTGTATATAAAATATACATATACACAATGAATGTAAGCATGTTTTTTTGTATGGAGTATGTGTGCAGTGTATACACATACACACACATACAGAGACACAAACAAACACACAAATACACACATACAGAGACACACCCAAATACACACACTGACACAGTGATACACACAGACACACACACACAATGACACCTAGTTTCCCACACACAGATACACAGACACAGATACACACTGACACGCAATACACAATGTCACACAGATACACATAGACGCAGAGACAGGAGGTGAGGGTGACCATGTGTGGGAGAGGTGAGGGTGAGTGTGGGAGGGAGTGTGCTTGCTGGTAACAGTGTGGGGGGCAGTGTGAGGGCAGGGTGAGAAAGGGTTACAGTGGGCGGGCGGGCAGGGGGAGAAAGGGTTACAGTGTGGGGGGCAGGGGGAGAAAAAGCTACAGTGGGGGGGGCATGGAGAGAGAGTGCTACAGTGGGGGCAGGGAGAAAAAGGCCATGCACACCTGTATTCCACACGAGTCACGGGACTCGCTTAGTCTAAGCATTTCTAAACTCCTACAGCTTGTTTTTAAGTAATTTTAATACATAAGACCCAGTATAAAGTCATTTATATTGTAAACATTTTTATTTTCATTTATACAATATGAGATGTATGACTCTTTTTCTATTGGCTACTGACAAGTGACTTTTTAAAATTTATTGTGTACCTATATATACTTCTATCAGCCAGATTGTTAATCTTATCCCATTTTGAAAAAGCCCTAGTGGCAAAATGCGTAAAAGGTTTTATTATTTGTGCATTTTATCTAATTAAAAGGTTTTTTGGTTACTATTTTGTGCCAACTATCTTTTTATACACATTCTCTATTTTTACCTGGCTTTTTACAGATTCTATTGCGTGTTTACAAGTTTATCCGAGGTGGGGATCTTACCACCAACGCGGTTATCATAGTGCAGTTGGCCTGCACTATACTTGTGTAACGGCACCCCGGGCATAAAAGGGGTTAAACTGTTTAGGAGATATTCCCTTTCCAGGTACAAAGGCAGCTACTAAATACACCAATCCGCTAAACAGGAGAAACCATACGAATGTTCCAAACAGCCGAACCGGAAAAAACATACGAATAGGTTTACACTCCAGACAGCCAAATAGTAAACCCATACGAATAATCCCCCCAAGTACGAGACGAGGCTCCGTATTGAGGGTCAGCAGGTGATCTGTTTAATGTGGGCTACCTGCCCGGTATTTATGCAGGTCTTCCACCAGGTGGACACTCCCCTAGGAGACCTGATGGAAAACTGGAACACATATTGGACATTAACAGTTTATCAGTAAACACTCCCACATACACATTGTGATCCCTCCTCTCTATCCTGGAGATAATTGGGAAGTAATTAAATTATCTCCTAGGATAGAGGTAAAACTCCATTTTACACATGGCAATAAAAAGACATAAAAATATACAATGTTACAACTACTGCATAAAACATACATTTAACGTAAATTGCTGGCACACTCCTTACCCAGGTGGTCCGGTCATTAGTCTGTTTGTTCGGTAAATTCAATAAATAAATAAAGGTATTTACATGGGGGCCATAATCCTGGGGCAGCAGGCGGGCAACCAGGCTTCTCCAGAATATAGTGGCGAGGTTGGTATCGCCACAACTTGTAAGTACATTTTCATTTTTACGCAAATTCTACACCATGTATAAACTGAGAGCACTATCAGTTGATCAGTTGTTTTTATATAACCCTTTCCTGAGAGTTGGACATCATTCCCTCCAGAAGACAATCACCATATGTAACGGATCGCCTGGCACCCCGACTGGGTACCTCCGTTAAAGGATGCTCCTAGCGTTTCCTGAGGACTCCAAGCACTCTGGCAGACACCACAATCACCGTATCGGAGAAGCATATAAATCCTCTCAAGCATATGAATGCTGTAGACAGTTGACTAGGAAACCATACGAATAGGTTTACACTCCTAGCAGTCAAACTGGAACAGCATACAATAAATCCTCCCCCAAGAATGAGACGAAACTTCACTTTGAGGGTTAAAACAGGAACTCCCTGTACTGGCCCATACAGCCTCTTTTATTCCCAATCCCCAAACACATTACAGCCCACAGGGTTTTGCAGAACAACCAATAAACACATTACAACTCATACAATGCAAGTACAGCAGCCAATCAGACACAATGGGACAATAGAAACACACCCAGCATATTCCACCCCTCTGCTTAGGAGATAATTGAGTCAATTACTGTATCTACTCAATTATCTCCAAGCTGAAAAGTTACACTTTTTATACATTTTTATAACTCCCTGATCTTACATCACATACGGATTATATTTCTGTGATCGGCATAACTTGGGGAGCAACATATGTAAAAATCACATGAATCCGTCCAGGGGTTAAAAAGTTAGGTGAGGTCCCTTTATAATCCCTTGCCAGCATGGCTTTACCTGGTCTGGCAGTGTCCCTGGGACAACGCCCTGCTGGAGAACAATGGAGCTGGGGGAGGGGAAGAGCCTCACCTTCCCAGGGATTCAAAGGGGAAGAAAAAGTATCCCAAAAGTTTCAGTATTTCCCTTCACTGTTGTTAAAAGGCCAGCACAGTACAATAAAGTACAATATGTCCAAATGCAGTTCTTTAAAGGGTCCCATCTTCCCGGGACCATAATCACTGGGCAGGAGGCGAGCAAGCAGTCCCCTCCAGGAAACTGGGGCAGACTCTGGTGCAGGGTCCAGTCCGCTACACCATATATCCTATAAGCGGGGATCATACCGCTGTACGCCCGTCATACCTGAGCTGGCTATAGCTCTTTTAAATGTGAGTCGAATATATATATCTTTCTTCTCACATATATTGATCCATACATTCTATACGATGAGTCTTTTTTTTTTTTTTTCTTTTGTAGTGCATAGTCTTAGTACAGATGGTCGTGAGGTACCCCAAAGGCATTCCTCCAACGCATTATAAACATTTCAGCATATGGGTACATAGGAAATCTAGCACAATTTTTTGTTTTGAGGTATTTCAAGCAATGAACAATAGGGGGTCTAAACAGATGAATGTGTCTCTTAGCTTAAGGTAACATCGCTGGCATTTTTATTCAGCTAATTTTGAGCAACTTCAAGTAGCATTCAGTCTGTGTAATACTGGCTTAGTCTAGCTTTTTTACAGATGTGGGTTACAAGTTTAAGAGAATGGTTACAG
The DNA here is from genome assembly GCF_036172605.1 of Pelobates fuscus. Classification (NCBI taxonomy): domain Eukaryota; kingdom Metazoa; phylum Chordata; class Amphibia; order Anura; family Pelobatidae; genus Pelobates; species Pelobates fuscus. Next base: position 326,285,387 of record NC_086321.1, read on the forward strand.
CAAAGTTAACACTGCAGGTACATTCACCTAGCCAACATGAGACATACATTGCGCTGGCTGACTACATGAGAGAGGTGTGTCTAGGTAAACTAGTGCTGCACCTATGTGTCATATTAAGCAATTGGGAGACATGACAGTAGTCTGACTACCCACAGGGCACTTGTCTAGGTTATTAACTATTGTCATAAGACAGTTACTTGAGTGTCAACTTAGCTTGTGCATGCATTTTCCCCTTCGCTGTTGCTGACATTGGGAGCTTAGTATAACAGGTATTGAGAGTCCTGATAGCATTCGTTTGGGCATATGGGCACCCCAACACCTCGGCGGGATGCAGCTGAACCGTCCTTTGTCTAGCGTTCCTGGAGGGTTTAGACCCTGGGTCAGTCCATGCATCGACGGTGCTTGGTGGTGTGAGGTAGCGTGGTGAGGATCGTCGCCATCTTGAGTGTTTGGAGCGTTGTGGTAATCTCTCATCTGCGTTTCCCCAGCGTGTGTGATATCAGGCACATTCTGCGGGGCATTGCGCCTGGTCTCGGGGTAATTGTCGCTTGTCCTGGGTGCCGCTGCAGGGTACGGGTTGCTTGGTGCAGGTTGTCTCGTAGGCCAGTTGGTGCATGCATACTGCAGTGGTCTCCTCAGTCTGGTTCCCGCTCTTTTAGCTGCCGCCATTTTAGGTTAGGCCTTGGGCCTGCTCGGTGGTTCGGCAGTGTCTCCGTGTGTGGCTTTGTGGCCAGGACCGGGTTAACCCCACCGGTCCAGAGGGGGGGGGGTCGGGACCGGGCCAGCCGGTGTTCCGTTGCTTGTCGGGTTCCGTTGGGCAGGATAGTAGAGTGGCGGCCGTCCACTCCACTCACCACCAGGCAGGCCCCCACCTGGTGCTGCAGGGACCTCTCCTCCGAGGGACTAGAACCCCAACGGCAAGCCTCACCTCGGCTCCGGTAGCCCGTGCGCATTGAGGGTTGTGGATGCTCCTGCTCGAGCGTTTATTTCTCCCATAACTGCCGATTAATGGGTCTGTTAGCTCGTGTTGTGCGGGAGCTGGTCTCTCATGCGACCGGTCGGCTCGGCGGCCCGGCCCCGCCTACGATGAGTCTTTTATTTTGTGTCTTCCATATTACGAGAACAATTGGACTACTATAAACAGTGAGGACACCCCATCACCAAAAGCACCTTAAAAGACATTTATCGCCGAGGGGGCGGAGCCTAGCAGCTAAGCCGAACGGTCGCACATCAGGAGTGCTCCTCTCAAAATAAGCCTAAATTAAGCCAAAAATCTGCGCTGAGCCCTAAAACAGCCTGCCTTTCCACACCAGAGACGAGGGCCCAGCACGATAACAAAACTTAAATGAAACCGAGGCTGAAACCAGCGACGAGAACCCGGGGATCGATCTGAGGCCTACAAGCGGCCTACTCAGCTGGCACGGGGGAAGCGGCCGACCCCTCTGCGGACTGCAGCCAACCTAGTTGGAGGTCTCCCCAACACACTCTCTCTCCCCCCCCCCCCCTGCCGGAGGGGGATATCCCGGCACACAGCTCACAACTCGGGTGCACAGCACCAACCCAAGCATACCTGCACCGTCGGTCCAGCAAAACACAACATGGCGGACGCCACATGCCAGACAGGACAGGGTCCCCCACTGCTGCCACTCTCAGAACGGCTGGACCGCCTGCTTGCCGACTTCTGGGCCAAGCTCTCAGCCCAGAGGAGCACACCAGCAGAGGCACCAGCGGCAATGAACCCACAGGTTGCCGTGCTGCAACACAAGGCAACAGGAAGGAGCCAAACTACAATTTGGAAGGCTGGGAGGAGAAGGAGGCAGACTCAACACAAGCCTCAGCGGGTCGGCAACAGACCACTGGCGGTGAGTCAAACGACTGAACAGCGACAAACCCCGGGACTGCCTACCCAGACCCCCCCTTCCCACACGGAGACCACTATATTTCCTGGGAGAAAACACCCTGACAGAGGCTCCCCGATTCACAGGCACAACCCAGCCCGATACATCTACACACGGGGGCAGGAGTGCGAAGGGGAACATCCCAATACCCAACAAGAGGCAGAGGCTTCCAACCAACGCATGCACCACAGTCCCTACCACATTAAACGGGTACACAACGTGCTTGCCACAAGACAAGGGACCTGTACTGCTGTGCACTCGGACTGCATACCGGCAGGAAGATGGAGGGGCCCCGAGAGGGGGGATCCACAAGCGAGCCATCACGCCAGCTACACCCTCACAGCTTCTGGAGTCGGGTGAAGGACCCGGACTGGACACTAAGCACCGTGAGCGCCAAGCTGAGCAGTACATGGCCTCACGTAATGTCATAATAAGGACACATTAGCGGTTATTAACCCTTACTGTTTCAGCCTATACCGTTTCCTCTACTCATACGGTCAATTGCATGTAAAACATAACTATGATAAAAGCCTAATTCTTAGTAACACACAACAATGTACCACTACTCAATTGCCACACTATGCAAATGCTTGCTATGTATTGTCTCTCTAGCTAATCAAGTGTGATAGAGTAATTGCATGCCTACCAGCTTGGCCAGAGCGCACTCGGACTGCCGGGGATGGGACTTGGTGTCTAGTCTAATCTAGCATGTACCCTACGAATACCACTCGCTGTTTTTTCTACTATGACCTCACATACTACTTATTTACTATGTGCCTAAGTTTTGCATAGCCCACTGTTACTCTCTAATAGTCTATCAGAATAGGCATTGATACTAGCTACAACACGCTTTTGTTACACGACACGTTACCACATTTAAAAAAAATGAAGCATCATCACTCAGGAAATGTAATTTTTCAAGCAAACGATGTACCTACCCTTTAATGTAATCAGTTTTTTACATTTCCCTATCTTTGTTTCTGTACCCCATCTAATATGCTTCAATAAAAGAAAGATTGACAAAAAAAAAGACATTTATCGCCATAGTGCAACTTTGAACCATTTTGGACTATTTTATATGTAATAGCAACATCCCAATTACTAACTACTTGTTTGCACTTTATATATATATGTTTTATCTATATGCTTTTTAAAATCTCTAGTCTACACTAATATCCTAATATACTTTGGCTCAGCCTTGCACTACTGTTGTTTGTGTTATATCTATCCCATTCTTTTAGTGTTAGTGCTGTTGTCGGTAAAATGTCTTGGTGTTGTTTTCTATGCTGCGTCATGATCCAGGCTAGGGATGTAATGTGGTGTTCTTTGGTGTGGGTTGCTTCTTATGTTAACCAGGAGGGTGGGGAATTGCTCTGATGTAAGGCCATCACCAGAGGGCTGAGGACAGCCGCTCGGTAATAATTAGTCAGATTCGGGAGTCCCAGACCCCCCTGTTGGAATGGTTTATACATATGTTGGGCAGCGAGCCTTGATCTTTTATTTGCCCAGACAAATTTGTTAAGCACTGTGACGGAACGCTGACACTCCGACTGAGCACCTCTGCCAATCGATGCTCCTACTGCTTGCCGAGGACTCCAAGCAGTCCAACTGACACCGTCAGCACTGCAGACCCCACTTCCAGTGATGCAGCTGTGCCGGGGTCTCGCCGTCCTTCACCCACCTTGGATCCAAGGCCAGGATCCAGCTTCCAGTTGGCAGACCTCTCTTCCTCCAGAGAGCGTAGCAGGAACAAGAACAGCTCTTACAATTTATACAAACATTTAAACCCCCAACAGCCTCATTTACATACAATAGGTTACATAGATTACTATAGTGGGGTCAGACAATAGCAACGGCTGATGGGAGATTGAGGAGAGACAGAGCAGCCAGTTTAAACTGGTCTGGCAATGTCCCTGGGACAACGCTCTGCTGGGGTAACAATAGGACAGGAAAAAACAGGAGAGGCACAGATAAGCAATACATTCAACATACTCCTGCTCTGTATCTGAAAGATAATTGATTATCTCCAGGTACAGAAAAATACACAATTTACAAACACCCCAAAAGTACCCCCAAGATCAATGGAAACCCCACAAGAGTCACATCCTCGGATAGCCCTGATCTGGGTGACCAACTTATTCAAAAATCACACAGATCGGTTCAGTGGTTTGTTTTTTTCCATGGAAGTCATATGTCTTTTTGCAGGGCCCATAATCCTGGGGCAAGAGGCTGGCAAGCAGGCCTTTCCAAGTACAAGTGGCGAGGTTACTTTCGCCACAAGCACCGATTGTGTTTCTTTGAGGTATTGTGATGGTATCTTATTTGGCAGTGTGCGGAACAAGTATTGTAATTTAGGCAGAATGAGCATTTTCACAGCCACCACTCTTCCCATCCAGGATAAGTACCCTTCCAACCTAGTAACTGAGTTTTACATTTTTCATTGCCTTGGTATAGTTTGCCTTATATAATCCTTGTGCGTGCTTTGTAAAAAACACACCTAGAAATGTGTGACCATTCTGTCTCCAGTCATATGTGTAGGTTTGTTGCAATGTTTTGGAAAGGGAAGTTGGTGTATGGATGCCCAGTGCGTGTGTTTTCGCTATGTTTAGTTTATAGTAGGAACATGCACTATATTGAGTTAAGATGTTCTGGAAGGCAGGGATAGATATATCTTACTTTGTGAAAGACAGCATCACATCATCCGCAGTAATTACAGTAATCTTGTAATCTATCTCCCCTATCTTAATGTGGTGTATTGAGATCTTATCCATTATTGCCTGCACCAGTGGTTGCAATGCCAAAATATAGAGAAGAGGGGACAATGGACATCCCTGGCATGTGCCATTCGAAATGCCGAAAGCAGACTATACGAACCTTCCATTTGCTACTTTTGCTGAGGGATTGGAGTAAAGTGCAGAAATTAGATATTAATTTTTTCAAATTTTTGTAATATGGCCTAGAAGCGCCAGTGCAGCCTGTCAAAGGCTTTTTTAGCGTCCAAGGAGAGGAAGACCCTGGGCTCCCTCGAGGCTCATTGTCCATAAAGCAAATTTAACAATTTTCTGGTGCCATCAGCTCCCTGTCTGCCTATGACAAACCCCACTTGATCTGGGTGTACCAATGATGGAATCAGGTGAGACACTCGGTTTGCGTATATTTTTGCTAGAATTTTATTATCCGTATTCAGTAGCGATGTTGGGCAAACTTTTTTTGGTTTGTTCGGCGGTTTCCCTGGTTTTGTGTGCTAGTAACATGTTGGATGGTAAGTTACCAGATTCTATTATGTGGTTAAGAGTTGTTACTAAGTGGGGTCCTAGAGTTTGATGGAAGGTTTTATAGTAGGCATTTGTGAAGCCACCTGGGCCTGGTGATTTCCCTGGGGGTAAGGATTGTATAGTTTGTGTCAGTTCAAATAGGGAAATTGGGGTCGTGAGGGCATCTCGTTGTGCTTGTGTCAGAGTATTCAGTGCGATACTGGAGAGGAATCGTTGTGTTTCGCTATGTGTAGGCTGGTGAGTCATCAAATCATGTTTTAAGGTGTAAAGTGATCTATAGAATTCAGCCATAGTATTATTTATGTCTTGTGGATTGTATACTTTCCCACCCAAGGCATTGAATAGGTATGGTATTTTCGATTGAGCCTGTTGCTGGCGTAACATTGCCGCAAGTGCTTTGCTGGCCCTGTTGCCCTGTGTATACGTTTTCAGTTTTAATTTTTGGAGAGTATGGGCTGTCTGAAGTATTTGTTGGTCTAGTGCAGCGGTTCCCAAACTGCAGGTGGCGACCCACTGGTGGGTCGCCGGGCGATTCCCAGTGGGTCGCACTGACCCACACATCCAGTGCCGCCGGGGACTCGGGAATCAGGTAGTCTGCCCAGCAGCTCCGGTCTGCAGCTCTGCAGACCATGTGATAAAAGTCTCACAAGCACGCAGAGCATTAACATGGCAACACTCTGGGAGCTCACGAGACTTCTATTACACACCCGGCGGAGCTGCAGACCGGAGAGTTAACCCACCGGACCACCAGGGAGACACTGGACCACCAGGGAATTAAATAAAGGTAGGACACAGCCCCCAGACCATGCCCCCCCAATGTAACCCCTTCACTCCCTGCCCCCCCCCCACACACTGTATCCCCTTCTCTCCCTGCCCCCCACACTGTAACCCCTTCTCTCCCTGCCCCCCACACTGTATCCCCTTCTCTCCCTGCCCACCACAATGTAACCCCATCTCTCCCTGCCCCACCACACTGTAACCTATTGTCTCCCTGTCCCCCTCCCACACTGTAACCCCTTCTCTCCCTGTCCTCCCCACACTGTAACCCCTTCTCTTCCTGCCCCCTCCCCACACTGTAACCCCTTCACTCCCTGCCCCCTCCCACACTGTAATCCCTTCTCTCCCTGCCCCCTCCCCCACTGTAACCCCTTCTCTCCCTGCCCTCCTCCCCACACTGTAACACCATTTCTCCCTGCCCCTCTCCCCACACTGTAACCCCTTCTCTCCCTGCCCTCCTCCCCACACTGTAACCCCTTCTCTCCCTGTCCCCCTCCCCATGATGTAACCCCTTCACTCCCTGTCCCCCTCCCCACACTGTAACCCATTTTCTCCCTGCCCCTCACTGTAACCATTTCTCTCCCTGCACCCCACTGCCATGCACACCTGTAAAACATGACCAGATCTACGAGGGCACCAAATAATTTTTGGAGAGAAGCCTGGAACATGTGGGATGGAAATAGGCCTACCCTAAATAAGCCCACTCCTGCGACATCTCCAGTCCTGACGGATGCCCCCATCGGCACAAGTGAATGATTCCTAGAAATTATGCAATTACACTATTTTGTGTTAATGGTTGCCATGGAGGGCACACACAAGAAATTAGTTAATGGTACAATGTACATTGTAAAATGTTCATAGACCTCTGTAATGTCCACTGCAAAGTTCTCGCTACTGATAGGCATGGAGGAGCCTCTAAACTTTGATCAGAGACGAGGTACCATGAGGAAGCGAGATCCCTCATCCAGAGCCATACCCATAACCTGCCATTACTCTTAGGGCAACCTAAACTAACCAGTTAAATCATGGTGGGGACATACCTATGCTACCATCTCAAACGACCTCAGATGACCATCCCAAACAGATGAGAGACTCAACCTATCCCCTGTCCCCCCTTCCCCCCCCCCCCCTTTTTTCCCCCAGGAATTCAGGTTACAGGTTACTTTACCTTGTGTTAATTTAATAAAATAAAAACATGTCCGCACTGTGAAATGTTTCTTTTATGTTGGAAAGAGGCTGCTGAGAAAAATGTGTATCTCTCATAGTTGACAAGCAATTATGTTTACCTGTGACCCATCTGTACACATTTCCGGAACAATTGCTTATTGTATAACTTCTACTTGATGATATGTTGTAAATTGCGTACACACAATAAATTGCTAATACATTTTTTTTAGTCGAGCTATTTGTTTATTTAAATATTATTTTCTCACCTTTATTGGTAGCACTATGTACTAAATGTAACTAGTTCATTTAAGTGTGTTTTGTTTATTCTAGTTGAGGAAGGGACAGAGGTTCAGGTAGTCATTAGTGGTTTATCCACGGTGCTGAGGTATAATAGGGATAACCTTGCTTTATTTTAGCATTGGGTTTTGGGGGATTTCAAGAGGGGTTCTCCTTCTAAATAATTTAATTAACTTCTCCCTCCTCCCATCCTTTTACCTCTGTATATTCCTGTTCCTCTGGACAGGCAGTTTGGCATTTTTTCAGCTTTTTAGCTGATTTTATATACAGCTTTTTCTGTGCCTATATGCCTTCTACTATATGTCTCTAATATAGACATTTAGATTGTCCTCTAGCCTTTACCTTCCTCTTATTGGTTTATTCTATATACTATTTCCTGTAGGTATTCTTAAAGGTAGGGCTTCCTTTGTTAACAAGTTATTCTCTCATTGGACTTTTAGTCCGCTTTCTCTCAATTTGTTTATCGCCTAACTAGTGGGTTATTCCCACACAGAGAATAACAAGTGGGTTTTTCTTAGGAGCTATCCATCTGGTCCCTTTATTTATAGGGTTCCTTTTGGACCTGCTCCTTCATTATCTTTATTGCTTTATTTCTATATCTGTATGTAGTCAGTGTGTGTATCTGTGTTTCTCTCTCTATGTAGTCAGTCTGTGTAACTGCATGCGTGTCTTTGTGTGTATGTGCATGTGTGTCAGTGTTTGTATCTGTGTGTATGGGTATATGCATGTGTTTTAGGTTGTGTATCTGTGTGTGAGTGTCTGTGTGTATCTGTTTGTTATCATTGTATGTATCTGCGGATCTGTATGTTGTCAGTATGTGTATCTGTGTGTATGTGCCAGTGTGTATATCTGTCTGTGTATCTGTATATAGTTAGTGTGTGCATCTGTGTATCTGCATGTGTGCCAGTGTTTGTATCTGTGTGTTTTTGTATCTGCATGTGTGCCAGGTTGTGTATCTGTGTGTCTGTATGTGTCAGTGTGTGTGTCTGTATCTGTGTCAGTCTGTATCTGTGTTTCTGTATCTGCATGTGTGTCAGTGTGTATACTTGTGTTTCTGCATGTGTACGTGTATCACAGTGTGAGTGTGGCAGTGTATGTGTATATGTGCATACATCTCACCATTTAAACACCAACACTACACATAAATACCCCTTCATTCACAGGGCCGTCTTTCCACATGGGAACGCTGGGCAATTGCCCGGGGGCCCCACAGGTATAGGGGCCCCACAGCATTGCCCATGTGCCCAGGCCAACAGTTGGCTCATGGAGAGCCGGTCCTGCTCGCTTGTTTTGGGCCCTCTCGGGCTGTGGGGAGACCAAAGATCTCCCTCACCGGGCCAAAGGCCCTTCGTTAGTGACAGAGAGGGCGGGAGGAAGGAAGGAGCTGGGAGCATTCTGCTCGTGGGAGGAGTGAAGACAGCCTGCAGCCAGAGGAGCTACAGGCTGTAGATATATACTACTTACCACCAGATCACCAGGGCTTGTTGTGTCCCCCCCTCCTTCACCAAAGGTAAGAAGAAGGGTGAGGGGGGACATGAAGCATTTAAAAAATATCAAAAATATCTTATCTTTATGCATCCCCCCTCACACACACACAAAGCACCCCTCACACACACACAGCACCCTCACATGCACATACTGACACAGATACACATACTCACTGACATACACAAATATACTAACATAGATACACATACACTAACACACACACAGATACACACCACACACACACTGACAGAGATACACATTCACACTAACACACACACAGATACACACACATACTCACACAGATACACAAACAAAGTGACATTTTAATGAATAAGACTCCACAGGTAAATCCTGGATGATTGATTCGTCTGGTGTGGAAATTTGGAAAAAACATAAAAAATTTACTTTTGCACAAGTCTGCATGTTAACACTCCATACTTATACATCCCTGCATTTACATATGCACTGGCATTAACCACCAGCGCTGGACTGGGTTAAGAATAAAGTCAGGGATCCCAGAGTACAACAGTTCAGTTCCATAACTCCCAAGTGTCCATATTTAGAACAAGAAGTCCTTCATTTGGGCACAAATCCCTCTGTCTCTCTTTTCTAGGAAACACTATATTATTGTGGTGTCTGAGTGTATAACATAACTCCAAAGCAATAATACTCAAAATAATGTGTCTTTAAACTACAATAAATGTGACCCCCCCCAAAGAAACTATTCCAAAAAGGTCCAATCTCTACTAATACTCGCTCTCTGGAATAAGGCAAGCTGGGTTATCCCAGAAACAGTTACAACGACAGGCATATATGGGAGGTATGGGAATGCCTTATATCACAACATATGATAAAGCAGCACTATTGGTGCCCAAGCAATCTACTTGCATGCTCTTAAGAGGGTACTGGGATGGGTGGGCATGGAACCATCACATACCTTAAATGCAGGCCAACTGAACTTATGTGGATACCACCAGGGATGAGAAGACGTTCCCATATGTTTCCTAGAACACAACCTTCTTCTACCATTTGGGATCCCGTTCTTGGTTGACTAGGCTGCCACGCAAAAATTAGGTCCTTAGCACCATTGGGAGTTTTGAGAGCATTATCCCCCTAGCTGAAGATTGTTCAATGGAAGGAGTGGGGCACGTACAATATTAACCCACTACTTTCTAATGTCTCATTTCCACTGAGCGGTATGGTTACGTTGGTACGGTTCGGAAGGGTTAGAATGATGGTCCAGCCTATTCCGGTGAGTCGGACCACCAGGGGCATGCGGGGTTTAGACCAAATGCCTAGCGTGTCATTTGTCATTAGCATTGATGTTTTCCTGTCTGCCAATCAATGGATTGTATAGTGTGACACCAGTAGCTCCGCACTAACCATACTGTACAATTTCCTATGGACCTAGATCTGAATTGTGGCCAGGAATATTGCGGTTTGATTTGGTTGTATGGGCCACTATCATAATGGAAACACTCAAAATAGCGTAACAGACCGTACTGCCCCGAACCGTACCGCTCAGTGGAAACGTGCCATAAGTGTTCCATTATCCAGGGCCATCTTTAATTTTGATAGGGCAATGGGCAAGCATTTGCCTGGGCCCTCTAGACCCTGACTGCCCCAACTCCATAACAGACTATCACTCCCTCCAGCACCCAATGCAGTGGTGGAACTATAGAGGGCACAGGTGCAAGAAATGTTTTGCGCCCCCATTAGCAAGGGTGGCCAAAATTAAGTTCCCCATCTGTCGTGCAATTCCAACAATGCTTTGACAGCTTGAGCTCTACCATTTTCCATGCTTGTAGGGTTTTATTTAGCACTGAGCACTGTATCTGTGTTTGCATGTAAGCATGTTTTTGTAGTGAGTAGGTTTGTGTGAATGTAGGGGTGTGTTTGTGGTGTTGGCATTTAAATACAAGCATGCATTCATATGTAGTGTTGGTTTTTGAATGCAAGGGTATTTTTGCATATAATTTTGGTGTGGAACACTATAGTCACCTAAATTACTTTAGCTAAATAAAGCAGTATTAGTGTATAGATCATTCCCCTGCAATGTCACAGCTTAATTCACTGTCATTTAGGCGTTAAATCACTTTGTTTCTGTTTATGCAGCCCTAGCCACACCTCCCCTGGCTATGATTGACAGAACCTGCATGAAAAAAAAATAACTGGTTTCACTTTCAAACAGATGTAATTTACCTTAAACAATTGTATCTTTTTCTCTGTAAATTGAATTTTAATCACATACAGGAGGCTCTTGCAGGGTCTAGCAAGCTATTAACATAGCAGGGATAAGAAAATCTTAATTAAACAGAACTTGCAATAAAGAAAGCCTAAATAGGGCTCTCTTTACAGGAAGTGTTTATGGAAGGCTGTGCAAGTCACATGCAGGGAGATGTGACTAGGGTTCATAAACAAAAGGATTTAACTCCTAAATGGCAGAGGATTGAGCAGTGAGGCTGCAGGGGCATGGTCTATACACCAAAACTGCTTCATTAAGCTAAAGTTGTTCAGGTGACTATAGTGTCTCTTTAACACAGAAATGTGTTTGTATGTCGGTTGACATTTTAATGCAGAAGTATGCTTGTATATAGTGTTGAAGTTGGAATACACAGTGCCATCTTAACACAACCACTTAAATTATGAATAAAATTAAGCATATATTTATTGGTACCTCCAACAAATGCAATTCATTCATGCAATACAAACACACAGACTGCTGAATACACACACACACACACACACACAGACTGCTGAATATACACACACAGAAAGCAGATTACACACAGGCTGCTGAATACACACACATGCTGCTAAATACATTGTAGCGGAGCTGCAATATTAAATCCCAAGATCTCCGCTGCTATAGAAAGTAATCCAAAGTAAAGCGCTGGAAAAGAAGGCAATATCCCAAATCCCCCAGTAACCGGACGAAACACAGTTCTGGGAGCCAACTGAGGTTTTTATTCACAAGCTCCAGTATTTATGTGGTTACCCATGCAAGGGGTTTCCTTAGTCACATTACAGGGGTATTACAGTAGAGGACTACGTGGGGAACTGAATATACAGATAATTTCTCCCACCATGCACTGCTGTACGAGAGGGATACTCCCACTAGAATATCCTGTTAAGTGGATTATCCCTTCGTACAGCAGAACCGGGTTTTAACATAAAAATCCATAACTTTAGCCTTATTCGTGTGATTATAATAAATGACCGTTCGGTAGATAGTGCATACTTCATGCGAGTACCGCTCAGATCCCAGCATAAATAACCAAATGGCGCACAAAACCATACTTTATATCACATTCTCCTAAAAGTACCGAACACCGATTGGGGAACACAATACTGAAAGACCGGAGCTCCCGAACGGCCTGGAAACCCAGCGGTGTTTGCGCCGTTGAGTAGCCGATTTTAGTTCCAGGCGCTCGACGACCAAACACTGCTGGGTTAACAAAGGATCCAATATGGCCGACCGCCGCGTGGTCGGTAGCCGAACGCCGGCCACCCAGGCCACCCAGGAAAGCAGTTCGTGTAACGACCAAATGAATGCTAGCTACAAATGCTCTATAGTACAAAATTACAGGAATACATTTACACACAGAATTCTAGCGGCTTTTACAGACAACTTTTAAATGTACAGCAGTATGATCTAAAGTGGCTAGTTTTGCCACAATGCTCCCCCAGAACCAAGCCGGCATACACAGTCTGATTCCAACGGATCGGCTTGGGAATGTCCGGAGGAGTACTCACAGATCACTTTTCAAGTTCAGTTTGTCTGGATAACCCGTCGGCGTTACCATTTTGTTTCCCTGGGCGGTAATGAATGGTAAAGTCAAAAGGCTGCAGCGCCAAACTCCAGTGCAGCAGCCTGGTATTGTCTCCAGCCACACCGTTCAGCCACACCAACGGGTTGTGATCTGTGAGTAAGGAAAAAGGTTGTCCATATAAATACGGTTGCAACTTTTTGAGGGCCCACACCACGGCCAGGCATTATTTCTCAATGGCGGCGTAGCTTACTTCACGGGGCAATAACTTTTGGCTTAAATAAGCAACGAGATGTTCTCCGCCATCTGCTCCAACTTGGCTCAGCACTGCTCCCAATCCAAACATTGAAGCGTCTGTGTGGACAAGAAATCTTTTAGTTGGATCAGGAGCAGCAAGTACAGGTGCATTAGTTAAAGCAGTCTTGAGTTGCTGGAATGCCTGATCACACTCTGGGGCCCAGATGACCTGTCGAGGAAGGTTTTTGCGGGTCAAGTCAGTCAGGGGTTTGGCCAGGGCACTATAATTGGGTACGAATTTTCGGTAGTACCCTGCAGTACCCAGGAAGGCTAGCACTTGGGTTTTTGTCCAGGGGGTAGGCCACTTAGCTACTGCTTCGATTTTTGCTGGTTCTGGCTTTTGCTGTCCACTCCCTACCCGGTGCCCCAGGTACTGCACCTCTGCCATCCCTATGTGACACTTGCTGGGCTTCAGCGTCAACCCTGCCTCTCCAAACGGTCAATGACTGCTCCAATATGTCGCAGGTGGTCTGACCAGGACTGGCTGTATAAAGCGATATCATCCAGGTATGCACATGCATACTCCTGGAACCCATCCAGTAGCCGATCTACCATCCGTTGAAAGGTAGCCGGAGCGTTTTTCATCCCGAATGGCATGACTCAAAACTGGTACAGGCCAAACGGGGTGACAAACGCCGACTTGGGGATGGCATCCTCGGCTAGTGGAATATGCCAGTATCCTTTGCATAAATCTATTGTAGTGAGGTACTGGCTGTTACGGTTGCCTCCAGGCTGGCTGGAAGTTGGACCGTAGAAAGGATGCTCCTAGCGCTCACCAAAGGACCATCAGCACCGTAGACACCATAACTACTGCGTAGTCACCATAAGTACTGCAGACTCCACGAAGCACCGCTACTGGGCTGGTATCTCGCCGTCTGCTCTGAGCCCTGGACCTACGACCAGGCTCCAGGTTCCAGTAGGTGAACCTCTTCCTTCTGTAGAGCGAAGCAGGATCAGGAACAAGAGCTCTTACAAGAGCTCAGTAGCTAAGGGAGCATGAAGAGCATAGCAATCCCTGTAGTGATTATAGCTGTCCCCTACAAACATGAGTCAAGGCTGCAAGTTAGAGGGTCAAGTCATTCTGTTTTATTTGCACCAAAAGAACCTTCTTTTATGCAGGATCCCTTAGATAGGACCACCCACAGGGTGTTACAAAACAACCAATCATACAAGTACATTACAGTAAACACTCCCAGCAATTACACACAAAATCCTCCCCTCTGCCTGTGATATAATTATGTTACACAAGAGATTAACATAATTATCACAGACAGTAAAAATACAGTTTTTACACATCCCCTGTAATTTTAAAACCATACATCCATAAACATTACATATTTTGACTCAGCATACTTGAAACATAAACACTCTCAAAAATCATACAAATCCCTCCAGTGGATAAAAAGTTAGGTGGAAGTCCTTTATGACCGACCGCAAGCACATTTTCCTGCCCAAAACAGTTCCATAGATTTGGGCTGTGCGATCGGTCAATTTCCTGCAGAAAAATGTTTGTGCAAATAGCACCGTGTAACAGGGGGTTCAAATTGTCGAACGTACTTCGACTTTAACCGAAGCACCGAAGTGGAGGCGACGGTAAGGGTCAGCGGTGTTCGTGCATTTGCGTAGCCGATTCTAGTTCCATAGATTCTTTAGCATACACCGCTGACCGCGTTCAACTAAATTAAAATGGCCGCCGCCACGTGTTCCTTTGTCGAATGGCGGCCACTTTGACGACTTTGACAACTTCGGCACTTCGACTGCATCTGAAGTGCCATATAAAAAGTACCAATCCTTCCCCACAGGATTTAAAGGGCCAGAATGAGTGACATACACTCTGGTATGGCCGAATACTGGTTTTAAAGGGCCCAATCTCCCAGGGCATAGTCATGCGGGAGGAGGCTGGCAAATAGGCTTCTCCACAATCCAGGGAAGCAGGGAAATTTCTCATTTAAAGGGCCAGTTACAAATAGCAGTTTGTAACACTGGCCTCGTGCCATCTTGTCTAGCAGCTTGTCTATCCGGGGCATCGGGTAGGCATCAGACACTGTTTTGTCATTTAGCCTCCCGTAGTCTACACAAAAGCGTGTTGTGCCATCCTTCTTGGGTAACAGCACTACCGGCGATGCCCAGGGGCTATCAGAATGTTCAATAACCCCTAGCTGCAACATTTCCTTAATTACCTTCTTCATATGTTCCCTGACTGCTTCAGGGATACGATATGGGGTCTGCCGCATAGGTAGCTGTCCTGGGGTCTCGACTCGTGAGTGGCTAACGGAGTGTACCCTGGTAAATTGGAGAAAGTGGCTCCCTTAGCTGGGATTAACTCCTGTACCTGGGCACGCTCCTGGGGGCTTAGCCGCTTCCACAGCTGAACACCTGCCTGATCTTCCTGCTCTAATAAGTCAGGTAGCGGAAGATTCTCCTGATCCTCAGAGGCTGAGGCGCATATCGCCACCACGTCCTCTATCCTCTCATGGTAGGGTTTGAGCATATTCACGTGGAGCATGCGTCTCTTCCCTGTCCCTGAGCAGGGGCCAATGACATAGGTGGTGTCACATCTCTGTTCCACCACCAGGTATGGGCCTTGCCAGATGGCCTGCAGCTTGTCATTGCAAACAGGTTTTAAAATCAAAACTTTCTGTCCCACTTGAAAGCTGCGGTCCCTGGCTCCCCTATCATACCATCGGCGCTGGCGTTGTTGAGCCGCCTGGAGGTTGACCCGTACGGTCTGTGTTAGTGCCTCCAAGCGGTCCCTGAACTCCAGCACATATGGTACAATGAGTGTCCCATCTGTACTACTCTCCCCCTCCCAGTGCTCCCTAATTAAATCTAAAGGTCCTCGCACCCTTCTCCCAAACAGTAGTTCAAAGGGAGAAAATCCCGTAGACTCTTGGGGTACTTCTCTGTATGCGAATAGCAGATGGGGTAGGAATCGCTCCCAGTCCTTATGGGCCTCTCCAAAGGTACGGAGCATCTGCTTTAAAGTTCCGTTAAACCTTTCACATAACCCATTAGACTGAGGGTGGTACGCAGAGTTCACGATAGGCTTAAGGCCACATATTCTCCATAGTTGGTGGGTTACTTCGGCCGTGAACTGCGTACCCCTATCCTATATGATCTCCTGGGGGAACCCCACCCATGATAATACTTTCATTAAGGCCTCGGCCACGGTCTCGGCGTGAATATTGGAGAGGGCTACTGCTTCGGGGTACCGGGTGGCATAGTCTACTATGGTCAAGATATATCTCTTGCCAGAGGGACTGGGTTTTGGTAAGGGTCCTACTATATCTACGGCCACTCTACTAAATGGTTCTTCTATGATGGGCAGGGGGCATAATTTGGCCTTGTGGCGGTCACCCCTCTTGCCTACTCGCTGACAGATGTCGCACGTCTGGCAGCACTGCCGCACATCCTTGAATATACCTGGCCAGAAAAATGGCGTGGGTCAAGCGGTATCGGGTGCGAGTCATCCCCAGATGCCCAGACAAGGAGATGTCATGGGCGATCCGAAGAAGTTCCTGTCTATATTTCTGGGGTACTACTAGCTGTCTAGTAGTCACAGTTACAGATCCCCCCACTACCCTTTCAGCAATACGGTACAATAACCCCTTTTCCCAGGTATACCGCTCCCCCTCTAATCCGGCCTGGTCGGCAATCACCCTATCCCTGTACACTTTTAACGTAGGGTCTATCTTAACCTCTGCCTCAAATTCAGTCAGGGTATCCCAGGTAACATGTTTCGTAGGAGTGTCACTGTCTCTTACCTGAGCCTCATAGTGCGCAGATGGAGCCGTGGTGCGAGCCTGTTGCCTTGTGGTTACTGGGTGGGCCTCTTGGAGTGGAGCCTGGGGTATAAAGGCGGAAGTCATTCAGCCCAGGTCATTCCCCAATATGACATCTACCGGCAGCTTCTGCATCAGGCCCACCTCTACCATCCCCTCCCCAACACCCCAATTCAAATGTACTTTTGCAGTTGGTAATCTGTATACCGGTCCCCCTGCTACTCGCACTGCTATGGATCCGCTGGTGTGTGCTAAGCTGGAACCAAATGAGGTGCCAGAGTCAGAGTGGCCCCCGAATCCCGGAGCCCTTGGACCTCTTTCCCTTCCAGGGTTACTAGTTGGCGATGGTTTTGCCTGTTGTCTGTGGCTTGTACCGACATCACATCATGTAGTATTCCCATGGGCTCTTCTGTCTGATTAAAGAGTATCTCCTGGGTTGCTGGCTCTGCTTGGTAGTGGTGGGCGGCTGCTCTTGGTGCTGGGTTCGGCCGTACTTGGCTCCATGCTTGACGGCTCCGGTTCTGGGTATACTCTCTTGCCATGTGGCCCCATTGCTTGCACGTATGGCACTGGATATTGGCTCTGCCATTATATCTGGATGGTGGAGTTTGCCCCCTGGGGTTAGTCGGAATGGGGTTGCTGTGGGTGCAGTAGAGGTAGCTGTATGAGGTTGAGCGATGGGTCGAGGGTATCCTCGGTTGAGGTTACCGTGATGCCTCCTGGCGTCATAGTGCTGGTCGGCTAGTCGTGCAGCTTCTGTTAGAGTGAGGGGTTTTCTATCTCTCACCCATTCCTGTGCCTCTGGGGACAGGCCATTGAAAAATTGTTCCAACAGCAGCAATTGCCGTAACTCCTCCATAGTGGTCGCTTGACTGGCTTGTATCCACCCCTGGGAGGCTTGGTCCAGTTTGTGTGCCCAGTCTGCGTGGGAGTCTTTCTCTGGTTTGCGCAATCCTCGAAACTTGCGCCGGTATGCCTCCGGGGGAATGGCGTATCTTTCTAGTATAGCCTGTTTTACCCTGGCATAATCATTGCTGTCCTCCCTGTGTAGAGCCCGATAGGCTTCTGCTGCCCAACCTGACAGTTTACCTGCCAGTAACGGCACCCACACTGCTTGCTCCAAATCATGCAAGTCACATAGCCTCTCAAAGTCTTGTAGATACCCATCAATCTCGTCTTTATCTTCACAAAACATTTTAAAAGCATGGTATGGGATCTTAGGCTTTACCTGGCTGATGACTGAAGCAGTAGTAGATTCTGCTCTGGACGGTGAATCCTGTGGTCTGTGTGCCATCACATACTCCTGCACATCCGCCATCAGTACTGTCAGTATTTCCAGTGGTACTGGCTAAAGTAAAAACTCCATCCTGGTCCTCATTTCCTTTTGGAAGGGAGTTTCGTGCATGGCTGGTGGGGGTGTAATGCTGCGAGCTCTGTCTCCCTCCATCAATTCGGCAATCAGCACAGCTTTTGGCTTATTGCTGGCTATCTTACCCCAGGCTTCCAGTAGTTCCTTTAATGTTTGCCGTTTCAATGCAGTGTAATCCGTCTCCATTCACCTCTGTGTTCGGTTCTTTGTTGCATCCGAATTGCCATTCACTTTACTGTTTGGTAGTTTCAATTACCCGAACACCGCTTTTCGGCTGTAAGGTTGGATCCCGTTGCTTGCCACCAATTGTAGCGGAGCTGCAATATTAAATCCCAAGATCTCCGCTGGTATAGAAAGTAATCCAAAGTAAAGCACTGGAAAAGAAGGCAATATCCCAAATCCCCCAGTAACAGGGCGAAACACAGTTCTGGGAGTCAACTGAGGTTTTTATTCACAAGCTCCAGTATTTATGTGGTTACCCATGCAAGGGGTTTCCTTAGTCACATTACAGGGGTATTACAGTAGAGGACTACATGGGGAACTGAATATACAGAGCATTTCTCCCACCATGCACTGCTGTACGAGAGGGATACTCCCACTAGAATATCCTGTTAAGTGGATTATCCGTCCGTACAGCAGAACCGGGCTTTAACATAAAAATCCATAACTTTAGCCTTATTCGTGTGATTATAATAAATGACCGTTCAGTAGATAGCTGGGGTCTGAGTGCATACTTCGTGCGAGTACCGCTCAGATCCCAGCATAAATAACCAAACTGCACACGAAACCATACTTTAGATCACATTCTCCTAAAAGTACCGAACACCGATTGGGGAACACAATACTGAAAGACCGGAGCTCCCGAACGGCCTGGAAACCAAGTGGTGTTCACGCCGTCGAGTAGCCGATTTTAGTTCCAGGCGCTCAACGACCAAACACCGCTGGGTTAACAAAGGATCCAAGATGGCCGACCACCGCGTGGTCGGTAGCCAAACGACAGCCACCCAGGAAAGCAATTAACCGCTGATTGCTACAATGTTGCAATCAGATAATGGGAGCCACACGACCCTCAGTGTGTGGGCTCCCATTCAGTACTTTATTTGTTTCACGAACAGTATGTAAAGTCACTGTTTGTGAAACGACCATATGAATGCTAGCGGCTTTCGGCATACATTTACACACAGAATTCTAGCAGTTTTACAGACAACCTTTAAATGTACAGCAGTATGATCTAAAGTGGATAGGTTTGCCACATGCATACACACAGACTGCTGAATGCATACATAGACACCTGCTAGAGGTGCTGTGTGAGTATGTGAGAGGTGCTGTGTGTGTGATGGGTGCTGTGTGTGTGAGAGGTTCTGTGTGTGTGTGTGTGTGGTGCTGTGTGTGTGAGAGGTGCTGTGTCTGTGTGAGAGGTGCTCTGTGTGTATGTGAGAGGTGCTGTGTGTGTGAGGGGTGCTGTGTGTGAGAGAGGTGCTGTGTGTGTGTGTGTGTTTGTGTGTGTGTGTGTGTGTGTGTGTGTGTGTGTGTGTGTGTGTGTGTGTGTGTGTGTGTGTGTGTGTGTGTGTGTGAAATGTGCTATGTGTGTATGTAAGGGGTGCTCTGTGTGTTTATGTGTGAGGTGCTGTGTGTGTATGTGAAGGGTGTTGTGTGTGTGTGTATGTGAGGGGTGCTCTGTGTGTGAGGGGTGCTGTGTGTGAGGGGTGCTGTGTGTGAGTGTGAGGGGGATGCATAAAGATAAGGGATTTTTGTAATTTTTATTTCAAATACATTTTTTTTAATGCTTCATGTCCCCCACCCCACCCCCACCCTTCTTCTTACCATTGGTGAAGGAGTGGGGGACATAGCCAGCCCTGGTGATCCGGTGTTAAGTAGTATATATCTACAGCTCCTCTGGCTGCAGGCTGCCTTCACTTCTCCCATGAGCAGAATGCTCCCAGCTCCTTCCTTCTTCCTGCCCTCCCTGTCACTGACGAAGGGCCAGCATGCCCATGCGGAAAGACGGCCCTGGTTGCGCAACAGTTAAGTATCTTTCTGGCCATCCTTGCTATAGAGAAGGACCCAAAAATGTCTTGCATCAGAGCCCTCTTTATATTAGTTCTGCCATTGATTGCGATATTTTTCATTATTGCTGTCCAAGACACTGGGAACCTAGGCTTAAGCAATAAAGTCTCCTAAAGTGTCAAGAACTGACTGCTTCTTTGCACTTTTAATTTAAAAAAAAGACATATAGGTGCAGGTAAATTTCTGCTGGAGGAAGGCTGACCATGTCTCAATTTCCACTTGCTTCTAATATTAGAGGGTTAAAAGACAATTTGAGCCATGGTCTAGAACCAAATAATACATGCTTTTCCCCACCATGCTTCAAGTATTTTATACTACAGTGTTTTATAAAAGTGCACATTTCTCTTGAAATAATCCTGCTGACACAGATACATTACCACTAAAGCATTTCAGCAACTCAATGTGCTTTAGGGAACCGGAATGTTGTTTTAATTATCAATTGTACATAATGAAAATGCATAACTTGCTTGCTGCAGTGAAAAAAATGGGGTTGTGGGGAATTTTGCCCCATGTGATCTTTGGTGGGGGAGAACAGAGCACCGCCTTATTAATGTGTGTGTGTAAGAGTGTGCGGATATTAATGTGTGTATGAATGTGAACGTGTGAGTGTATATGCATGTGCGTGCGCCAAGTAACCTAGGTACGCTTCTGCATGAATAATTTGATTTATGATCTTACTTTGGAATCCACAGACTGCATCAAAACAATGTCAAACATGCCAGCCATTTGTCATCAAACACACATTCATGGTCGTACGATCTACATTTCTTACTTAACTCTGTGTAGTTGTCCCTCATCCTTTTAGATTGTAAGCTTATTTAGGCCCCTAGTGTTCCTATATGTTTTGTTGGAAATATTTCTTTGTCTTGTTTTTACCTATTGTACAGTGATGCAGAATATGTTGGCGCTATATAAATATCCACAATTGAAGGTGACTGCTATCAGTGTTACATAATGTTGTCCTAAAGACCCATAAATCAATTATCATCAACCTCAGATAACAATAATATACTTTCTGAAGAAGACAAATATCCTGATGCAGATCTCGATGAACAGGGTCATCAGCAAAGGGCAAGGTTAACTGCTTTGCACTTTAGTAGGCATTTAATTAAAAGAGTGCTTACAAGCTACGTTTTTTTCAATCTGTATTTATTAATAAGGCACGCCACACAGAATCAAGACAAATAGTGTAAACAATAAAAATTAATAAAATCCATTTTTATAATGAGAAGATATTGTTAACCTCATGCGTCTCTACAGAGGGATCTGGATATATTTGGCCGGCAATTGCTTTCTTCTAAGAGAATGAAAGCAGTAGCAATCTGGCAGGGGACAACTTTTCACTGAATTAAGGCACCAAGACAAGGCATTGTCTTGAAAAAAACACAGTGGGAAATGTGCTGCGCTGTTGACGAAGTTTTGAAGAAAAGAGGCGGACAAAAATTGTGCAGTGATCTTACCAGTCTAGCGCTGTGTGGGTTTATGTGCAACCCTTTACTGTCTGTTTGATAACCCACAATTTCAATGTTTTTTTTTTAACTCGGATTGGCCCACAAGTTTGTTTCTTAGTGGATTGTATCTGGTACTGAGCAGGCTGAAAGATTGTGATGAGCTTATATGATGTTTCAGGAGGTGTGATTTTCATCATAGTGCTCTGCACACTTCCCAATAGTCTCAATTTCATCAGGACAGTCCTGATTTCTATGCTCTGTCTCACCATTCTGATGTTGTTCCCTGGTGTCCTACATCACTAGACATGCTGAGGGCACTGAAATCCAGTTCTCTGCATAGCCTGCCAATACTTTGGGTGGACCACCCCACCTTTTGGCAGCTCCATTGATCACATTACTGGCCCATCCCTTTTTCCCTGTCCACTGGCATCCTGCTTAATAGAATGCCATTGTTAGGGTGTGTGGCTCTTTTCTAAAAAGTAGTGCAAAAATGTCAAAGAAGAGGAGTCAACCTGGGAAGCACCAAGTTACAATACGCAAAGTTCCTCCTATGAAACACGGATCAAGCAAGAGCATGAGATATGAAGATGGAATCTCCAGGTCTAGGTGCAGGTGAAGTGTACCAACAGCTTTTCTTGTTAAACGCAGATACAATTATTCAGCATAATGTGCTGAATAATTGTATAATTCTACCAGAGGCCCATCGTAATAATAAAAAATTCTGTTAACTGGATAATTAACCGTCCCAGGTACATCAAGTAATATTCCGCCATCAATAATTATGAGCAGCCTGTAGAGCAAGTCTAAGCGTTTCGTCCAAGACCAGACTTTTTCATGAATTGATAAGGTCCATCTGTGAATCCCTATGTATATTTAAACAAATGGAGGTCATTTAGTTACTCCAATGGCCACTGGAGGGAATGCCCGCTTGCCATGTCAAGGCATACCTCTCAGGTGGGCAAAGATATCTATAATGAGACAGAGAGGGGTATTTTTTATATCCCCCTTCCCCCCCCCCCTACATGTATGGTCTTAAAGCAGTGTACACCCGTATAGAAAATATAATATAATAAATATTTTTGTCCATGGATAACGTTGCAAATCATTAAAATAACAAACATGTGGGGGCACAGCTGAACCACCGAGTCAATTAGACACCATTTTCTACTGCTCTCCAAAGCCATCCAAAGTCACATTGGGCCAGCCTGAGAGAACGATAGCAATTCCATCCGAGCACAGAGAGATACCCATGAATGCCCTTTCTATTTCATCCAAAAGCACAAGAAAACCATCCACAAGTCTCAGGCCTACCTTGCCCTCCCTTCAGTGTGGACCTCACAGCTACCAGCGGCACTTTTCCAAAACCTTGAGTGGTGGACCCAACTACCTATTGAACAACAGCAGCCTCACCACACCAACATGGAAAGAAGCTTGCAGAAACCACAAAAAGGTATGCTTAAAGACACCTGTGATATTAGGGCCCTGCAGCAACACTCCACAAGCCACATGATGGCTAGTAGCCAGTCACCTAGTAGCCTACAAGCTGAAGGGGAGGACTCGGCCTCAGCCAAAAAACAGGACATAGGACAATTAATGCAGGAGATGAAGCAAATGTTCGACACCGACATAAGTTTGGCTTAGACGGAGACGCAGGCAGTAACAGCCCGAGTACAGGCCTCGGTGGAGGACATATTAGATCTATGCCTAGAAGTCAAAAGCATGGGGGATACCCTGCAACAACTACAGTCTGCATGTACAGTATTCCAAACTACACTAGACGCCATGGAGGACCGCAGTCAGCGCGCAAATGTTAAAATTCAGGGGATCCCAGACACAATCAGGCCAAGCAAAATGCCACATTACCTGAGAAGACTCACTGCTATGCTCCTGCCACCCACCAAGGCTAAATAGCTTGAATTCGATTAACATTTTTTCATCAACAAAGCCAACTGAGAGCCCATACACCGGAGATACCATCTTCTTCCCATACCTGGGATCCTGAGAGAATTGTCCCAATCATTCACAGGAGCAGTAGGAGGAAGGAAGCAGGGACTTGAACATCTAATCTGTAGCAGATATCAGTCTGAGTCCCCAAGATATATTGGTTTATGTTTTCTTATTCATGAGTTGTCACCTTCATGTTTTTTTGTTTATTTTTTTTGTTTTTCCTTTAACTCTCCGCTGACTAAATTCCCTTAAGTGGGCCTTAACTATGCCCCCTTTGGTGAGGGGTTGACACTACACTTATCGAGCAGAATACTCCTCATGAACCCTCTACTAGTAATCTGATAGAGTATCTGGGCCTTCTACTATGGGGCCTAACCGGTGCTATCATTGGTAAATTTGGTCATGGAACACAACTATATTCATCTTCCATTTTACGCCCCATCCCCACATACTACCTTAATGACAGTAGTGTACTTGATGGAGGTGTGCAATAAATTTGCAACTCGTAGGTGTAGAAGCTATAGAGCTCACACTTGCCTTATTTACTAAAACCTAGACCCTCAAATACTCCCACATAGTATTGGCTGGTTTGATTATTATGAAAAAAAAAATAGTGCATTGTCATTTCTCCTGGTCCTATATCTCGTCTGTTTTGTTTTGCATACTTTCTTTACTACAATTGAAAAATACAGCCTGTGAACCTAGTATTGCACTACAAATATAAAGAATGATTTTTTAAAACCCAATATAAAACATGTATATAGAATAGACATCTACAGAAAAAAATAGGGTTGGGTACAGCTGGGTGCTTACCATCTGGTGAATCTGTTATTTAATGTGTCTTTAATTCCATCAAAGTGCCTTTCCCTTCAATATAAGGTGTCCTCTTCATAAGTCAGCTTGCCCTGGGTCACCATTGGTCTTTCGACAATTAATATCTGAATGACTCTAATGTATACCAACGCTTGGAAGAATAAATTAGCATCATCTTTCACGTGATTGACTATTTTTCACCCTGATGTTGTTCTTGCAAGGTTACCTATCAGTGTAGTGTGATTTTCTATCAAATGATTTCAAACGAAATATACACCAGGTTCTATGTATTTTTGTTCTGGGAAGTAACGTATTAATTTATTTTTCATGTCAGTAAGCACTGTTAACACATTTTGTAATCACAAACAATGTAGTTGATTTTTGTTTAATGAAAAAACCTGCTCAAATCAGAAACAAATAAATAAATAAACACAGCAAAACATTAACTTATTATGATTTCAAGTATATGCCAGAGAACATAAAACATACTTTTATAATAAAAATATTCTAATTATAAAAATTTAATTAATAATGTAATTACTGAAATACAAAATGCACAAAAACTAAAAACTCTTAAAGGGACACTATAGTCACCAGAACAACTACAGCTTAATGTAGTTGTTCTGGCGTGTATAGTATGTCCCTGCAGACTTTTTAATGTAAACAGAGAAAATACAGTGTTTACATTACTGCCTAGGGACACCTCCAGTGGCAGTCACGCAGGCGGCCACTATTATTACTTTCTGGGTCAGTGCTGCACAACATGCAGCACTGATGTTCAGCGTCTCCATGCTCTGCTGAACTTTTTCCATTCAGATGCATTGTGTCATGCGCAGAGTGGCATTTTGCAGAGGCTTAATAGTAATGGCTGGACTACTGGATTAGAGCATCTCCAAAACGGCAAGTCTTGTGGGGTGTTCCTGGTATGCAGTGGTTAGTACCTACCAAAAGTGGTGCAAAGAAGGGCAACCGGTCAACCTGTGTCAGGGTCATGGGAGCCCAAGGCTCACTGATGCAAGTGGGAAATGTTACCCTGCCTACTCTGATCACGCAGAAGAGGGGCAGCAAGGCCGGTGTGAAGATCAAAAACCCACCTCACTGGCTAGCTCATTCTCCTGCTATGTGGCCTGCAGGGACAGTGCTCATATAGAGAGACCATACTAGGTCTCCGTCGCCTGCACTGTATTAGTGCATTGCCATGGGTTACAATGGCAGAGATCTGACGGATACATTTCTACCACTATAGATACTATTCCCCCACTATGACCACTATCCCCCACTATAGCCACTGACCCCCAATACAGCCTCTATACTCCAACTGCAGCCATTATCCTTCCCACTATAGCACCTATTCCCCCACAACAATCCCTATTACCCGACTGTGGCCCCTATCTCCCACTTTAGCCACTATGTACCACTATAGATACTACCCCCTATTACAAATCATATCCCCACTAAAGCCATTGCCCCCCATTACAGCCCCTATAACCCATTACAGCCATTATTCTGTTACTATCGCCAGTATCCTTCCCACTACACCCCTATTCCCCACTACAACATTTATTCCCCCATTATAACACTACCTATCACAGAATAGTTTATATCCTCCCACTACAGCCATATTTCTCCACTATTGGCCCCATAGCCCCAACATTAGCTCCTAACCCTCTACTATAGCCACTAACAGCAACATTGGGAAGAAGGAGGGTGGACAGAGGCAGTTTTCTGCTCTAGGCAATGTTCTGCTAAGAAACCGTGGGTCCTGGTATTCATATACAGGTTACCTGGACACACACCACCTACCTAGAGATTGTGCCAGATACCACAGGATACATTCGATGATAGCAGTGATAACATTTTGCCTGCACTCCAAAAAAAGGGATCTTGGGAATTGGTATTGATACATTTTAAGACCACAAAATAAAATGTATTTAGTCATAGTATCTAACATAGGTTTCTAACATAAAAAATATTTTAGGAGTTTACTTTCTAAAAATATGATTCTCCATAATTTGGTACTACTTATCATCACTTCTTCTTCACCACTACCTTATAATCTACAGTTTCCTTTTCTTTTCACACAGTTCGCTGTCCCTGGATTTGTTTGACGAATTCCAACAAACTTAGAGTCATGCATTGTAGAGAGCATTATGATATCTTCTTTGTCTTCCCACACCGCATGATTTTCTATTATGCCATTTACACGTTACTTTTTTTCTTCCAAGTCTCCTAGTAAAAACACATCTTGTTTTATTCAGTCAGCTGCAGAAATATTGACAGGGAAGTGTAAATCTGATACTTTATTATGTTGAACCCTTGGTTTACCATGCCTCCAAAACTTTTGTAACAATTTTTTTGCGGAGGAACCAACAACACTTGTTACAGATTTTTTGTCAGTGTACGTTCCAAAGTTACATAAATATTTTGTTTGCCGCATAGCTCATTGATTTAGATAGCTAATCTGAATCTTTTTTTGGAACATTTCCAAATTAAAATATTCTCATCAACAGACAATAGCTGTGAACGAACAACGTAGTAAGTAGCTAGTATCATAGATCAGCTTGCCGCTACTACTTCACCAGTTCACGTTTGTCTATAAACACGTCAATTCTTTCATCTTAATTATCTTCATAATAATAACTTGGGAGTGTACAGGACCTCTCTCACCACTTAAACATGACCTTTCCTTTTTCTGAAGGAGCGTGTTAGCCTAGCATTAAGCAAGCCACTCTGAAAGTCTCCCAGTTGGCCTACAACATACATGCAGAAAGCACTGTTGAAAGCTAGGGGTCAAGTCCTGGGGAAAAAAGTTTGGGAACTCATCAAAGATTTCCGCCTCCCTCAAAAAAAAAAAAGTATTGTACACTTGTATGTATGTATATATGTAAGTATATACACTACTTTTTCAGAAATGACTGGGCAACATTTATTGTAAACTGCAGGTTTTTAGAGAGGACATCTCCAAAATTCACATGCAATAACCAAATACGTATAGAACAGATGTAACAGCAAAACAAGTTAGTTTGTTTGTCATGCTAAAAGAATAATCACTGCAATGTGTGATGCTTCCAATCGCAGGGAATTTATAAAACCAATAGTGTATAATAAAGCTGTGCAAGATGAACACATTTTGGTGACTTACACACTCCTACAGATACACACACAGACACACATACACACACAGGGACACGTTCACACACTCATACAGGCATAAATGTCAGCTTAACCCCTTAAGGACACATCACATGTGTGACATGTCATGATTCCCTTTTATTCCAGAAGTTTGGTCCTTAAGGGGTTAAAGGACCACTATAGGCACCCAGACCACATCAGCTCAATGAAGTGGTCTGGGTGCCAGGTCCCTCTTGTTTTAACCCTGCAGCTGAAAACATAGAGAAACTGCTATGTTTATATTGAGGGTTAATCCAGCCTCTAGTGGCTGTCTCCCTGACAGCCACTAGAGGCCGCTTCCGCGATTCTCAGTGTGAAAATCGCATTAGACTCATGCTCGATGTCCATAGGAAAGCATTGAGTAATGCTTTTCTATGGGCGATTTCAATGCTCGCACGCCACTGGCCGCGCATGAGCATTCGGCTCCACTCGGGAGCTGACGTCGGCAGCGGGATGTCACCAGCGCCGAGGGAGGTCGGCACTGGATTAAGGTAAGTGGCTGAAGGGGAGGGGGGCTCTGAAGGAGGGGGGCACCTAATAACCCTATAGTGCTAAGAAAACATGGCCTAACGGGAACGGCATTCCTTCTGGGGATAAAGTACAGGATTGCCATTTCAGGACTCGAGCCTTGGTTGAAACCCTCTCTGCATGGTCACAGTGCTCTCAAACTGTGCTCTCTGGGAAGAGTTCCCTGGTGTCCCTGGATGCAAAGGGTAACAGATCCCCCTGTTCTTGGATGATAATTTTTTTTATACCCTGGATCGGTATACAAATCTAACCGAACAGATTGCCCCATTTGGTTTGTATACCAAACAAAGTACCGAACACATGGACCACCCGGAACAGTCGTGTGCCACTAGTTGACCCACTTGACCTTACTAACACCTACACAAACCGCAAACACTTGAACATTCTAAGTGGTCGGCTGGGTGGCCACCGTTCGTATGGACGAACACGAGGCGGTGGCCATCTTGTTTTGGCAAACGCTTCCAGCGGTGTTTGGTCGTCCGAACTATTATCGGAGCACTCTGACCAATGTTCGTTCCTATTCATTTGAGGAAAGCGACGTTCGGTGAAACCAAAGTCCCGAACAAGAGGCAACGACTAGTTTTCCCATGAAGTGCTACTTTTGGTATTTTGTTGTGTTTGAAAGAGACATACCGCACAACCTGAATCTATGGAATTATTTTAGGCAGGAGCCTGGTGTGCGGTCGGTCAGAAATAAGACTTCCATGAAAATCCTGAACCCCTGTACCAATCTGGGTGATTTCTGGATATGTTGCTCACCCAGATCGGGGCTATCAGGGGATATACTTTTTGTGGGGTTTAGTGAGTTTTTTGGGGTACTTCCGGGTTGTCTGTAAAATTGTGTTCTTTTTCGCCTGGAGATAACTGAGTTAATACAGTACTTGACTCAATTATCTCTCAGGCAGAGGGGAGGGATTGCATGATGTGTATGGCAGTGTTATGTATTTTAAACTCATACCAAAAAAGAAAAGTCACTTACCTCGGAGTATTGCACTTTTTCTATATGTATTGTTTTTGCAACCTCCAATTTTCTTTTTTGGTATGTGTTTAAATTAAAAGGGGTTACCCCCCTATTTTTCTTTAATCACATGTCATGTATTTTGACAACGTTGTCATTGGTCTGTGACTTTGTACTACAGTCTTCCATCAGGTCCAGGTGGGAGTACCCCTTGCATGGGGATTTTCATAAAAGGCCAAGTGTGGTCCCCTTAAAATCAGTTCACTTCACCCTCAACACGCAGCCTCGTCTCATGATTGTAGTGAACAGCTAGACATGCTATAACCACTAGCTCCTATAAGAGCTGTACAGCTATATTGTCTCTATTGCCTGCTTGGAGATCGACTTGGGAATACTGCAGCGCTACCCACACTAGGGGAAAAGGACATCTCTGACGGTGGATACCCCTCCTCTATCGGGGTGATCGCCACACAAAGCATCAGAGAACTAAATCATGAGGCTTGCACAGGACCCTAAAATAGGGACTATCCCGCCTAAAGCGGGAAAGTTGGTAGACCTGTTGACATCTAATCTGAT
The DNA here is from genome assembly GCF_036172605.1 of Pelobates fuscus. Taxonomy (NCBI): domain Eukaryota; kingdom Metazoa; phylum Chordata; class Amphibia; order Anura; family Pelobatidae; genus Pelobates; species Pelobates fuscus. Next base: position 326,315,018 of record NC_086321.1, read on the forward strand.
ATTATAAAACATAACGTTTTGAGTCCACATTGTGTGTTACATTTCATGTGCTCCTGACAGATAACATAGTTCTCTCCAAATGGTACATTCCATTGCCATATGCCATAATTGTTTTACTATGCCTTAACTGAATGAATAAACACACAACCTTATAAATATACACACATGGACACCCATGCACTTGTAATTGCTTCTTAAAACATAGTTATGTCCACTGCAATTCTATGTTTGACTTCACTGCTCCATAATAATCCGGGCACCCACATGCATCTAATGGAGTAATGTTGCCTGTTTGCATGGGATCACTGCATATACTCCAACAATACCATATGTGTGCATGCACAGTGTGAACAGCACTTCAAGAGTTAACTGATTTACATACTTTGCCAAACTTTGCTTTGCAAAGCTTTTAAGTAAAAATAAAAGCAACGTTAAAGAATAAAAAAAAACAAAAAACAAATAGCACAGCTAAAAGCTAACCTTTAGTTAACTATTAGGTTGTGCTTAATTTAGAGAGCGGACAGTCTCTTTTTAACTGGATTATATATTGATGCAAGGAATGCTGCAAGTAGGGCATACTGCTGCTATAAAAGCAATATGGCAGGTATATGGGCAATGTTGACAACGTGGCATTATTCGGGCAAAGTATTCTGTTTATTTAATGCGCCATCTATATGGAAAATATAGTAGATGTGTTAGCTATATTAGCAATTTGTTAGTATTCATGCAATGCTGCAGCTATATTAATGTACTAGATGCACATGGCTGGACTGGGGCACCTGTAAATAAATAGATTTTTAAATAAACAGCCTCTACATGGGCCTCTCTTGCTTCTAGAAGACATTTAGTTTATACCTAAATAAACATATACGATAAATATTAAAAATGGGGATCCAGAGGGGACAACCTGTATTTAACGGGAGGGCACGCACAATGGCTGTCCCCTTCCACTCATGTGCGGCTGGTGAGAGGACTGATAATAGAGAGTATAGCCGTCTCTGTCCTCCTTCCCAGATAAGTGGAATGGTGGATAAAAATGAATTGATCTGGGGTACAAAAGACCCCCAAAACTGCCAGGAGGACAAGTACAATGGTTCTTCTCTTTCTCTCACTCAGTGGTAAGTGAGGGGTTAAAACATGATTACAAAGGTCCAATGAATCCCCTGCACACAAGGAGGGAGCTTGGGACCTCCTTTTAATATCATGTTAGGTAATGTCCTTTTCCATAGCGTTAAATAAAATATGCCCATAAATAATAATGTCATGCTATTAAATGCCAAGTTCGCTGACACTGAATAAAAAAATAATAAGGATCATATTGCTAAAAACCTCCTAATTTTTGTTTTCTTTACTGTATTAATTTATTACCCGCTTGCCCATTTATGAATTAGGTAAATAGCTCAGGAATATTGTTCAAGAATTCTTTAGCAATTCGTGAGCTATTTGAGGCACTTTTAGGGCCATCGGGGCTGATTTGGATGGTACTCCTGTCATGTGGATTAATTAGGAGGCATAGTGGTAAATTAAAGAGTATGGTAAATTCATAATTATAGTAAACTACCTTCTTAATTGAACCTTTGAATTGCTCCAATACCTACTAAATGATTCTGTTTGATTTTTTTTTTTTTTATTGTTACTGAATAACCCTGTTTGTATACTTTGGATGATCTGCAGTCCTTGATTAAGTGGTCATGGTGAGTTCATACACCTACGCAACTATTATTTCCCTTCAAAAACAAACACATTAAAAAAAAAAAAAAAACTTTAAAAAACTATATTATAAAAAGAAAAAAAACAAACGATTCAACAGAATTAAAAAAAAACAAGAAAAAAAACATGAAAATATATTTGGTGCAAAATAGCCCTGTTGCTTAAGGGGTTAACAGCAATACATAATGGGCCATATTTATCAAGGCTAAAACAATTCATAGGCAAATTGTTAACTGTGGAGAGATACTCTCCTGGTTGCCATGGTAATTGCTCTTGCATCACTTTGCCTCCAAATTGCACCTGTTTTACTTTGACAAAATACTGCCTCTTGCCCTTCACACAAACTAACAAATACACTGCAAGCATTCTATTATTATTATTATTATTATTACATATATATATATTTTTTTTCCTTTCCTATTTCAAAACTTGGTCTGTCTTCCTCTACAAATATGCTAGGTGGAGCTTTTTTTTTCTCTCTATACACTGATCTTGCTTACGAAATCCACATTCCAGCTTTTCTGTCTCACTCCAGTCCCCAACCCTAGCTGCTCATTGAGACTCTGGTAGACTGACAGTATAGTGCAGGATTTAACAGGTTTGTAGATTCTCCTATCATTTTGCTCATCACCACTTTAAAAAAAAAATATTTTTTTTTGCACACGTATCTGTAGCCTATTATCGATGCTTCTTTAAGAACATTTAATAATAATATTTAAAAAAATATTTTTTTTTTTTTTAATTCTTCTTCTTCTTCACCCTTACCCCCCTCCTTCCTTCTACCTCCCCCCCCCCTCCCTCTGTTTTCCGGCCCGGACTCTGGTGATGTGTTGCGCCTGATTGTGAATGCATACAGGCGTACACAGATAAGGTCACTGGCTGCAATTTCTCAATCTCTGGCACTTGGATGATACAATTCTGAATCCAATCAGGGAAAACGATCTGAAGCCACATCTGTGTGAACCATTAAGACAATTAAACCCTAGGGATGTTATAGGGTCGTGGAACATACAATTCGTGGAAAATGAATGATTTTCAGATGCCACCCAAAAGTATATATTTTTTTGGAGTGTAATTAAGGCACATAAGAGGGAGAAGCTGTCAATCGAAGAAGAAAAAAAAAAAAAAAAAACAACCCCTTCAATGAAGCATCCTTGTACCAATGGTTTGGTATGCACCAGTGAAGGAGATATGTTGCTGTGATTGCTGCAGTGCTATTGTATGTGGCTGATTTTTTTTCATTATTATTATTATTATTTTTTTTTTTAATATATAAATATATGTTTTCGGGGGAGGGAGATTGTGAAGGAGTATATTAGGTGATCAGCTGGCTCCTTTTTAAAGGTATATTTATTTTTATTTTTTTTCCAAGCAAAAGCCAGTGTAAAAAAAAAATAAAAAAATAATAATCATATATGTATCTATATGTACATTGGAAATCATAGACAGCTCCTGAAAATGGATACGTAATATGAGAAAAGGGATTCTCGTTTGAAAACTATTTTTGGGCGATTTGCTCCATTTCTGTTGATCTGAACGCTTATCGTCTGTGGATTTCTCTGCACCCGCCCTGGTGTCTCTTCATTGGAAGCTCTTGGCACGAGAAGGCATCTTCTGCTGGTAAAAAGCACTTCATGACTAAACCGGTGTTTGAAAGGTAAATACACATAATGGGGGGGATAGTGACTTATATTTAATCAAAATTTCAACACGAATCCCATCACTAACCATCATCGCAAAACACACACACACAGTTCATCATAAACACAGTGGCTGACGCATTCTACCCGTATCCTAGGTGATACCGGAGTGTTCCATAGCTATGATACATGTAGCAACATCAGCAACACATTAGAACTGGCGTAATTTCCTATGCATGAATTTAATTGCTCTATGTATTATCTTATAAAGGACATGGGATGATTTTGCTTTTGGTGTGATAATAATGCTGTGGGATCTGAATACCTCCATTTGTTCTTTCCTTTTATCTATTGTATAGCACTGATTCTTTGCAGGCGTTTTTTTTTTTTCTATAAACGATAAAGACACGCAGTGAATTTATATAAATCTATGGATGACTAATGATAATCTGTGGCACTTCCGTGTGAATCTATTGTTTTTGGTTCACCGTGCTCATTGTTGTGGTTCTAGACTGAAAAACAATATATTGCATCCATCTACCATCAATTCTGTGTTGCTATAGAAGTAGAGGTGTTGTCATGTCAGCTACCCTCCCCCTTTAATGCGATGTACTGTATATGATAAAACTGAGGTTATTGTCAGGGCTTGGGGAGAGAATATCCACTACCAAATTGCACCTGTATTAGCTTGAATATCTTTTTTTTAATTTTTCAGGAGACTTAAAATTCCAAAAAACTTGCAATCACCACTGTGGATTTGCAGTTAAATGTTACTGTCTTCTAAATAGGGTGAAATGATGGATGTGACAAACCAATGAATCTAATACACCTTTTCATTCATATGTGCACAATACATCTAAGGGGTTATTTGCTAAACTGTGAATTGCACTACATTGAAATCTGATTTGCAAAATCCAGGCTAAATGAACCAAGATATAATCAGAGCTGACTTGGACAAATCTGTTTCCAAATCAGTTATTCTTTGGCCTATTTTTTGCAATTTGGTTTTCATGCTAGCTACAGTTCCCTGTTTAGCGGATAAGCCTCTATTTGTTTTCAGATCTGTCTCAGTGGGAGAGCATTTGATCTACTGTTAGTAAAGATGCTGTGGTAATCAGAATGTGGTTTGATATTTTTTTTCAATATCGAAATCTAAGGATACACTGAGAAATGAGTGTTGCACTGTGATTCGACATACACCGCATCAATGTAATAATGAAACCAGGTGCCCTTTCGTTCTCTAGTGTGTATTATGTGTGTGTTTTTTTTTTGCTGGCTTTAGTGTCGAGCTTCTGTCCCTGGGGCCTCTCAACCCTAATTATCGTTGTTTTCTTATTTAGCTCAGATTCATCACATGCAGATCTGTTTTGAAGATGTGAATGTATATCCACCTTTATAAACCTTGTTGCATAAGGTCTGTTTTTTCTCTGCAGTGCTTCAAAAAAGAAAAAAATATATGTGAGACCGTGTTAAAAAAAAAAAAAAAAAAAATTACATTTTTTTTTTATAAAACCAAAGATGACCTTTATATTTGTTTCTGTGGGTTATTTGCATTCTTCAAAGCCCGATATTGAGAATATAACAATATTTATTGGCAAGTATGATATTACAGAATTTTTTAAGCATCCTAAGTAAATTAAAGCCAGACACTCTTCCTTTCTCTGATGTTATTTGTTGGATGGTTTTAACAAATGGCTTAGTGTTAGCTTTCCATCCCATAGGCCTCTGTAGCACAAATAATTCAATTCATAATTAATCACATGCAGTTCTATTTGAAAGATGTGAATGCAGACCCCACCTTTTAGAAATCTGTTGCCTTATTTTATCTGCAGTGCTTGAAACAATATATAAGGAGAATGACTTATATGTGTCCATTCAACAATAATTGTTCTGTAAACGCGAATATCCCATTGTTCGTATTCATAGAGAGCCGTCTAAATTATTTACAGTAGTTGACCAAAGGCTTGAATGCAGATAAACTGAACTGAGGCTTTTACCAGCATCCAACATTCATTTAATGTTGTTGTTAATTTTACTTATCTTTTTAATATTTAAATGCTTTTTGTGTTTCCTATCATGTTGGCAGTCATGTAGTTAAATGGCACTGTTCACTTGAACTGCGCTGATGCGCATGCCATTTATGTAAAATTATGCATAATTATCTGCTTTTCTTTTGAAAGTCTTAAACAAAAGTGGTCTTTTCCATGAATTCATTGCAAATGGAACTGCATTTCAAGTAGGCAAAGACAGTGCATGTTTGTGGCTACCACAATAAAAACACTGTGTAGCAAACGTTTGTGGCAAAATAGAACGTCCTATAAACCTGTACTGTTCCGACCCATTTGTAATGCAGTTTAACAACCTTATCGTAAATAACAAATATCATTTAACTCATTTCAAACAATCCATAGCTATGCACGGATTGGCTAATGCAATGACTGCTTAGAATAATATGTGAGCGTTAACAAGACATTGGCTGGTGCAGTTCAGCTTCCATTTACTGTCAGCTTGTTGCTGTGGGGTATCTGGACTGGCAGGAATATAGTTAACGAGTACAAGAAATCTATGTGAGCTTTAGGCCTTGTTTGCCATTAACACACTGTACAGGAACTTGTACTGCCGAAACTCTGCTCTCCCTGTGATAACAACAAGCAGGGGGAAATGGGCTTATATGTGTAGCGACTTCTTTAAGACACAGAAGCTATATTTAAGATATATAATGGATGGAACCAAGGCCAATAGGTGATTATGAAGCGTCACTTTGAATTTTTGAAGTGTACTGCCTTGAGGGGCTTTTATTGTTGTGATGTAGTGTTGGTCAGTGCGACATATATGTGGAACTCGTTAAGAAAATCAATCATGAAGAATGAGGAATTTTGGGTTAGACATATTCTGTATGTCTATCTGTAGAAGCAGAATAATCTGTTTTTATTCTCAGTAATCAAAGGCATCTGCCGTGTGGTTCTAGAATAAACTCCGATCGCTTGTTATTAAGGGGGCAAGTAAAGATTGCCACATTATTTGGTCTCTTTATGGTGCTAATGGCCATTGCAAATATGGATTCTGTCAGGTATTTTTAAATGGCTGCGGCCTGAGGCACTGCAGTCAACTGTGGCTAAGTGAGAAATGTAATTTGGAGATTGTGGATGTCTCTTATATCTGCGTCTTGTTCATTTTCCATTCAACCGGATTGTGCTTCTATATTTCCCTACTATAGCTTTGCCTCCTGGTGTAGTGTGCTGGCTGCGTGATCATCAAGCGTGACAAACTCCCATGACTTGACCTGATTTTACTATTTAGAGATTGACAGTCTTTACAAACGAATTTGCAGTTTTACAATCTCAAAGGGGTCGGTCACACAAAAGGAGTTTCTGTCACAACTTCATTCTGCGGATTACCCCTATATAATGGAGTAATAATGCTTACAGAAAATTCAAGTTCTAAGTCCATGCTTAACCTCTGTGATGACATGCTGTACAAATACATTGTCAGTGTTATTCACTGTGTGCAATGTTAGGAACTAAGAGTGAATTCAAAGTGAATTTTAATAACATAAATAAATGAACTGAAACCCCTTTGGTATGGGGAATTTAACCAATTTGGCGGTTTTAACCTAAAACTTGAAATTCACTTTGACACTTCCTGACAGTTCACGCTTTAGTGAAAAACCCTGCTAGTCACCATTCTTTGAATTGAGAAAAATACATTGAAAAGGACCAACAAAGATCAGATTAGTGTTTGTAGTGCTTAATTACTGGCTAACACGATATGCTTGTGTTTCGTCTTCCTAATTCAACACTCTTTAAAAAAAATATAAGTACTACAGCTCTCAGTAGTGGTTATATTACCTGCAGGTTTATTCACCAAAGAATTAAAAGTGAATTTAAAATTTAAGGCCAAATTAGCTGAATTGGGAAAATTCTCCATGTTTTCGGTTTGGCTATTCTGGTCTAAAATTTTAATTTACCATCAATTCGCTTTAGATTCATGATAATTCTCAATTTTAGTTACTAATAACCCTGAGATTGTGTCAGGGTACCATTTTCAGTTTGTTACATTGTCTAGAACCGGTTTGGCTTAAACACAGGTTCTTCCTGGCATCTCGAGGCTGTCCCCCCCTCCCGCGCATTGATATTAAATCATAGTTAATACTTATGCTTTATTAATGTCAATTTCTGCTAATATGGGCAGTGGTGTTTGGCTGAGGGTGTTGGGGGCGAATTACTATAGATTAATATCATAACACATTAATACACACTCATGTGTTTAGCACAACTGATCAGACCAGAGGAAAAGTCAGCTGCAAAAACGTCCTTTGAAAAGAGAGAAAAAAAATGAGGTTTTTGTTATATTGTTATAAGTACATAATGGTGTAGAATGGACTATTTTTAATTGAGCATTAAATTCAGCATTTTTGTGTTAAGGCATCATTTTTATTAATAACTCCATGTGACTTGTTTTTAATTATGGAACCTACATCATAATTCTGAAACCACACAATTCTATAAATCTCTGCATCTCTCTAAAAAATCTCTCTAAATATGTTTATTTTTATTTTTTTAATGACAGAGAACGTCAGTTACCAACTAATGTTTTATAAACAGCTGAGAAACTCACCACTAATTAAACAAACAATATTTAAGTGGGTTTTGGCTTAGTGCTTGAGAATCATTTTCTTGCTTGATTCAATTCTTTCTGCAAAACCAGGAATGTACCCAACGATGAAATCCTTATTGTTTTATTGGATGCATGGTTTTTTTTCATCTGGGGTAAGCACGCCTGGAGGGGGGAATTGAGTCTAATTAGCTCAACTGTTGAAATCAGACGTATTGTCTGAATGTTGACATCATAAGCAGTGAACTGCAAATTTTCTGTTTCATGCTGTTACAGAAGCACTTTATTATCGCATGTACAGGATGCTGAAGTAGAGAACATTGTTCTGCATGTATATCTTAAAGAAATATGACATAGCATCACATATCTAAGGCTGCAGATAGCTCAGTGGGTTAATGCATCCACAGGAAAATCTCCTCAACCCTTCGGGGGTCACAGGTTCAAATCCTGGCAGGTTTGACTCTGCTCTTCATCCTTCTGAGAAAAATTATTATTATTGCCATTTATATAGCGCCAACAGATTCCGTAGTACAATATTACGAGAAGGGGGATTTAACTAAAAATAGGACAATTACAAGAAAACTTATAGGAACGAGCTAGTCTATAGCAGGCTTCCCCAAACTCTGGCCGTCCAGATGTTGAACTACAACTCCCATGATTCTCACCCTATCTATTTAATTCAGAGAATCATGGGAGTTGTAGTTCAGCAACATCCGGAGGGCCGGAGTTTGGGGAAGCCTGGTCTATAGGATTAAAAGTGAATTAAAGTCTATAGGATAAAAGGATAGAATGAGTACTATAAAATTGGGTAATAGTACTTGGAGACCAGAGTAATCTGAATGTACCTTTCCTGGTTAAATACTTTGTTGGTATTATTATCTAAACACATCAGGAGAACAATGTAAAATGTCTACCCAATGAACCCAAACTCCATTAACACACACCAGACATTACCTGAAAAAAACCTGTGTCAGTTTCCACAATTATGCTATTTTACTTCAGGGGTATTGACAGGCTGCTGCAAGCAGTTCAGCCTATACAGCCAGCTTTTGAATAGAATGCCAATATACCCCCGAGGCATTATTACACACCTGTACTGCCTGAGCCACAATCTCTCGATGCTCTCATCCCTTTTTAAAGAATGGTATAGATAATTCATCAGTGGTTTTGGAGCAAAAAGTTAAATACTGGCACTTTGAAGGGATGGGGCAGAACATTTGGGCTTATAAAGAAAAACACAATATTTCGAAAATACTAAGGATGATGACTAAGAATAAAATCGCCATTAACTAGCTGTAACCTAATCAACACATTGCATCTAACGTGTGCCTGGAGTGCCCCTTTAAATGTTACATTTGCCCATGGCAAGACTCTGATTATGGGTCCCTTTTCTACCCTTCATACACTTATTTGAAAAATACACATTTGCAATAAACTCAGCCATACAGCAAGCCAGCACCTCTCCAATAAGTGACACTTATCAAAGATATATGCTATACATTAGAGGCCTTGCTATGTTTTAACTAGATTGTTTTGCAGTCAGGGGGTCAGGGAGACATAAAACATTTAGAAGTAACAGTGATATTTTGTGTTGTAAATGTTTGCATTTGAAATGTTTGCATTTAGGAAAACACTTGATTTTAAATGTCAATGATTGTTTGAGAGATGCTGAAATGATGCAGTGGTAAAAGGCAAACGATGTTAAAATTGGACCGTTAAGGTTAGGGCTAGCAAGATAAGGGGTGCTGATGGTTGGGGGAAGTTAGCGTGTATAAAATCATGGGACTAACATTTCATAGTATCTTGATGAAATGCTTCTACAATATCTCCTAATCCCGCTGTGATGACACTTGTCATTTATAAATATCATGCTATTATTGTACATCGTTCTATAGTGACAGTAACCAAATTACTTTTTCTAGAGGAATTGGAAGTGTTTCCTATGAAAATACTTTTGATTTTATTTTTATTTTACCTTGAACTCATGCTACAGGGGGAAACAATCTACAGACTTTGATAACACATACAACAAATGTTATCCTCCAGTTGGGGGTCTTCCGATGGGTGCTGTTCCATAGTTAGGCTTGTACATGGCTGGCACAGGATAAAAGACAAAAGTCTATGCACCCCTGTTTTTCCATCTTCTGAGGTAGGGTTTTGTTCGCTTTTGAAAAAGTTTGCACTCAAACCATAACTCCCAACTCTAAATATGAATGCCTATGTAGTCCATTCCACAGTACATACAGTGCCACACTGAAAATTAAAGGAACAGTGCCTCAAAGTAAATTGATGGCATAGTGCCACATATATACATATGTAGTCCATTCCACAGTACATATACTATGCAGGAAATCAGTGGCACGGTGCTTAAAGACCAACACAATGAGGAAATCATCAGCACATTTACGCAAAAGAAACATAAAAGCACGGGACTGCAGAGGAAATCCACACCACAGACGCACACAGCACAGCACAGTGCAGTGCATCTTGGGAAACCACACCACTTTCTGATACATATCAGTATTCCATGAGGAAATGGCTCTGTCCATACACTGGGACAATTAGTTGGCGCCTAGCGGAGTGCAATGGAACCCGACTGATAAGTGACAAGGACACATTTTCATAACTATACTCTTGGAAACTTGATACTGATATGAGAGACAAAGAGTGACGCTTAAGGGGCTACTCCAGCCACCATCACCACTTCTGCTTCTATTAGTGGTCATGGTGGTAGGAGTCTGTATGTGCAGAGTTTCCGCTTGAAATGCTACACATATAGAGATATTTGCACTTGTGTGCCAGAGCGTAGTTACTACCCCAACAAACATCACTCTGTTCTGGGCTGCCTAATTTAAATTGTGTGGAAAATTTATGTCTGTTTTCAGCTCGCACTATGCCCTTCGCCAGCACCTGCAAGGGGAAATGTGCATCTCCTCTTCCTCGCTCTTTCATCTAACAGCTCCCCGCTGCCCTATACCCTTAATCGCCATTTTTTTATTTTTTCTATTTTTTATATATATATATATATATATATATATACAAGCTTCCCTCCCTATCTCCCCTGTCCACCCATACACCCTTCCCTTACCGTCTCAGAGTGCGCAGAAGGAACTGGCCCCCCATTTTCAATGTATCATTTAGGGAATGCAAATATTTTACATTTGTCTATGCACCTGTACTCACCCAGACAAATGATAGCAATATACACAATCCTCCTTGACCAGGAATAGGTTCACCAATTAGGAGCTCTCATTCTTGTGTGTGTGTGTGTGTGTGTGTATGTATATATATAATATAATATAAAACATTTTTATCCAATAATCCCTGCAGTGGCGTAAGTACTTTATGCCTCACCTGCAGTTCCATATCACATAGGAGGATAAAGTGATAACAGCCATTTCACAGCTGCAATTAGTTTATACATGGAATCAGTTCACACTATTGTGGACTGGGCTGTGTGGAAGGAGGAGAGTAAAGGAGAGAGGTGTCCATCACAGATGTGCATGTGTTGTGTGCACTCCACACGCAAGAACAGATTTCACACATAAGAAGAGGAAATAGAATTGCAGGGGCCAGACTTGCTGTGCTGTCTTCAAATTGCTGCAGTTATAAGCCATTCTCTACAGTGAGACCAAGTACTAGGTGCCCTCTACACCATCTATGCAATGATGCGTAGTTGTTACGGTGCTTAGTCACCCAATAACACTGCTTGCCTGTCAATGAAGAAGTGTGACTTAATGCAGGGACATACTAAACCCTCAAATAATTGTAAGAGTTCAACATTCATGAGTTTACCATTAGCTTCATAGTAAAGATGCATTTTTGCCTGTTATCTGTATCCAGTCTGACGGTCAAGCCTTTAAAATAACTGTAGGGTACCTGGTAGTGAGTGTGTGTATGTGGCAAAAGTTCATAAACTAATTTTTGTGGGAAAACAAAAGAGTTTGTAGAGCACTGTTTGTAGCAGCTGTATGACCTTAGAAGATGCTTGGGGGAAAAAACCACAAATGGAAAAGGATTGATAAAGAGGTTGGGTACAAACGTTGGCGGTTCCACACAGGTAGAATAAATCTTTGTCATTTATTTTGGTGTTGCAGCTTTTTTTATACTGCTTATGAGGCTTTTGGATGGAGACCTTGGAGATTTGCACCCAAATTTTGAGTGGAGTGCTGGTCCTCCCTATCTGCTTTGCCTTGGAAGATGCTTGGACCTTGAGCGACTGGCTGTTCAAGATAACATACAGATCAAAAATATATAGTACTGAGGTTACTGTGTTAGGCGTGACTGAGGAGGAAGTAAGAAAAAGGAGAGGAGACACAAGTGGGTGGGCATGTAAGAGGGATTACATCACCATACACAAGTGTAGGGAGTGTGTGGGGAAGATATGGACAGACACAAATTTCAGAAAGAATGCGTGGGTGAGCAATACAAGTGGGGGAGAGGTAAGAGAGCGTAAGACAGACACAAGTGGAGAGGGAGACAATAAATAATGCATTCAGACACACATGCCTGTATGCACACCAAGTGACATTTTTATAATGGTTCATATGATGTAATGTGGAATGACATGGCGCATGGGATGCTGGGATATGTAATTGAATTAAATAGTAGGTGAAATTACAGAATGGGCTCTTGTACAACAATGGCAAATGCAATCATTGAACGGAATATTTACTGAAATGTCATGTGTGATCATAGATCATGGGGTAGTTACTTATCTGCCTCACATGCAGATGTGGTATTTTGAGCAGTGGGCTACCCCTATATCTTACAGCTGAAACTGCCACCTAGCAGCTTCTCCCAAGTCATACGTGCCGATACCCTTGTTGGGTTTTCTAGCATTGCCTGTTGTTAGGCGATGTGATGGTTGCTGCAATGAAAGACAGAATAGAATTATTTCACAAATGACGTGATGCAAGCATCACGAGACATTGTCATTTCTGCCTTCCTACCTGTCTAAATTGGGGTCATCATGATATGATTAAGCGGGGGGACTATGACAAATATATACTTTAGGGCTGTATTTTTAATAGTGTATTGTGGCAGTATGTATATTTATTGCAGGGATCGCCAAATCACATCATAATGTGGCAGGTAATGCACATTCAGTTCCTTAGCGACTTAGCGTCTTCTTTCCTTGTCCTTTTCCAAATCTATTATTGTCATCTGGGTCTGCAAAGGCAGCTGTTGACATACTGTGTATAGTTACCCCCTACTGTGTCCCTGAATAACAGTGCTATTAGTGATGTCCTTGTTGCCAGCTTGTGATAATGTAGATATCACAGGTATCCCTGCAGTTATTGTTTGATTCCAACTCGCACATGGTTTGTCCAAGCATGATAGGAGTTAACAATTCTTGTCTCATATGTGCTATGTTCTTTATTGTATTGCTTACTGTCCAGTTAAGTATATATTTACCCACATCTCAACATAGTGATGGGCGGTAGGCATGCCTTGAGGGGGGTCACGATGGGTGGGGGAAGATGACATGTTACAAAGATGCAGAAGTGTCAATTATCACTTGCTCTCAGGGTGATGTGCCATCTGGTGTTTCTTCTTTGTGAAGGGCCTGTGCATCATATCTATCATGAAAAAGGTTTTGCATCTGTATCATCTTTTGCCGAACATTACCGAGAATGGTGAAGCTATCTTCAGGTTTATCAGTGGTCATTGACCATGGTACAATCTTCTTCTGCACCAAATCGACAGATGTGCCAGGAGAACCTTACATGTAATAGAAATACAAAAAATATATATTTTTGGGACACATAAAAGCACTGCTGATGGTTTGCTTTTCATTAGTTATTATTAGTAGATACAAAAAGAAGATGAGATTGACTGATGGGATTAAGGAACATTTATTAATCTGAAGCTATCAGCAGAGAGATGATGCCAAGTCAGCAGACTAAGCATTATCTAGGATTTTTTTTTTCGTATAATGGTGATGTATACCAATTATGGTGGGTCTTTACAAGAGTGAAATTATTGTACAGTTGTAAGGTATTAAACCATTACAGGAGTGGTGAGGGTCCTGCAGTTATGGTGTGCCAGTGTCACAGTGAATAGAAAAAAGAGAATTAGGGGGCATAGGCGGAACATGCATTTCTCAGCATTTTTTCGCAGCAGCTGCTGTAAAGACAAAAATATATACAAAATACAGATTAGGGAACAGCGCACACACAAAAGAAAATTTGTTTTAAATTTGCAAGTCATGTGCATGAAGGTGTGACCAGGGCTGTATAAACAAAGTGATTTAACTACTAAATGGCAGATAATTGAGAAGTGAGACTGATAGGGCATGATCTGTACACCAAAACTTCTTCATTAACCTAAACTTGTTTTGGTTACTGTAGTGTCCCTTTTAATGCAACACTGACATAGACGAGCAGCAGGAGGAGGCGAGGGAGCATAGTTGAAACGCAAATTTGTGTGTGCCCGTGTCTGTGTATACATTGATGCTGTGAGTGGATCTGTCATACGTGGCTCGGCCTGCTTAAAAGCAAGTTGTGGAAGAGTCTGTCCAGGAAAGTGGGAATTGTGCATGCTCTGTAAATATATGGACGGGCAGAGGAAGATTATATCATAAACTCATGTGAATTCTGTCTCTAACTGGGTGCACTTATAGCTGCAACAATTTTTTTGCATATTGCTGTAGTATTAGCATATTTTCTGTGCAAATGAAATCATGAAAATAAACTCAATTGAGGCTTAACCCATCATACATGATATATAAAAAAAATTGTAAGAGAATATATATTTTTGTATGTTTTGTAAATGAGAAAAAAATAAACATATATAAAGCCGCAGTATCACATTTATGTTCTTTGAGCAACATGTTCTATGTAAATTGGTTGAGGCGGTATTATCCCCATCTATATGTATATGTGCATATGGTAAGCCAAATCTTGGTACTCCACATAAATCGACAAAAAAACGGTAATAGTATAATACTGTATTTATTGTAGTGGATGGAATGGACAGACATATCAAAACACAATAGCGCCTCTCAGTATTTTGATAGAGTGCACAAGTGGTATATTCTCCACCAAAGGTAGTATATATGGATTTGACCATGAGACATGCGCAAACTCGTGTTATAAAGCTTTTCAGTGTTTGTATACTGCATGAGTGGTGTTCACCCCAGTGCGAAATGTAATGAAATATGAAATGAGAGAAGTGGTAGATGGACCAATAGTAGGGTCTGTATCTGGTCTCGATTATATGTTGTATTCACTCATATAATAATGAGCCTCCTTTGCTCTTGGCAAACCGCTTTAGTGTTCCAATACCCACTTTATATTATTATTATTATTTATATAGCGCCAGCAAATTCCATAGAACTGTACAATGGGTGAACTAACAGACACGTAATTGTAATCAGACAATGGGTGGACGCACAGGAACAGAGGGGTTGAGGGTTGCTCAATGAACTTATATGCTAGAGGGAGTGGAGTATAGTGACACAAAGGGTAAAATTAGGTTGCTAGAATAGTATTCACTGAGGGCTTAGTAGGTTATTTTTGACAGTTTCAGGAGAGAAGTCAGGGAGTGGGGATGAAAACCTGCTAACAGTTTAATTGATCATTTTTCCTGAATAAGTATGTTTTCAGGGATTTTTTTAAGGAATGGAGACTGGGTGAAAGTCTAACGGAGAAGGGAAGGGAGATCCACAGAAAAGGTGCAGCTTGACACGTGTGCGTATATATAAATGCAAGTTTTTTTGAATGATGTCTTAAAATGACATGTATAGAAGCAGCGTGGGCTGTTTATAATAAGTATGTTGCCCACAAAGAGCCGATCAGACTGTGTTTCAGAATAGACCTCTGTCCCCATTTACAAATATTTCTGTGAGATATAATCTGGTTGCATAGTTAATCATGCCTCCCAACAGTGCTGTTGTCTCTATAAGGACAGTGCAAGAGCATTGAGCTGCGCAAACTGTACTCAGTGTGTACAGCCCATGCAGGGATGCTTTAACAGCGTTCTACGAATGAGAAACCCTGAATCAGGCCAGTCAGCATCATTGTAGATTTGAACACCCACATTAGGTGATTGCTTTATTAACACACCCTCTTTCTACCCGGGACCCAGTCCCACATTCATTTATATTTGTGTTAGGCTATATGGGTATATGCTGTGATATTTTGTGAGCTAGGGGACATGTACTGTGAATGGGACCACTCCGACAGGACGGCCAGAGTTATTTAATTCTTTCCTACGGGCTTCTGATGCAGATTATTTACTAAATAGTTGTTATGAAGTGCCAATCAACGTGCTAAATTTAGTCCATCAATTTTGACTTTACCTGGTTATCACCATAACCACAACAGCACACATTTTAGAACTGTTTGACTTCATAGCTGTGGTCCACTTAGTGCTTCTCCCCACCTGTACTACTGCAAGAGCAGAAAGCTTGTTTGAGCTAAACTTTGCAGTCCATGGTGGCTAGTGCATTGGATGGGAGTTTAAGCGGAGTGCTCTCAGCCAGTGAGCTAAGCATTCACTATTAAGTTTAGCTCGGTAAAGAGAAATTATTTGCTGTCATTGAGCAGTAGTGGAGGCAGGGAGGGGGAGGTGGAGTGGTACCTTGCAAATCACCAGATAAGTAGTCATACCATTCTAAAATTCTATAAAGATTATTTGGGTGGTTAAAACAAATCTAGAGTTCCCTAGGTGCCCGTGGACTGGCCCTTCACTTGCTTTTAAATAGGTTCCACCAATGGACAGCATTGATTGGCTGAACGCTTCTTCCACTAATTTATTTTATATTTATATTTCCTCTGCATTCTTAATTTACTGAATGTAGTTTACATTTTAATCGCTGCTTTCACATGTGTGCTTTCACGTAATAAATTTGCACATTTCTCTTATTCTCACTTTTTAAACTGTCTGATCTTTACCACTGCTGCTGACAAGTCTCCGGTATGGTACGTGCAGTCTATTTTTTTTTTTTTTACTATAGAGAGACACCTGTATCACTCCAAAATAGCAGTCTAAGATTAAGACGCTCTAAAATAAACCTACATTGTATTTACAAAATATATCAACATCGTTTTGCAGAAATGGTAAAACACACAAAGATACTTCGCTGTTTATGGTTTTAAAAATAAAAATGAACAAAAATAGAAATAGATATTTATTTTTACAATTGTAGATGCTCCGTGTACCCTTTCTATTATTATTATTTTTTTTTTATATAAAAGGCCATCAGATTCCGTAGCGCTGTACAATGGGATAATACCGGTATTTGTCAAGTGACCCACATATCTACAAAGCAATCCTATGCATACATTTTTTTTTATTTTTATATTTTTTTTTGATTATGCACACACTGTGTGTGTGAACTTTTATGTGTCACTTACGTAGGATCCAGTTGGCGTTAGTACAGAGACAGAAGATAAGGACCGCACTCATCCGTATAAAGCTCAAGTTGGTGCACACACAAACCTATTGTCATCAGTACCTGACTAACCAACCCAGGTGTCCATTTGCTGTTTCCTGGCATTGCTACCGACATTACCCACAACCTGTCTGCCAACGTCCACAATCGCCGAAAAGCTGATAGGTTGAAGAAAAGACCAGACTACATTTCTTGGACTTGTGTGTCTTATATTTAAGTCAGTAATACTTTACAAAAAAATGCTTTTATGTGAAATATTACAAAAGGCCTAAAGTATATGGTGCTTGCTCCAAGCTTGCTGCATGTTAAAGGAGGCATGTAATGAGAGCTGCAAGGTAAACATCAAATCTGT
Source organism: Pelobates fuscus (assembly GCF_036172605.1). Taxonomy (NCBI): domain Eukaryota; kingdom Metazoa; phylum Chordata; class Amphibia; order Anura; family Pelobatidae; genus Pelobates; species Pelobates fuscus. The sequence goes on from NC_086321.1 coordinate 326,332,734, forward strand.
AATTTGATTGATGGGTTGAAGTTTTAAGCCAGGCATAATACGACAAAATTCACACCATGTTCATTAACCAGAAAATTCACAGATGCAAATATTAGGTTGTTTATCATGTGATGTCCAAGAAGAAAACAGATATTTTTTATACTTTAATTCCATATATTTATACTATAATTCCATTGTAACAAGCACTCTATGCACCATAAACATTACATGGCAGTATAGGCTGCTGGCTCTCTCTCTTTGATTCTAGGGGTTCTGTGTACCCAGCCTTAATTTAATTATCTTGCCATCCTGGCTGTAGAACATGTAGGTGAATGAGGAAGGAGGGCAATTGTTTACCCAAGATCAGAAATATTAGTCCTTCTACAGAGCAGTAAACATAACAAAGTAAAAAATTGCAAGATATTTATGATATCCCATAAATGTTCACCAGGCAGCTCCTTGAAAAGTTCTGTTTATTGATCAATTTGTACATACATGGCAGTAAAACCGATCACATCAATGCAGACCAATCTATTAAAAACAGGTCTTTAAACAGAAAAAAATAAAAGGGGTGTGCAAAAATAAGAAACAAGAACTATGGTAAAACTGGACACGTTGCGCATATAAAACCGACTCGTCCTCAGATTTATTTAGATTTTTTTTTTTTTTTGAGAGCAGATCAATAAACAGCATTTTTCATGGAACTTCTTGACGAAAATATATAAAATATAATATGAGTGCTGCTATTATTACTTTTTTGTCTACTGCGTGTGGAAGTGTGAAACCCAAGAACCACCACCACCGATGACTAGGAGCACAGTTGTTCAGTGGGAGTGCGTATAAGTAATCTTGGGGTAGCGGCTCCAACAATTTTCAGTACGTGTTCGTTCCTTATACAGCCCAGAACAATAACTAGTTTCCTCCATGAGAAGAAAACCAGACATAACAACAAGTAATACTTTTATTCAATCAAAAATAAATCGACGTCTTTGGCATGACACTTATTTCTTCTTATTATTTCATGGCAATGTAGAAATGCAAATGTAAGATGATGCTTGTGCAGGTGCAACTAAAAGTACATAAAGGAAGCTAATTGCTCAGTGATTTTTGTATAAAAGAAATGAATGTATATAGTACAAAAAGCAGTACAGCATGTCCAATGCTAGTTACAGATGAAGAATATGTTACAAAATCTGTACTCCATTAATTTCGGATGCTGTTTCTGTTTTTTTCTTTAATGTCAAGCTTTTGATGTCCAGTTCTAGCATCACTTTTTATACTGTTTTGACTGTGTCCCAATTCTATTTTTTTTGGTTGGTGGCTTGTGTGATTACTTAACTGATCGTTCCAGTGCATTAGTTGCACAGATACATTTTGAAGACACCAATCCGACGTAGTTCAATAATGTCACTGCCTGTTCTCTTTCCGTACAGGCTGGCTGTTATTAGGGTTGTCTATCAGAATTCGTATACATAATAACGCTTTCCGTTATTCTTTTTTGTTTATTAATTGGGAATTGGATAAGTCTGATGTACAAACGGTATTCTTTGTTGTGGCGTATGAGAGATAAAATGTGTGTAGGTTCTGAGTCAGTGGCAACTGAGTTCTCATAAATTCCATTTTGAATTGTTTGATAATGACCTGGCTAGTTTATTGTTTATTTAGACCATTGGTATTTTTAATCAAGCTAGTATTTTTTGAAAAAGTGTTTTTCCATTATCCTTGACCTTAGCTCTCCATTAGTCTCTGCTAACCGGTTTGCAGTTTCATTCTTTACGCCACTTATGTGGAGCTGTTAAAAGGCAAGTCATTATAAGGACTAATAATAAAATAATATATCCCTTAATTTCCTGTCTAATGTTCCAGTAAGGTTGTAATTATTATGCATCCTGCTGATAGGTTTACCATATATGACCCTCTTGTAATGGGGTCACAGTAGTTCGCTCTGTAATGTACTGTTATTTTTGTTTGTTTTAACTAATTAAAAAATGTCTATTTTGTTTTATACTTCGTATACCTGTCCTGGCAAGATTCAAAGTACTGTAAAGTACACATACCGCACTATGGAGAGAATGGTTGAGCACGCATGCACTTCTACAGAACTTTGTAAGCAAACCTATGATTGCGCCGGAACATCGTGGATAAAAGGTTGCACATGTATCCGATACTGCTGCATACCTGTGCGTGTTATATACTTACCACCATTGCGATATTTACCCCCAGTATACTTTTCAGTAGAAGAAAGAATTAAGAACTATCATGTTCACAGAATTAGAAAGAAGAATGAGACCTTCAAGTGATAAAACAAGCATTTACAAAAAAGAAAGATAATCCACACTCAATTATGAAAATAATTTTCACTTTTTTAAATAGCTTTTTTGATGGTAAAATGTTGCAAAAAGGTGTACAATAATATTAGCATAGACTCAAAATGCACGGTGAGTCGGTCAGGTTGGTCCAAAATAGTGCAATCCACTAAATAGTATACAATATGGTACACCGTAAAGTACTTTCAATTACATCAGGGTAACTATCCACTATGAGAAACAACTGTTACTCAAATTAGCAGTCACAGAAGGATCATCCCAAATATTCGCACAGGAAGTAACTTACTTCACTGGAATGATCCACCATCTCCTGAGACATCTAATTCACGTAGTTTAATCACTTAGTACCACCTGCCAGTAGAAACAGTTACGCTCTACCACAATTTGAGAGAAAGGGGTTCTTCGGAAGGAGTATGGGAGCATAAACAATCCACAAGGACTTCCTATACAATACATACATACGAACTACCTAAAGCGCTAGCCTCATACTTCGAGCTTATCATAGTTGCTAGTATTTGTCCCCTTCCTACTCTCCCTCCCACATACCCGTTTCTACATACAACACTACCATGCTTGAAAATGTTGTGTTATATGATGAACATGTATTGTATCATGAAATGTTCTCCGTGACTGTTTCAATTTCTCAGACCCTGTTGTTTTGTCTTTTCAATGGATGACTGAAATTTTTGTATGTTTTTTTTTTTTATAGACTCAATAAAAAAAAAAGAAAAAACATATTCGAATACTAGGTGAAAAAAACTTTCATTAATCATTAAAACATGGGACTGCTGAGCCGCAAAAATATCTGACAGCACTGCTGCATGTTTGGACCACCGTGTCCCTTCAAAGACCTGCACTGTGATCTCCTGTTGTAAGGTTCTGGAGGACTCGAGCCTTCCTGAATCTTGCACCATAAAAATCATTTTGATTAAACCTGTCAACTGTTAGGAGTGCGGAGTAGAATATTTATTGTTTAGACAACATGCTTTCAATGATGCTTAACTGAGAACATTTTTACCTATGTCTGGTCATTTTCAGGTCTGGCCTAGCAGATTTAGGTGAAAACAATGTCTGTTAAGCACCAGTTAATGCACACTGTGTCACTTTAAGGAGTGTTGGGTCCATTCTTTTTTTCTATTTATCGGCTGTGATTGGTTTCAGTGGAACCATTAATTTAACTACTCAGCCAAATTATAATTGTGCCTTCGAAGAGAAGTGACATTTCCCTTTTTTCTGGTAAAAAGATAATATTAATAAAATACATCAGATTATTATAAGGGTAGAAAATTTGTTGTTATAGACAGCTGTGTGATAAAGTGCAGATAAAAATGTGCGATGTATCTGGTATTTCTGATAACTCAGGGCAAGAATTATTATTTTTCATTAGGCTCTACAACATATATTTATTATCAGTCTAGAAATTGGCTTCACAGGATTAAATGTAGACAATGGTGAAGGGCTTGCGAGAAATCCTATTCCTTAAGTCAATTTTTCATTTTTGTATGTGTATAAATACATACACACACACACACACACACACCAGATCTATATTCAGCAGACCGTTCATGTTTTATAATCCCTGCACAATATGACTCACACCATGCTGATCAGGAAATTTTAATCTCTATGGAACAGCTACCCGAGATTAATGGGAGGTCCACTCCTGGGCAGCTGCTGTCATTAATTTTGCCTGTCTCACAATAATGACATAAAAACAGCCTTTACTGAAGTACATATACATACTATATTTTTTTTAATGCTGTTGGTAATATTAAAACTATCGAGATATACAATAGGCGATTCATTCTAAATGCCAATACATTTTCTTGGATGCATTTATTTAACTGAATTGATATACGTTCTCTCCACTATTCATTCACTAAATGGGATTTATACACCTATTGCCTTTTTATTAAGCTCTGAAGGCTACTCGCCACGAGTGCTCTATCTTTTGTTGACGTACCTGTCAGTTACCCCACCCTGATCACATGATAGAAAGTCCTGTCGTTCAACCTTCAGGTCACCTGTTGAGTTACTGCTACGACTCCCTTTAGTATGAGTTGAGTGGACTAATAGTGCTTTATGTTGCCAGATCATTGTTTTTCTTTTGACATATTTTCATAGCTGTGTTTGCAATAATTAATTAATGTTTATTATAGCAGATAATGATAAACAGAAGTTATCACGGTATTTCCTTTATGTGCCTCAACCTATCTGCAAGCTATTTCTTATATGAATTGATTATATTCCGTTCAGTCATCTACACGTTCATTGGTCCTTTCATCTGTCTATCATGCACGTCTCTATGATAAACAAAGTAAAAATCAACAGCAAAAAACAGGTGTGAGGAAGGCTGAACTTGATGGACGCAAGTCTCTTTTCAGCTATCTAACTATGTAACTATGTAACTATGTTCTACACTCCTGCTCTCTCGATGATTGGCTAATTACAAAGTTTGGTAACTACCAGTACTTGGTATAAATTAAAAGGACATGAATGTGCCCTGTAAATGAAAAGTAGTATATTGGTAAGGAACGAATTAGATAATGGCATAGGCCTAGGACTATAGTTCTTCAGTAATTTCTGAAATCTGTAGTGTGTGAGTTTGTGACTTTAGTTTACACACTGGTAGCTTGGCTCATTTAGAGCCAACCTGAAACCCATATATATATTGTGTATATTTTGTGTGTATGTTCCAAAACGCATTTAGCTTTATGAGGTATTTTCCAAATAGAAAAGGCTTTAATATGATCAAACATTTTTTGGAAGACATATATGTTTTATAAGCAGTTTTATATTGTACGTAACATTTAATTGTGGGCATGAATATTTTACATTGGAAACTATTATACCTGTTTATATTTTTTATTTAAAATGATAATAGTTTCTAATATGTTAATCCCAAAGGCTTCCATTCCCCAAAGCTTTTTATTATCTCCACCAGTGGACTAGTGTCTCTTCTAACTGTTGAATCTAGAGCGAAGAAACCAACTCTAGTTAACGTACACTAGAAACAAACCAGAGACAAATTTACACAGTGCTATACTGTTATTGTATATTACATTTGATATATTTATACTGACCTTAGAATAGGATAAACCTGCCCAGCTATCCTGAACTCTATACATGTTTGGGACAGAGCACAACAGCAATATGGGCTTGCTTCGGCCCCGTCACCCCTGATGCCGTACCTACGTAACAGAGCGTTCCCTCCGGGTATGGCAGCACGTAACTTTAGAAACCTCGAGAGAATAGGTCTACAGCGCATACACCAGCTGGTGCAGGACGCGGGGGTAGTGACTTTTGACACCTTGCAGCAAAGGGGACACCTCACCCCTGCGGATTTCTTCCGCTACCTACAAATTAGAGATTTTGTAAAGCAGACATGGGTTCCGAACAGCGGCCCTAAAACCCATGACATTCTTCGAACATATCTGCATTCAGGACCATATACCTAGGGGTCTGATAACACGGCTGTACGCCCACCTCTGCTCGGTCACCAGTGACAGAGGAGAACTAACTTACACGAACCACTGGGAGAGGGACCTAGGGGAGCAGCTGGAAGGGATAGAGTGGCAGGAGATATGGGAGGCCAATCACAAATCCTCAGTATGCGTAACATTCCAAGAGCAAGCAATCAAGACAATGCTCCGCTGGTACACAACTCCGGTTAAACTGTACCAAATGAAAAAGAGCACCACTGACGTATGCTGGAGAGGGTGTGGTATAAAAGGGACGTATATCCACATGTGGTGGGAATGCCCCTTGATAGCGACTTTTTGGCAACAAATTAAAGACCTCCTGACCCAGATACTGAACAGGGCACCCCCCCCCCCCCAGACCCATGGGTATACCTACTTAGCAGGACAATAGATGGGTGGACTAGACACGAACAAAAACTCTTGCATAACATAACTCTAGCAGCCAGGAGGGCAGTGGCAGCGGACTGGATTAAATCAACTATCCCACCGATTGCGGGGGTAATCAACAGAATCAGGGAAGTACACCTGATGGACGATCTGACAGCAAGAGTCAGGGGCACCCAAAAAAGGTTCCAGAAAATATGCGCCCCCTGGGAAGATAGCCCCTGGGGATCAATCACCTATCAGCCCTGGGGACCATGGATCAAGGGATTGACCGGACAAAACTCCTCGTCGCCCCCCCCCCTCTTTTCCCTCCCCCTCCTTTTCTTTTTCTTCTAGTACCACCGGATCCATCTTTTATATTCCTTTATGCAACACTGTTATCTTCCTCCCTCTACCCGCCTAGCTAAATTCGGACACCAGGCAGATACATAGGCCTGAGAGATTGGATAAGGCTAAAACATATGGTACAGGGGGATAGGCGGTGGCCCTACCAAGGCTCACTGGAAGATAGATATGATCCTGGATCTAGCAAACCAAGAGACCACATACCCCGTCTTCATTTTTTCTTTTTCTCTGACATTCTGTCTTTCTTCCTGTCCTTTCTTCTCGCAAGTACTCTGGACTTGCACCCCGGCAGGAGGAGGGGACTGGCAGGAATCCAGCCAATATATACAAATGGATATAGCTAACTGTTCTAAGCTATACAGGCTCCATGCAATGGAAGGCGTACACGTTCTGTAACGACGGAATGTACCGTAATCACTGGTAACTGTGTAAACATTTGTCTTCAAGCTTACGGTTGTTAAATGTAACTAGCTAACGCAGCCAGATCCTCGAATCACTGCCACTGTAAATAGTTCATGTAGATTAGTAAACCCAGAAAAACTCTGGTGACATTGCAAACAATTGTATTATTTGTATGAATCCTACAGTACTAACGACACAGTTTGTCTCTCTTACAATCGTACATACCTTATATTGTTGTTTCCTAAACATTCTGTAAAACACATGTGTCAATCTATTGCATGTCTATCAGTGCAAAAATAAAGAATTAAAAAAAAAAAAGAATAGGATAAACCTTCAGAAAACAAGCATATGTCACCTTTAAGGGATACAACAGTAGACTCTCAAAGTCAGGAACCAAAGCAAATGTAAAATTGAATACCCTTTAACCTATCATTACCTAAAAACATATTATACTATTATTGTGTTCTGTTATTTCACATATTGTAATGATCACATGCCATGTATTAACACTCCACTTCATTGCATGTGTTTGATTTATTCTTGATATGGATAGAATCACAAGGAAGTGTTGTAGCACCTTTATTTCAGGTGATATCACAGAGTTCAGAGTACTCACCTAATTTCTCCTTTCTCACGTCTTTAAATAAGTACCTAAATCTCAATACTTTCCACATAAATTTTTATATAGAAACAGAATCTGTTGGCAGATGAGAACCATTCAGCCCATCTAGTTTGCCCAATTCTTAAATACTTTCATTAGTCCCTGGCCTTATCTTATAGTTAGGATAGCCTTATGTCTATCCCACTCATGCTTAAACTCCTTCACTGTGTTAACCTCTACCACTTCAGCTGGAAGGCTTTTCCATGCATCCACTACCCTCTCTGTAAAGTAATACTTACTGATATTATTTTTAAACCGTTGCCCCTCTAATTTAAGACTATGTCCTCTTGTTGTGGTAGTTTTTCTTCTTTTAAATATAGTCTCCTCCTTTACTGTGTTGATTCCATTTCCCCTATCCAGTCTTTCCTCCAAGCTATACATGTTAAGATCCTTTAAGCTTTCCTGGTAAGTTTTATCCTGCAATCCATGAACCAGTTTAGTAGCACTTCTCTGAACTCTCTCTAAAGTATCGATATCCTTCTGGAGATACGGTCTCTAGTACTGCATACAATACTCCAAGTAAGGTCTCACCAATGTTCTGTACAATGGCATGAGTATTTCTCCTGCTAATACCTCTCCATGTACAACCAAGCATTCTGCTAGCATTTCCTGCTGCTCTATTACACGGTCTGCCTACCTTTACGTCATCTGATATAATTATACCTAAATCCTTTTCCTCAGATGTTGAGGTTAGGACTCTATCAAATATTCTATACTCTACCCTTGGGTTTTATGTCCAAGATGCATTATCTTGCACTTATCCACGTTAAATGTCAGGTGCGACAGCTCTGACCATTTTTCTAGTTTACCTAAATCATTTGCCATTTGGCTTATCCCTGCTGGAACATCAACCCTGTTACATATCTTAGTATCATCAGCAAAAAAAAAAAAACATACCTTAGCATCAAGACCTTTTGCAATATCACTAATAAAAATATTAAAGAGAATGGGTCCAAGTACAGATCCCTGAGGTACCCCACTGGTGACAAGCCCAAGTTTCGAATATACTCCATTGACTACAAGTCTCTTTTGCCTGTCATTCAGCTACTGCCTTACCCATTTAACAATATTGAAATCCAAACTTAAAGATTGCAATTTATTGATAAGCCTTCTATGTGAACAGTGTCACTGAAATCTAGGTAAGCAATGTCTACTGCACCATCCTGATCTATTATATTAGTTACCCAATCAAATAAAATCTATAAGATGTGACTTTTCATTTATATATTTATTTTTATATTCTTTATTTTTGTTGTGCACAAAGAACATTACAGGAAAGCCTTGCCACAACAGCATAAGCATGCATGAGAACATCATAACATTGAAAACATTGTGGCTGAGAGTCTGCACAATTTTTATAAGTAGTTAGAGCATAGCATAACATTGAAAACTGTGTGGCTGTGGGTCTGCTAATTTTACATGTAGTGTGGCTTAACGTGAGGGTATCAGTCAAATAGATAGGTTGATTCCTGTGTGTCATGTTGGGTAACGGGAGGACAGGCTGCTATAGATGAGCTGGAGGGTGCGTCAAGAGTAGATTTCTGGTGGCGTTGTAAGTCTAGGGCAGTGCAGGTGACCCTCTACGCATTCAAGTTGGGGGTCCGCCTAAGTGAGTCGCGTTAATAGCCTCTGGGTGTCCTGCATTTATGTGAGCGTTGTCATGTATGGACTGTACGTGCAGTGAGAAGGAAGAATAGCAGGATACACATTTCAGCCTTGAGTAGTATACGGAGCGTTTTGTGGAGTACAAGCTTTGTCAATCGTCCATGATGTTGGTGTGAGTCTAAGCCCTACATGTGTGATACCTGCCAGGTTCGTCATGGTTGGCAGGTCCAGACATTTTAAAGCTTAGGTGTGGGTGAGGTGTTGCACTGACCGGGTCTCAGCTGCAAGTGGTGTGGCTCTGTAGGAGCATATTGAGAGGACTTGTGTTTTTATGTTGTGTCTGTCCCTACGCTACCAGTTCTCTCTCATGGGGTGGAGCTTTAAGAAGGTGTGAGGTAAGTTGGGTTACGGTCTTGTTGCAGGCACCGTTATAATGGCATTGTAATCTAACACAGATCTATCAAACAAAGTAAACGTCAAATGTCAAACATAAAATAAATTGTTGCAATTATCTCTGAGGTAGTCCCTGGATGCTAGGAGGGCGTCTTATACTATGGGTTCCGCAAGTGTCCTTTGCGTGTTGTAGGTGCTTCCGTGGGCTGTTTAGCAGATGAAGATTTGACTTTTTATAACACACTTAACCTCTGCAGCATTTCAAGACTCTGGCTTGTCCAACTTCTTCACATAATATTCATAGGGTTATTCACGCAAGTTAGAATTCAAAGTGAGTTTCGAATTTAATTCCAACGTATCAGAATGTAAAATATAGATGACTTACACAATATTTCCAATTCAGCTATTTTGGCCTTGACTATGAGATTCACTTTGAATTCACTTAGAATTTTCACTTTGGTAAATAACCCCATGTGTGTTACTTCATTGTCCACTCACATGGTATCATTGCTTGACACTGTTTTGCATTGTATGTCAGTCTTACATATGTGTATATTTTTTAATAAAAAAAATGTAAGAAAACAAAAATAGGGAAACCAAAATAAACATATTTTTAGTTACAAATATTATTAACGAAAAAGCACGTCATCACAGGCAAATATAAATGAAATCCTTTTCTGCTTTCCTCCAAAATTCAACAATCAGTCCTAGAATAAGGCAGAAAACACATGACAAAACGTATTTACAGTGGTTTGACCAAAACCAATGGTATAGATCTGCCCCACCAGCATTGTATTATTATTATTATTATTATTATTGCCATTTATATAGCGCCAACAGATTCCGTAGCGCTATACAATATTTTGAGAGGGGGGGATGTAACAATAAATAGGACAATTACAAGAAAACTTACAGGAATAATAGGTTGAAGAGGACCCTACTCAAATGAGCTTACAGTCTATAGGAGGTGGGGTATTAGAAACATTAGGATAGGAAATATCAAGTAGGAGTGAAGCAGAGCTGGAGGAGAGAGCAAAGCACTGTCCCATAGGAGAGAGCAAGAGACAGGTATGTAAGGTAGAGATTACTCTGGGAGGCCATACGCTTTCCTGAAGAGATGGGTTTTAAGGCCCTTCTTAAATGATTGAAGACTAGGGGAGAGTCTGATGGCAGTAGGCAAGATGCAAGTGTATATCTGTAAGTGTGTTTGCCAATGTCTGTTTTTGTGTGAGAATGTGTATCTGACATTATGTATCTGTGTATGTGTGTGTGTGTGTGTGTGTTTTGCAGTGTGTACTTGAGTATGTATTTGTGTGTATGTTTCACAATGTGTAGTGATTGCGTGTGTTGTACAGTATGTCTGTTTGAATGTATGTGTGGGAGAGAAGCTGTGTGTCTGAGAGAGTGCGTATAGCTGGTTTTCTAATAAACTCATGAGTTTCTATAGTAGTGATTTTTTGTACATGCCAATTGAGATGGAACTTTATCTAATAAGAGGCTGTTTAGTCTTTATGTACGAGTTTCCATGTATTTATGTATCTCAGGTGTGTTTGCTTAAATCAATTATTTAACAGCTTGTATTTAGAAATCCAATCTTTTTTTTGTATTTTGACACGTAGGAGATATTTTGCCAGAAAAGTAGTAGGTTTTCTAAATAATGAATGTTGTCGTTTGAACAATTTCTGCAAGTAGTCTCCAGCCTGCCTCTGAATGATTCACTGAGCCTCCAGTGCTTTGTACGTGGTTGGTGGGCCTCGTTCGTCACTAGGTCTATTGGGGAATTGTTAAAAATAAGAACGTTCTGTATGGAACAAAAACATAGCTTATTAATTAGCTGGAAGAACTAGCGCTAACAGCTGATGGAAGTGGTGATGGTAATGCGCTGATCAGGTCATCTTGAAAAAATGTTTAGTTGACCATTGATAACTACCAAGCATGTAAATAACTACCAATATTTTACATTTTATCATACCCCCAACACTGGGAGTGATATACAGTGATATCACTGGTGATCCCCACAATGGCAGTTCCACCAAGTAAGTGTGTGTGCCCACTCACAGATTAGGGCATGTCAGCCTGACCTTTAAAGGAAAACTTTCACCTGAAAACTATTTTTTAATATAATGCCTTTTTCATCTGGAAGGAATAAAATATAAAAATAAAATGAAGTATGCATTAAAACATTTTTTAAAACTCATCTGTATCTTTCCGTATATTCTATGCTTGGGGCAGGGACATTGCTGGGGGGAAGGGGGAGAAGACTGTCACAGATATACACATACAGACACACAGTCACACAAACATGCACACAGTCATATAAACAGCAGACTCAGTGACACAGATACACACTCTCAGAAATACAGGTACACAATCAGTCATACAGTCTCAATACACATGGGAACTAGTGGAAGTTTTATTTAAGTTAGCTGCCCCTCAGCCCAATATAGCTGGGAAGGTGGGGAAGGTGTTGGTGCTATATAGGGGAGTTAAAGGCAGTGATAGGGGAATATGTACTGTAATTAGGGGTTAGGGGCTGTAGCAGGGGTCTAGAGGGAGGTTGGGGCTGAAGGTGGGGTTAAGGGATTTAGTGGTGGTATTGGGCCTGAAGTGGGTTTGGAAGGCTGTAGTGAGGAGACAATGGCAATAGTGAGGTATATAGAGCAGTAGTCAGTAGAGGAAAAGTGGGGAATTAGGGTATGGAGAAGGAGGTTAGGGGCTGTAGAGGGGGGTGGTGCTTAAGGTGGGGTTATGGGATGCAGTGGTGGTATAGGGCATGTAGTGGAGGGCTAGAGCCAATAGTGGAGGGTGAGGTGCATAAGTTGTGGTGAGGGCAGAAGTTGGGGTGAGAGGATGTTGTAGGCTGAGGGAATGTAGTGGGGGTTAGGTGGTGTAGTGGGGGGTTTGAGGCTGAAGTGATGGGTTAGTTGGTCTAGTGGTGTAGATAAAGGGTTTTAATAAAAAAAATAAAAAAATAAAAATATATATATATATATATATATATATATATACATATATATATATATATATTTTTTTTTCTTTTAAATACAGTTTCTTCCTCCCTCCCTGAGTCTTCCCTTTGGTCAGATAGTCTTACCTTTGGTCAGATAGGGGGAATCCTGATTATTGCTTGTCCAGTGAGAAATGCAGCTTGTCTCAGCAGGCACTGGAGATGTATAAATGCTTTTTCAGCCTCACCCCTTTTTACCCCCACACTGTGTGTGAATCAGGGAGCAGTAATATGACATGTGTTATGTCCCATCACCTCCACCCGGCATGAACGCTGAGCCTGAGCTGAGGAAAGGTGCTGCTTTTTGGCCATGCTACAGTAAGGGGGAGCATGCAAGGTTTATTATATAGTGGCTGGCCTGCACTAAATTGATAACCAGTTTGTCTCACTATCTACTTTAAGGTTTATTATGAGTCGTGAGTGCCCAGCTCTAGCCCAGAACAGGGGAATCTGGGCTAATAATAATAAAAGGCACATTTTATACCCGGGGCTTTTCGGGGGCCCACTTGTGGCTCTAGCCCAGGTCAGCCGCCCTGCAAACGCCCCTGGCAAGAAGTGAAGCAAGGAAGACTATAAATACAATATTAAATGGAGGCCTAAATGACAGCTGGACAGGAACCTGAAAGTGGGACTGTCCAGCCAAAAGCAGGACTGTTGGAAGCTCTGTTTTATTATTCCTCACATTCCTTGTCTATCTTTCCTGTTTGTAATGCATTGATCTTCACCTTAAATAGCAAACTTAACATTTTGTTTAGATTTTATTCTGTAAATCTCCTTTTAAGATGAGAATATTTCTTTTTAGGTATTACTTAACTTTCCAATAATGCTTGCGTGAGGATTTCAAGAATTTCAATTGAGTAGTATCTGACAGATGTAATGCTCAGCTTTTAAACATTATGCTATGTTGCTTGCATGTGTCAGTCTTACATTGATGTGATCACAAAATATGCATCTGAATGTGCAACTTAAGACATCTCAAGGTCATTTGGGTGTTTGAAAAATGTCCAGATTCCATACATTGTCTATAGACTATTGACACTTACGTTGTTGTTTGCATAATAGACACCTAATCATTCAGATTAGTAATTGCAGTCTCCAAATATAGACTAGAACTGCTTTTGGTATATGCCACAATTGCAATTATGGGTTGGATTCAGGGGCTCACTTGGACTTTTGTGCACATATTTTAATATGTAGTCCAGTTTTTATCTATGCTATTTTGAGAGAGCATACCATTTTATTGTATATATTGTTCTAGCAGTTTTGCTAGCAAACGGACAGATTGGGAGAAAAACCTGTTTAAAAATGCTGAGGCATTGACTGACAAGGGAAAGAAGAAAAGACCTCCCACAGCAGGTCATTCTGCTCTCCCAAGCATAGCAACAACAGTGCATGTGCTGCAGTTGCTATGGAAACCCCCTAGCAGGCGCTTCCATTGCCAGCTACAGAGTATAGGAACAGAATGATCTGACATCACTCAGTGTATTGTCAGCATGTCAGTGTCACTAAGGAGGTTTGTCCTGCGTTGGGAATGCGACCCAAGCAGGGCAAATCAAATAAGAAAGGTGGCGGAGCAGAGGACGGCCTAGAGGTGGATCAGGATGTTACATGAAGAAGAACAATACCTACATATCTATATTTTACATTTGTATGTCATGTATATGGGAGCAATTTAACATAAGTTTATTTTTCCTATACAGGTTCACTTTAAAAAAAACTGGTATGTAAAATGTTAAGGAAGCTGCATTTCCTGAAATATCTTCAGTTCCTGACACATGTCCATAAGAAATGACCCCATTTGTATATACTTTTGTTATAATTTAACTTCTATTTGTTGCATAAATGGTGGATTCGATGTAAAAATCTTGCTAGATAAGAGACTCCAGATGTAAACTCCAAAATGTTTTTATGCATATAGGGTCTCGGGGACCAAGAAACGCTACAAATTAGTAAGCAAATGGTTAGTAGTGATATGGAACACTGTGCCCACAGACTACAAGCACCATAACCACTTCAGTCATTTGACATCGTTTTGGTGCCTACATTGTTTGTTTAACCCCCTTAAGGACCAAACTTCTGGAATAAAAGGGAATCATGACATGTCACACATGCCATGTGTCCTTAAGGGGTTAAAGCAGGATTCTGCAAACTCTGGTCCCTCATATGTTGCTGAGCTACAACTCCCATGATTCTCTGGCTATCTATTATATTCAAAGCATAGGAGTTGCAGTTCAGCAACCTCTGGAAGGACAGACTCTGGAGAACCCTGGTTTAAAGGAACACTCCATACTTCTAAAGCACCTAAAGGACCACTATAGGCACCCAGACAACTTCAGCTCAATGAAGCGGTCTGGGTGCCATGTCCCCCTAGTTTTAACCCTGCAGCTGAAAACATAGCAGTTTCAGAGAATGTTTACACTGCAGGATTAATCCAGCCTCTAGTGGCTGTCTCCGTGGCCGCTTCCGCCATTTACACAGAGTAAATTGCACTTATTGGACGCTGGATGTCCTCACGGAGTCCAGTGTCAAAAAAGATCCCAATAGGAAAGCATTGAGTAATGCTTTCCAATGGGCTGGTTTGAATGCGCACGCACCTCTGGCCGGGCATGCGCATTCGGCTCCACTTGGAATCTGACGTTGATAGAGGAGGAGAGGTCACCAGTGCTGACGGAGCCCGCCCATTTATTGGGTGCAGAACGGGGCCCTAGTCACCTAGTGTTAGGAATACATATTTGTATTCCTCACGCTAAGTATCCTCTTTTTTTTTTTTTTTTTTTCATTTTACAAAAAGTACAGATTACAATAGAAATTGGCACTTTTATAAGTAAGTACACATACTAAACAGTGATTTAAAAAAAAAAAATAATAATATTTGTACTTGGGCAGTGCAGTGGCCCAAGTACTAGCTTTTGCATCCCTTTGTTTGAATGACACATTGTCTTAAACCTAAACAATTTGATGGAAGCAATTCAGCAATTGAAAGACTGACTGAAAGGACATTCCAAGCACCATAAAAACGTGTGGTGCCAGGAGGTCTCGTGACCACATCTGCCTGCAAACAGTTGATTAAATCTGCACCGATTTGCAACAATTGCTAAAGCTAAAAAGCTGAGTGTTCGGTGCCTGATGTCAATAAAAGGAGGGTATAATTCGTCCTCTGCCCATCCCTATATTAGTACTACATTCTGGATGGATTTTGTATTGATATCACTATATATAATATACTAAAGAGAGCTCTCTGGAAAATCTAGGAACCTTTGAACATTTTATAATGTTTTTCTGCATATCTTATTGTATTACATATATAAAGCTTTAAAAAAATATCAGTCAGTTCCAGCCTAGCTTGCCCCTAAAATATGCATTTAAAATCCAACACAGATATGTGGACATCAAAACATTGACCAAAACTCAGGCCATTATTTAAAGGGATAACTGAGCACCATAATAACGTATCCTTCTTGCATATATTTTGGTCCCCTGTCTACATCTAGTTGCATATACCTAAAGTGATTGCCAAATTGCCAATTGCTGCATTGATAAGCCCAGCCTCTTTAACACTGTGCCGGATCACGGTTACCAAATACCTCTTACCTGTATACACATTTTATGCATTATGGATAATGGATTACATTTCCTCATATGATATCCTAGACCAGTGATGGCTAACCTTTTTGAGCCCGAGTGCCCAAACCGCAATACATGCCAACTTTTTTTTCATTAAAGTGCCAACACGGCAATTAAACCCAAATACTGAGGTTTAAGTTTAGAAAAAACAACTCGTACTGTTGTCCGAACTAATGCATTTTGTTTTAAAAGAACACAGAGAGTTCAATGATAAAAATTTTAAATAATGATATAAATAGATACAATTAAGCTTATATTTATTAGGGGTACTGCTGGAGGGGTAGGGGTACTGCCGGGGGGTAGGGGTACTGTGTGTGGGGGGGTAGGAGTGCTGTGGGGAGGTAGGGGTGCTGTGGCGGGGGGGGTAGGGGTACTGCTGGGGGGGTAGGGGTGCTGTGGGGGGTAGGGGTACTTCTGGGGGGGTAAGGGTACTTCGTGTGGGGGGTAGGGGTGCTGTGGGGGGGTAGGGGTGCGGTGGGAGGGTAGGGGTACTTCTGGGGGGGTAGGGGTACTGTGTGTGGAGGGGTAGGGGTGCTGGGGGAGTTAGGGGTACTGCTGTGGGGGGGTAGGGTACTGCTGTGGGGGGGTAGGGGTACTTCTGGGGGGTAGGGGTACTTGTGGGGGGTAAGGGTGATGTGGGGGGTCACATCACCAAAAAGTACCCCTTTTTGGGGAGGTAAGGGTACTTCTGGGGGGGTAGGGGTGCTGTGTGTTAGTATCCTCCCCCTCCCTCCCTCCCTCCTTCTTACCTTTAATGAAGTAGGGGGGGGGGAACACAGCCATCCCTGGTGGTCCGGTGGTGGTAAGCACTGCAGGGGGAGGGATCTGTGAAGCAGCTCCCCTGTCCTCCCACGCGATGCTGTGTGGAGCTTTGCCATGGTAAGCTCGGCAACGCTCCACACAGCATCGTGCGGGAGGACAGGGGAGCTGCTTCACAGATCCCTCCCCCTGCCTCCCGACACGGAAGCAGAGTAGGCGCCTGCCCAAAAGAGGCAGGCGCCTACTCTGCATTGATGGTGAACCTATGGCTGCGTGCCCACAGAGAGGGCCCCGGCGTGCCACCTGTGGCACGCGTGCCATAGGTTCGCCATCACTGTCCTAGACTGAATAGGCATGCTTTTTCTCAATTTGTTTAAAAACAGAACTGGTAGAACTACACCAATAGGGTCTTTGCACTAGAATAAGTGGTTATGGTGCTTATAGTATCCTTTAATAGAATCTAAACTTTTACCAAAAGTTAGGAATCGTTTAATTCTCTTATAAGTGTACTAGTGCTATAAAAAGTGCTATGAGCTCACCCCATTGTCCAGACAAATATATACATACATGACTGTTTATAAATAACATAGAGAATAGGGTGAATCTAATATATATATATATATATATATATATATATGATGTAGATTAATTTAGAAATAAACAAATAGATTTTTAAACATATCTGTTCCTGTCCAAATCTGAGATGATTAAATTGCGTATACGCAGAAGTAAATTCACACTGACACACGGAGTTCAGGTTAAAATAACTTCGAGAAAATTTAATGGCATCTGATTAAAAACGGGCTCGCAGACCCTTATAACAGCAAAATTACATCATCATTGCATATCAAGATATCAGTAAATAAACATCATTAATTGGATTAAATGTTAAGTGGCTATGTCAATGTCCACCCATCAATATTATTAATTGGCTCAAGAACTAAGTGGTTAGCTAGGTGTCCTCCCACCGGGAGGTGGTATTGTTCTGGACACGGGTGTGGACAGATGGCTCAAGCGCCATCTTACCCAGCACGAGGCTTACTCGTGGGAAGGGGGGCTTGGGCGTCATTTTACGTAGTTAGTGATGTCAGACTCGTGGTCAGGTTCAGGGTTCTTTTTATGAATAGAACATTTCATTAGGCCAGCTTCCCATGGCCTTGGTTATACTTTGTTGCATGTTACAGGAGATTCAATAATTCCGGGGTTAGTCATGTCTTTATAGAAAATACAGTCTCTATTCATTACACTAAATGCTGTTAGGAAATTCTGTCATGTAATGTAGTCTAAAATGGAGGATCTGTCAGGTAATGTGGTTTAAAATGGAGTTAGTGCAAAAATTCAACACAGGTTCAATACAGGTTTTTAATAATTCTACATCACATATATATCATATATATATATTAGATTCACCCTATTCTCTGTGTTCAACACGTTTCCTGATCTGTGCAGAACCAGTATAACAATTTTCCGATTTAGTAGATCGGCAAATGCAAAAATCAAAAGTTAGGTAAAATACAATTAGCATTAAAAAAATCATAGTCCTTCTAAAAATAGGTACATTATAATCTCGTGAATAGTCTTTTAAAATTCCTTGGTGTTCAGGTAATCCAGAATTACATCTTATTCCACAGCTTTGTACCGATATATAAAAATAAATCAAAACATAAAAATATGTTAAAAAGTATCTTTCTCACTTAATTAAAAGCAGAGATACGGTATATTGAAAAATGTAACTTTTATTGAAACATTAAAATACCGTAGTTATAGTTAGTAAGATTTATAAACAGTATTTGTCTCTGTTAGGAGACACATACAGTTGCAAGAAAAAGTATGTGAACCCTTTGGAATGATATGGATTTCTGCAAAAATTGGTCATAAAATGTGATCTGATCATCATCTAAGTCACAACAATAGACAATCACACTCTGCTTAAATTAATAACACACAAAGAATGAAATGTTGCCATGTTTCTATTGAACACACCATGTAAACATTCACAGTGCAGTTGGAAAAAGTATGTGAACCCTTGGATTTAATAACTGGTTGAACCAGTAATAACTTTAACCAAACATTTCCTGTAGTTGCAGATCAGACGTGCACAACGGTCAGGAGTAATTCTTGACCATTCCTCTTTACAGAACTGTTTCAGTTCAGCAATATTCTTGGGATGTCTGGTGTGAATCGCTTTCTTGAGGTCATGCCACAGCATCTCAATCGGGTTGAGGTCAGGACTCTGGCTGGGCCACTTCAAAAGGCGTATTTTCTTCTGTTTAAGCCATTCTGTTGATTTACTTCTATGCTTTGGGTCATTGTCCTGTTGCAACACCAATCTTCTGTTGAGCTTCAGCTGGTAGACAGATGGCCTTAAGTTCTCCTGCAAAATGTCTTAATAAACTTGGGAATTCATTTTTCCTTCGATGATGGCAATCCGTCCAGGCCCTGACGCAGCAAAGCAGCCCCAAACCATGATGTCCCCACCACCATACTTCACAGTTGGGATGAGGTTTTGATGTTGGTGTGCTGTGCCTCTTTTTCGCCACACATAGTGTTGTGTGTTTCTTCCAGACAACTCAACTTTGGTTTCATCTGTCCACAGAATATTTTGCCAGTACTGCTGTAGAACATCCAGGTGCTCTTGTGCAAACTGTAAACGTGCAGCAATGTTTTGTTTGGACAGCAGTGGCTTCCTCTGTGGTATCCTCCCATGAAATCCATTCTTGTTTAGTGTTTTATGTATTGTAGATTCGCTAACAGGGATGTTAGCATTTGCCAGTGACTTTTGTAAGTCTTTAGCTGACATTCTAGGATTCTTCTTCACCTCATTGAGCAGTCTGCGCTGTGCTCTTGCAGTCATCTTTACAGGACGCCCACTCCTAGGGAGAGTAACAGCAGTGCTGAACTTTCTCCATTTATAGACAATTTGTCTTACCGTAGACTGATGAACAGCAAGGCTTTTGGAGATACTTTTATAACCCTTTCCAGCTTTATGCAAGTCAACAATTCTTAATCGTAGGTCTTCTGAGAGCTCTTTTATGCGAGGCATCATTCACATCAGGCAATGCTTCTTGTGAAAAGCAAACCCAGAACTGGTGGTGTGTGTTTTTTATAGGGCAGGGCAGCTATAACCAACACCTCCAATCTCATCTCATTGATTGGACTCCAGTTGGCTAACATCTCTCTCCAATTAGCTCTTGGAGATGTCATTAGTCTAGGGGTTCACATACTTTTTCCAACTGCACTGTGAATGTTAACATGGTGTGTTCAATAAAAACATGGCAACATTTCCTTCTTTGTGTGTTATTAGTTTAAGCAGACTGTTATTGTCTATTGTTGTGACTTAGATGATGATCAGATCACATTTTATGACCAATTTGTGCAGAAATCTATATAATTCCAAAGGGTTCACATACTTTTTCTTGCAACTGTATATGGGCAAATAGTATGTCAAGTGCAGACTTTAAGCAGGTTGCACGGCATCCCAAGTTTCAGCAAGTTGGGTCTGCACCAAGCTTTATGTCAGGGTCTAGCGTGGACTGGATGCTGATGATAGGAGTCAGTTCCTCTCCAAACGCTTTTCTCTGCTCCTGCTTCCCAGAAATCAGCCCTGTTAGCAATTTTTGGGATCGGTTAGACGTCTTACCTGGAGTCTGCTGGCTGCTGGTCCACATCTCCAGTACCTCCAGCAGACGGTCAGAAGCTCACTATCTATGCCAAATCAGGTGGTGTGAATCTGACACTCTCCGCCAATGAACTAGCCCTTGGTTTATCAACGAAGAACTAACAAAATACCCTAAGCAGACAGGAAGCAGATCCCAGGTCAGACATCAAACCATTCTAAAACAGTTTGACTCCTTACAATGAAGGGGCACCAGTGCACTGCTGGCGTTACAGTGCAGTATAGTTGTTATGGTGCTAGGGGTGTTCCGTTAACTGTCAGCACACTAGCATAAATCCATAGACACATACTAGCTCACTCTCATAGACACCCACCCACACAAGAACAGACGTTTACGCATACAAAATATAAATCAATGCTCAAATAAATGTATTTTGAGACAAGCATTTCTCTACTATCAATCACATTTTGTTGTCTCTCCATTCTTCAAAAGCTAGTTCAGTATATTAAAGCCCAAGTATTCTTATATATAGAATATAAACAGAAATTCTTATTCTGTTCAATAATTTGCAAAGTATAAGACTAAACTAACTGAGATTCCACCACAAATGTGAATTTCTACTTCTGGAAATATTGAATGAAGCTACCGGGCAAGTAATTTAATATTAACGATGCAGAAAATCCAAGATCCAGATTCTAGTATCAATATTTTTTATTTTATTACCTTCTGTGGTCCATGTTTCTGATAATAAACAAAGAGTTGATTACAAAATTTCCTTAAATTATTTTGCAGCCCAAAATGAACAAGGGCATCAATTGTAGGTGCCATCACAAAATAACTCACAAGCTCTATTAGTTAAGGTTGCCAAATCGCCTGGTTTTATCAACGGATCAATTTGCAACCTCTGAAATCTGTTAGATACCTTGAACTCCAATCTGCTATTATATTTGATAGCTCTGGACGATATTATGTTTGGAGTTTAATGTTCCTTTTTAGACAAGACTGCCATTCCCAAGTAATTTATGTGTCTCACCGCTGATACATTGTCAATCCGCAGCACAATACATTGATTTAGTTTGCCATGTCAAACTCTTCAGAGCAGAAGAACTAGTCAAAGCAATTTATATGCAAATATGAGTCTTCTCCGGACTGTGTTTTCCTTCACTCACACGGTTCCTGCGATAGGCTTCCCAACCCAGGAGACTGACTTCTAGCTCTCTACCTTTGTTCAACTCTAACCAAATATTGCTTGTCTACCCCAACCCTTTTTGGGTTTCACCCAACAATGAAATTCGTCCTTCACTTCTGTATCAAACGGTTGACGTCTGTATACTTTATTCTTCTGCATAGGTCTATTACTGATAATGCCTATAGAAGGCCAGAAAATATCCTTGACAAATTAACGGAGTGGCCAAAAGCCAATTAATATGGTGCGCAAGATTGAGGTTAATAATAAACATAGAAGGTGAGCCTTTTAGATGGCAGCTGCATAACTTGCACTCTCTCTTATAGTAATGTAGACAGTTTTATTTTTAAGATGCTTGTAATTGTTGATATATGTTTAAGTTTTTGTTTTTTTTCCAAATACTTTGATCGATTAATTCTATTTTTAAGAGAATGGTCTCTTTAAAGGGGCGGGGCCTAGCAGCACACAATATTCCATATTCGTTGTCCTCGAGCATCATGAATATAATCTACTCAATTATGCTTACATGCCACTGCATCCACCTGGAAAAAGTCTGGGTGCATGTCTTTCTTTTACATTCTGGGCACATTCCAAGGGTCTACCTCAAAGGCGACACTAAGTAATCAGTAATGTTCATTCAAGGCCTAATACTCACCTGGTGGCCCAAGTCATTGGTCGACTGAGGCAGAGGAAATTGGGCAAAAATTCCAGAAAGCATTATTTACTACTCCAAAAGAGATCCAAGTTATCGGTTTTATGTTCCAAGACTCGCCTCATTGGAAGACTGTTCTCCCTCAGGACTTTGAGGCCTACAGGTCACTAGTGGAGTATGATGCTATGGAGTCCTACCATACCAACACCTGAAGATGAGGTATTATTGGCTCTAGAGTAGAACACCCTGGTGACAAAATGGGGAATTCTCTTACCCCACTGGACTTGTCCCACTTTATTAGTTACCTTATAGCTTAAGTGCTACTGGCTAAGCAAACCAAGCAATTCTTTCATGGGCTTTACAAGATTACCTAATCACTGCAAACACCCAACAAAGCCTTTCAGTACATTATCCTGAGATGTCAACCGCTCACTGACAATCTTCGCATAATGTCAACATCACATGAAAAAGCACCTTATGAGTTTGAATCAAATAATCTCTTCTCTTCTGTAATGATTTAAGCAGATCCACAATAGGGTGGAGAAAGTCAATGCAACCCATCACTAAAACATTCTGAGAAGCTGATCTAACATATTACTGGTCAGTTTCTAGAGCCCTTACGATACCAAAGAAGGAATTAAATTTAGATACGATACCAAAGCTGGCGGAAATGGACACTTATCTAAAGACTATAGGCTTACCTGATCTAACATCCAGCGCCTCTGGCCCTCCTCTTACGCACTCTTGGGGTGTCACTAAAGTAATGCCTTTTGTCCCTTGCAGGATTTGGGAGCATGACTGTATATACCTTTTGTATGGGTGTGCCCCCCAATTCCCATTTTTGTCTGTGTAGATTTGGAATCTAGATCAGATTCCTATTGGGTTGAGCACCCCATCCATTTGCTAAGGGTGCCCCTTTGGAGGTGACCACGGGAGAGCTTAAATTGAGGATTCTCTTGAAGCAGTTTATACTGCAAGTAGGTATTGTAGGTTAGCATGTAAATCTCCAATATTAAAATTAGTGTAGGACCCAACGATATTAGGGTACTGTGACGTAATGGTGGGCTTAAAACAATATAGCCATGTGGTTGAACTGAATCCCCATATTTGTTTGCTGGGATGGGTGATTTTGGGTAGCCTTGTTAAATGTAAAGCTGTATTTTTGTATATTTGTGCGCTGTATTTTGATTATGTTTTGGTCTTTACGGCAGCACCACAGCTTGGAAAGCATGTTCTGGGTGTGCCCCCAATTCCCGTTTTTTTCTGTATATACTTTTTGGCCACATATCCAGTTTTGTTTTGTTTGTTTACAAGTAATTTTTTTTTAAATGTTTCTTTCCGATCCACCTTATGGCAGAGTAAGGTCCGTGCTAAAATAACAAAAATGGCAACACTATTGTGTTGTAGTTTGTGCCTTACAGCTGATTCACAAATAGTTCCTCTTTTTATACGTGCTTATACAGCGATGGTTATAAAACAGGAATTTTGATTCTCACCCCCACCGTTACCCCATAGGTTAGGGGTATATATATTTACTAACGGGGCTATCCTATTTCTTTATATTTACTAGACAGTATTGGGATCTAACTGTAGATAAGTTATATCTTGATATACAGCCTAAGCTCCACTTTTTCACAACATTAAAAAATGGGTACAATACTGCGATAATTGATTCATGAATGCTCATTGACAATCTATTATTGCCTATATCATATGTCATGTGTCACCCGCAAAAATATATATTGAAAAAAAACTTACGTTAATTGTGGGTTAAATCTGGGTTATTTACTAAAGTGAAAATTGTTTGGAATTCAAAGTGAGTTTCAAGTTTAAGGACAAAATAGCAAAATTTAAAAAATGTTTGTTTCTAGGTCAGCAATTTTGGCCTAAAATGGGAAATTCCCTACAAATTCCCAACAATTCTCAATTTCGTGTATATTGTTTTGAATATGTTTATTAGAGTCGCAAGAATGCGTAGGCAGACATTTTACGAGTCAGTAAAAATAACGTTTGGTTGCCTGCGCAGAGGCATAGAAGTCAGAATAAACAAACAATACAGAGACAGGTGAATGCACTGTTAAGCTGAATGGTCTTACTACATTACGCAGGCTATTGCTAGTGGTGCTGTTCCAGCTAAGGGATACATAAACAGACTCTTTACATGGAGCTCGGTATTAGCACCTCGTAGGTTATGATTCTAACATGCAAGTTTCAGCTATCATCAAACATAGCGCAGTACATCTATATAAGCATAACCCTATACTTTATTGCATAGTCTGATTCTGTCTGAGTCCACAAAATCCACATGTTCAAGATTACAAACACATCTAGAGACTAAGCTAAGACCAGTGAAACTGTAAGCAGATTGTTTCTTAACATTGGGTGATATGATGGGGGTATAAACCTCCGGCTTTAGATCTACGAAACATTACATTTATGAAAGGGTTGCGCCTAGTATGTTATGTCTCCAACATGCAAAAGTAACGTTCACATAAGAAATTAAATGCACTGATAAAAATAATAATTGATCAGAAGATATAAATTGACACGTTGCTGCATGGCGCCAGGTGCGAGGGTGCCAACCAGCTCGGAGATGGCGCCCGGTGCGAGGGTGCCAACCAGCTCGGAGTTCTGAACCTCCCAGGGCCTCTCTCCGGTTTTGCTTCACCATGCGGTTCCTTTTCCAGTCCCCCAGGCATCCCCAGTCACAGAAGGTCCCCTTCCTCCCCACCCCCAATGCTGTCGAACGTGCCCGCGGTAAGGTCCACCGTGCTGTGAGCACTCAGAGACTGCAGCTGTCCAGCGTCCCCCCCCCCTGTAGAGTCCACCAGGACTCCAGTCTCCTGCACCTCCCCAGCTCCGGTAAGGCCTCTTTGGAGCTCCAGCCCCGTCCTGCCTCACCCTCCTACTTGGTGCCGGCAAGCAGCCCTCCCGGTCACGGTCCACCGAGTGGTCTGCGCACCCCAGCTCCACAGGGCTCACAGATTTGGGGGCATTTTCCCGGACCACCACCAAATCCGAAAAACAGGGCCGGCTCCATGCCGGTCGGTTCGCCGCCCAGGGGAGTCTAGTCGTGGGACCCGCTGTCCCGTGGGGGCCGAGGCGCCCTGGTCTGGGTTTCCGTTGTGTGCGTGGGGTGCCCTCCCCGTTGCTTTTTATGCGCGGGGTATCCGTCCGCCATTTTGGCTCCGTGAGGGAGGACAACACTCACCGGATGGGCCCCCTACTCCAGTCTCCGAAGCTCGGACTCTTGGGCCGGGACCACCCCTCCCCCGGCCGGGGGGGGAGCGGGGCCGGATCCGACCCCCTGCATGCCTCTTGCGTATTGCAGTTCCCGCTCATGCGGCTTGTCACAGGCTTTATGGGCTTTTTGTGCTCCGTTAGCGGTGCCCGCCGGGTTTGTGCCGCAGCTCCCCGTTCTCTGGCTCCTCACCATCCGACCACCTGTCTTTTCCTCGGTTGGTTGGAGCGATTTCGGGTCCAATTGTGGGTATTTTATGCAGCTTGTAGCCGGAGCCAGCAAGGGTGGCTGCCGCTCGGCTCGGCCGCCCGGCCCCGCCCCCCGTGTATATTGTAATATTTAGTGTAACATTGTATATAAGAGACCACTACACATATTATCCTAATCTAGAGATCGCCTGTGTTAGGTAAAATATATTCATATGGCTAATTGTGTGAATGGCTCAGTATAGTGGACTCTAAGAAGGGCATATGAGTTGCATATTTTAGTGACCAAATAAATGGATGCTCCAATATGGGTCAATACAGTAAATTACAATTAAGTTGAGGTTTCATATGTAACGGGCCGAACACTGTAAGAGATTATACTCACATATTTAAAATGTAAAGATTTTATTTTTCTGTGCATCATAAATGTTTACACACTATGCCTTTTTTTTTTTTTGACAATTTTTATTTTTCCATAAAGGTTAGGGTTACAGAAAAGAGGGGGAAATGGGGTGTGAGGTATAATTCACTTGGTGTATACAGAACAGCAATCATAAAGCATTGTATAAATTACAATAAGTGCACAGTTGTAGTAGAACTAGTATAACGTGCGTACATTTGTGCATACAGTTGGAACTTGGTTGAACAGAGAGGGGGGAGGGAGAGGAAAAGAGGGAGGGGAAACAAGAGCTCCAGCGTGGGTAGCTAGCTTCTCGATAAGGCATCTGTATATACCGTGTGACGACATATGTCAATGTTGTGTGTGTGTATCATGAGTCTTCCTCTAAGGTCTCAAGTTGGGTGTTTTTTGGCCCATGTTTCCCACACTTCATGCCTCCAGCTTTGTTTTAGCGTTAAATTCGCTGTGGCCAGTTCATATCTACCTACTTGAGGGAGGTTTCTAAGATCTGTGTGTGCATTTAGGAGGGAATACTTTGTTCAGATCAGTTTTCTTGCTGGTTTAGCCGTCATGAGTAAAAACATTTACTAGGCTAGTTTGCGTTTTTATGGTAGGAGTAATCACTTGGGCTTTCCACCATGAACATAGTTGCATATAAGAGAACCTTTCTACACTTGGAACTGTGTATAGGTCATAAAATACA
Organism: Pelobates fuscus; assembly: GCF_036172605.1. Taxonomy (NCBI): domain Eukaryota; kingdom Metazoa; phylum Chordata; class Amphibia; order Anura; family Pelobatidae; genus Pelobates; species Pelobates fuscus. The sequence goes on from NC_086321.1 coordinate 326,359,707, forward strand.
ATTTTCAAATGCAAATATAAATTTTCTAATTATAACAGTTTCCCTTGGGATTGTAGATCAAAGAGATATTTTAGGTTACATTTGTTCCAAATTTTTAAATTAAACTCAGGGATTAAAAAGGCTAAGGTCTTGATAAGAGTAGCCAGCGAGGGTGGCAGCTGCATAGGAGCCTCTGTGATGAGTCCCAAACTGTTAGGATTGTGATCGTGGTAGGGAGTGCTTGCGTGAGATCCGGCCTCTGGGACGGAGTTAGCCAGACTAAGGTAGATATGTCACATTGTCGTGTCCAGTGTTGTTCAATTTGTACCCACTGTGATGTGTTGGGGTATTGTTGAGCTGACAGTAGACTGTTTAGGAAACCAAACCAATAAAGTTGCAGGTTTAGTAGGCCCATACCTCCAGTTCGTGTAGCCCTATAAAGCGTGGAAACTGCAATCCTAGGCTGCTTCCCATTCCAGATAAACAGGTTTATCTGCTTTTGTAAAGCTTTAAAATATGCAGACTGGACTATTAGTGGGACTGTTCTAAACAGATATTGCAGTTTTGGTAAAATAACCATTTTAACTGCGGCTATTCACCACGACCATGAAATAAGTTTGTGTTTCCAGTTGTGTAGGGTTGCAGAGACACCTTTACTTAATTGGACATAGTTTAGGTGATATAGTCAGGATAATTGAAAAGGAAGCAACCCCCAGGGATGTCACGTAGTCGGTGCGCCAGTTGTAGAAGTAGGCATTCTGCAGTTCCGGACTATAGATATCCTCCATCCCCGACCCCATGGCCTGCGTTTTTGTGAGATACAATTTTTAGTAGGAGAATCAGCTATAGGAATGTAGGATTTCATGAAATGCCGGCAGCGATGTGGAGGGGTTTGTGAGGGTTAAGAGTATGTCATCTGCAAAAAGGTTCAGTTTCAATTCTTTGTCATACCTCTGACTACTGCTGTGAAGTGGAGTGGGAAGTTACATTTTTCCAGGACTGCCTGAAGGAAAGACCAATGCAGGCGGTCAAAGGCCTCTTCGGCATCAAGGGATAACAGTAGATTATTTTTGGACATTTTGTACATGCTATGCAAAAGTGCGAGTGCTTTGCATGTTCCATCTGCTCCCTGCCTACCGCTAATAAACCCGACCTGGTCTGAATGTATGATGGTGGGGAGAATTGAAGTCTGCCGGTTAGCATATATTTTAGCCATGATCTTCACGTCTGAATGTAATAAGGAAATGTGCTGGAAATTAGCACATTTAGTGGGGGATTTGCTTGGCTTGGGCAAAGTTGCTATGTTCGCCTCAAGCATTTCCTTTGGGAGCGATTTGGCTTCAGTGGCTGTGTGTGAGAGTTTTGCCATACGGGGGGCGAGGATGGAGGAGAATCTCTGGTAATACACATTCGGGAACCCATCCGGGCCTGGTGACTTGTGCAAGGGTAAATCTTTGATTACTTCCTCTACTTCGGATATGGTAACTGGGCCTTGCAATTGGTGATTTATGGTTTTTGGTCGTGTGTTAAGCGTGGTAGAACTACTTTGGTGAGAAATTGTGACATTTCTTTAAAAGTGGGTTGGTGGACTGCAGGGTCTTCCTTTAGATTGTAGAATTGAGCAAAGACATTGCAGATGTCTTGGGGTTTTATAATTCTTTTTCCCTCCTCTGTTTGTAGATATGCTATTTTTGATTGGGCATCAAAATTGCGTTATTTTCTAGCTAATAGCTTATGCAGGTTATGCATTGTGTGGAATATGTTGAAATCATTGATTTGCTATTGGGTTTGATCTATTTGTGTCTCTTTGGCTGGGGTTGGGTGTAAGAAGTGAGACGCTGTGAAGTCTCTCAGGGTCCTGAGAAGGGTGAATATTTTGGTTTGGGACTGCGTCTTAAGGTAGGAAGCTCTCTTAATAAATACTCCTCGAATGACAGCTTTGTGAGCTGTCCACGAGGACGATATATGTGTATCCAAAGCGTCGTTTGTAGTGAAGTATTGCAAGAGCTCCGACTCTACCGTAGTGCAAAATGTATTATCAGTCAGGAGCATAGCATTGAGTCTTCGCGGATTGCATCCACAGAATTTGAAATCGTCTCTTAGGTTCAGTGTGACTGGGGCATGGTCTGACCAGACAATATCCCCAATGTCACACGTTAAGATTTGGTTTAGGGAAGTGCTATGCATGAGGACATCCTGGAATGTGATTTGTGCAGTGATGCGGTGTAGATGTATCTAAAGTGGGGTCTAGCACCTGGTTTATATCCCTACAAAAAGCAGTGGTTCCCCTTTGTGTAGCAACCACCCTAGTTAACACACTATGCAGAAAGTTACGTTGGTTCACATTCAGAGCATTCACATTTACTAGAGTGTACAGAACATTATTTAACACACATATAAAAAATTAGGTATCTACGCTGGGCATCGGATATTTTTTTGTATCAATTCAAAGGCTACTGGCTTGTGTATATAGATGGAAACCCCTATGGATTTTTGGACATGAGCGGAGTGTGGAAATGTTTCATACCAAATTGGGGAATGCGTGATTTAGTGAAGTGTGTCTCCTGGAGGCACATGATGTAAATTTGCTGCTTTCTGGCATCTTTTAGGACCATGTGCCTTTTGTGGGGCATATTAAATCCCCGTACGTTATGTGAATAGATCTTCAGTGTGGTGACGTGCGTTGACTGCCTTGGATATCCCGCATTCGGGGCATATTAATCCTCATGGATCCCCCCAATGCGTGTAAGATCGTGTCGTCTCATTGTGTGTCTGCTTGGTGTCGACTAATCGAGCAAGATACTGCTTAATGGTATACGTGGGCAGTTGGAGACATCTGCCTGTGCATTCGCATTGCTAGTGGAGCTTATTATGGTGGACCAAGTGGGTGGGTGGGAAAACAAACAGGAGGGAATAGAACAACAAAAGTATATACACATTAAAAGAGGCCCTGGTGTGGTACTGCATACAGAAGGTTAGTACTGTCTGTACTGCGTGGGGCATGGAAGCGGAGGTGATGACAGTATAGGTGGCCTGAGCAGGCATACTTTTGATGGTGCGTTAATGGTAAAAGGTATACCTATTGCAAAAATCAATTAAGTAAACCAAATAAAACTAAATATAACGGAATAAAACTAAAGAGAACTGCTGGGGACATTATCTAACCTTTTCGTGAGAGCGCACTACATTACTGCGTTATGGCAACCAGTGAACACGCTTACAATACCAAAATGGAAGCCTGGGGTCACAGGCGTCAACATATCTGCTAGTGACTAGAAAAATGCAACATGTGTGATGTGGCATACTTGCAAATTGTTACTTAGAGTTCTGTGTTGGAGACCATTCATGTCCCAGCCTTCGTGGTGGGTCGGTGTTTCCCGGTTTACTTCTGGGTCGCAGGTTCCACTGCTGCAAAGGTGCACACCTTCTTCCACTGATACTACTATCGAGGTAGTCCTGTTTCTAGTGATGATTAGACAAGTAGGGAAGCCCCAGCGGGATCTGTAACTGGTTGGTACGCCTTCAATTGTCGCAGAGTGCCTGCCGAAAGATCTGCAAAGATGCGAACAACTGTGAATTCGGATGGTAGGTCTTTTGCTGTGCAGCTCCTGCAGCGGAGCAACTGTTCTTTAATATGAAAGTAGTGGACTTTCAACAGTACATCCCTCGGGAGGGAGGCAGAGACCCGGTGCAGCTTGTCCAACAGAAGCATATCTGATGAGATTTCTGGCAGCAGGGCCTTGAAGAGGCCAGTAACGAAGGTCGGTAGGTCAGCCATTTGAACCATTTCAGGAATGTCGCGTAGTCTCAAATTACTACGCCTCGAGCGGTCTTCCAGGTCTATCAACTTAATTTCATATTGTGCCAGTATAGATTCTAGCTGCTGGATCTTGTCTGCTGCTGTAATAATGGCATCCACTATTTCCTCCATCTTAGCTTACACGTGCACGGTACGGAAACTTAGGTCTTGCAGATATTTTTTAAGTTCTGCTACGCTTGATTGCCAGATGGTGATCATTTTGTTGACTTGCTTGTCCAAAGCAGCCTGTAGTAGGGAAGCTGTGAACTGTTCATTCCCTTCAGGTGCCTCCATATCAGAGCATGGGCTACAATCGCCGGAGTCTCCGGCGCCATCTTGAAGGCCCATTTCGTCAGGCTGCATGCTTGCGGGTTTCTTCTGGGCTAAAAAAAAAACAAAAATCAGTATTCCACGTCTTTCAGTATCCCGCCTTGCTTTGGAGTGCGGCATGTCGATGGGTATGCAATGCTCGTTTGCAGTGCCAATTAATGATCAACTTTCCAGCTTGTGGTGCAGAGCTCCACTGTCGGACTCACCCCACACTATGCCTTTTTTCTCTGTGATTTTCTCAGAAGGTACATTGATCTGTCTGTTGCCGAGTACAGTGTGCACTAGAATTTTTTTACTACAGTGGATAATATTTATCCAATCAACTTACATTTGTGGGAGTTTAAGATTTGATACCTTGTTACACATCACTAGGTAACTTTGTTACATTTGAGTTACGGTGCTGTGTTTATAAACTTTCTATGCCGTACTTTACGGGTATTTTTCCAGTGTGATTTTAAAAACGTAGGTAATATAACTTTAAAAAGGAAGTGAGAAAGAGAAAAGGGAAAACGGTAGAGAGGAAGGGGAGTGTTGCTCCCTAAGGCATATTAACTACAAAGACCAATGGGAACCGTCACTGTGTAGGCATAATCTAGACATGAAACCGAATGATTTCAAAATACGATGAACCGTAGCAGTTAGTCTGCCCATATGCATGTCATCCAGAACTATAGTAATGACATTACTCAAGGGGGGAATACTGTCTATAGACCAAGATTTCACCAGAGCTTGTTTGGCAGCTAATTTTGTCTGGGCCAGCAGTTTTTTTTATCCGTGCTTGGTGAGACATTCTAAAGGTCTTGATAAGAAATATGAGGTCTAAAGGAATCTGTCTTCGAGACAGTTGAAGAGAGAATTTATAGTTTTCCCGTATGACTGCACTTTTGAGCATAACCACCACATATGGTCTATCAGGATTTTAACTATTTGTTACAGCTGGAGTATGTATTATGTTTGCCTTTGCAATTTGCACAATAGCAGGAGGCTTGTAGTTTATATTTAGCTGACTATTCTGTTGTGTGTGTGTATATATATATATATATATTTGTATTTGTATGTTTACAGTGTAGCTTGTATGTTGTATGGTTGTATGTCTTGTATGTTCTTTTTGTAGTTTGTTAAACTGCAGGCTGAGTTCACTTCTCAAATATACTGACAAAAGAGGTTCTCACTTTTATTGAAAATCGCTAGTCTCCAAACCTAAACTCTAAACAATACAAAAATATAAGAAACACTTATATGACAGTAAAGGGGAACTAAAGATACTGGGAGCGTTGTGTGAACATTCGGCATTGTCAAATTCTTTGTTTCAAAGAGCTGCCACGGTGGTATCTGATACAAGATAAACAACACTTAATTCATGCTAATACTCCCCCCAACATGTCCCTCTATGTGGTACAAGAAGCATGTGGGGGTTTGTGGTGGAAATGTCTTCAACTAACCAATATGACACATTTCTCCTGTATGGGATAGATCTTTTGAGCACTATTATGTAAAAAGATATTAGGAACACACTATTGAATAGACCACATAGGGGAATGAAGTGTCACATATTACTAAACAACCTATAAATTACCACTATATAGGTCTGTTTATGGTCACATGGTTCCGGTGGTCTATTTGTTTTGTAGACCTGTTTTAGGCTGTTATGTCTTTGCTCAAAACAATTTTTCAAGCTTTTTTGTTTACTCCACCTATTTAAAGGACAAAATAAATCAGTGTTTATCATTTTAATCTGTTTTCTTTTTTTATCTGAAAACCCAAATTTATTTAAGTGCAGCATAAACCACAGTACTTGAATTTGCTAATTATAGAGGTTAACTTCCACACCCTGGATTGCACAGAGAGATGTTTTTTTTATTTTTTTTATTGCTTGGACTTATACATGTTGTGAAGTGAGTTGTGCTGCAGAATCACATTTCCTCTTTTCTGCTATGTTTTTTGTAATTATATATTTTACATTAGAGCAAGATGACTATGGTATCAAGGGGATCTTAAAGTAAAACTTGCTGTAATGGTTATTGCACCAGGAGTGTCCTGGTAAGCCCCCATTTTAAACAGTGAAACCATTTTTGAAAGGTTTGATTTCTTACCCGGGGTCAGATGGCGCCACTCTCCGCCCACTCTACCATCGCCAGAGAACTGAAAGTTCCTAAAGAGAGCTAAGCCCTGCATTGTTGTTTGACGCGTTCAGTTGACGTTCTCAGCCAGTCTGCTAAGTTCTGTATTGCACTAATATAAGCTTCTGCTTAGGAACGTCTACCCCTCTGGTTGAGGTAGTGTTGTGGTTTCTGTTTGGTCCCATCAGTGAGTTTGATTCCTTATTATATTAACTCTGCTTTCTATTGATTATTCTGACCTTTGGCATTCTTGTTTCTTTACTTATCTGATCTCTGATTCCCTCTGACTTTGGCTTGATTATGGTTACTCCTCTCTCTACTGTACGTTAAACCCAGCCACTTCTAAAGAACAATCCTATCTCATACCTTCCAGTAAATTAACACATGGGTTCATATACTGCATGTTGGTGGGTTGATACCATGACATAGTGGTACACGGCAGTGGCGCCCAGCGGACCAAGCTAAGAAGTCAAACTATTCAAAAATGGTTATAGTCCTTACAATGGGAGGGAGACAGATTGCTCCTAACACATCATAACCTCTACATTAAGCTTGGAGTGTTCCTTTAAACTTTAATGGAACACACTTTTGAATAGACCACATAGGGGAATGAAGTGTCACATATTACTAAACAACCTATAAATTACCACTATATCGGTCTGTTTATGGTCACATGGTTCAGGTGGTCTATTAAATAATACCCCATCGTACAGCTTGGGTTGAGGTTTTAGTATATGTTTAGCTACATGCCCAACTGCTTAGTACGCTTAACTTTTTAAAAGTTTAGTATTCCAGATACAGTTTACGGTATGTTTTTTCCTGGCAACAGCATTCAAACTTTCTGTTGGCCTACATTTTGTAATGCCAGCTTCATCTCTTTATGCATAAAATAATTACCATTAAGTTTTTTTCCATATGGTGAGTATCTTTGGATTGAATTAGATCATTTCACCCAAATATTCTGGCTTGGCCAAACTTAATGGAATACATGATGTTTAGCTTTATTCTAATATCACCATCATTTTTCCTAAATTAAACTTTAAATCTTACCTTTCTAAATCCATTCAATAACAGGGAACCCTAACGTCTAATGTTTAAAACCCTAATTACATGCATCTAATCACAACATCTAAACCCCAAACCCAAACTGCCTCTAACACCAAACACAAATCCTAATTCTAATCAACTAAAATTAGAAAACTTACTACTGATCTCCCATATCCGATTAAAGGCAGACCAACCAAATAGTGAAATTAAGGTCAACCTCCCCATTCCTGACACTATCAGCCAATCACAGCCGCCTATTGCTGCTTAGGGTTTTGCTTCCTCATTAGCCAAGCAGCACAGAGGGGACAGGGGGGGGGGGGGGGGGGGCAAATGGATTTTTTTTTTTTTTTTGTAAACCATGAATCTTGTTTAAAGCAAATAAGTTTAAATTTTTATGTCAGTTCAAGTGATTAGTGGTAAAAATAAATAAATAATAAAACATTGTAGCAATATTACTATAATGAATAGGTTTATTGATACATATATTAAAGGATTTCTCTCAACACCATAACCACTACAAAGCTGTGGAGCTTATAGCGCCACTAGAGCCATGGTGCACTCCCATAGTAAGTACTCAAACTGCTTAAGCATCTCTTGACAACTTACCTGACTTCCCCTGTGCTTTGAGCCCTGCGTTGGGCTGAGACTAGCTATAAGAGAACAGGAGAACACAGATAAGGCATGGATGCCCTGGGACCCAGATAGGTTGTCAAACCACTTTTTAGTACTTACTCCTGGGGGTGTAAGGCACTTCTCGTATCATAACCACTACAGCAGGCTGTAGTGCTTATGGTGCTTGACGTGTCCCTTTAAAATACCAAAGTCTATCTTGCAATACTGGTTACAAAAGCAAATATTTAACTAAAGGCAACTCGATCTGTTATTCAAGTATAGCTATTAACCCCTTAACGACGCAGGACGGTTCAGGACCGTCATCGGCATTTTTGCATTGCCGACCGACGACGGTCCTGAACCGTCCTAAATTTAAAATGTACTTACCCGATCGCCGTCGTTCCCCCGGCGGCGATCGGCGGTGCTCCCGTTGTGGGGAGACTGCCTGCAGCCCAGACAGTCTCCCCATGGCGGTTTAGGACCCCTGGGGCCATGTGATCGCCCAACAGGGCGACCACATGGTCACAATAGGTGTCCTAGACTCTGCCTGCAGGGGGACTGTCTGTGCTGACAGGCAGTCTCCCTGCAACTGTAAAATCAAAAAAAAAAATTAAAGTTATAGTTAATAAAAAAATATATATTATTATATATGTGTATATATATGATATATAGACATATATTATACCTATATAATATATGTCTATATATCATATATATAATGTCATGCTAAGTGTATTTTTATATTAATATGTACATATATTAATATAAAAATACACTTATAATTAATTTGCACACGTATATATATAATATATATAATAACTATATATATTGTATATATATATTATTATAAAATACGAATAATAAATAATTTAAATTAAATTAAAAAAATTAAAAATAATAATAAAAAATTGAAAAAAAATTATATATCTATACGAAATTTTATTCTAACTGTATTTTGATATTTATATATATATATTTATATCAAAATACACTTAGAATGAAATTGTATATATATCTATGTATATTTAAATAAATAAAAAGAATGCGAACTATTCATATGTCGATATACAAAATTACATAAATAATTATATAAATATACACGTAGACTTCAAATATATAAATATGCATATATATTTAAATTCTACGTGCGTATTTAGGTAATATTTTTACATAATTAAGTTATTTTATTGATTGCAATTTAAGGGACCTGCCTGCCAACCCAGGCCGAAAGACCAGAGAATTTAATTTGATATCACTGTATTTTACCCTGTAACGTTCTACGACACCCTAAAACATGTACATGGGGGGTACTGTTTTACTCGGGAGACTTCGCTGAACACAAATATTAGTGATTCAAAACAGTAAAACATATCACAGCGATGATATTGTCAGTGAAAGTGACTTTTTTTGCATTTTTCACACACAAACAGCACTTTTACTGATGATATAATTGTTGTGATACATTTTCCAGTTTTGAAACACTAATATTTGTGTTCAGCAAAGTCTCCTGAGTAGAACAGGACCCCCCATGTACAGGTTTTATAGCGTTTTTGAAAGTTACAGGGTCAAATATATAGGTCAAATATTTTTACATTGAAAATGGCCAGGTTGGTTACGTTGCCTTTGAGAGCATATGGTAGCCCAGGAATGAGAATTACCCCCATGATGGCATACCATTTGCAAAAGAAGACAACCCAAGGTATTGCAAATGGGGTAAGTCCAGTCGTTTTTAGTAACCACTTAGTCACAAACACTGGCCAAAATTAGCGTTCAATTTAGTTTTTTACTTTTTTCACACACAAACAAATATGAACGCTAACTTTGGCCAGTGTTTGCGACTAAGTGGCTACTAAAAAAGTCTGGACATACCCCATATTGAATACCCTGGGTTGTCTACTTTTAAAAAAATATGTACATGTGGGGTGTTATTTAGCAATTTATGACAGATAACAGTGTTACAATGTCACTATTGATACATTTTAAAAATGTATGTTTTGAAACCGCAATATCCTACTTGTACTTATAGCCCTATAACATGCAAAAAAAAAGCAAAAAGCATGTAAACACTGGGTATTTTTGAACTCAGGACAACATTTTGAATCTATTTAGCAGTTTTTTTCATTCGCTTTTGTAGATGAGTAAAAGATTTTTCACATAAAATTCAAAAAACGTGTATTTTTTTCAATTTTTCATCATATTTTTTCATTTTTTTAAAATTAAATTAGATGAGATTATATAAATAATGGTATGTAAAGAAAGCCCCTTTTGTCCTGAAAAAAACAATATATAATTTGTATGGGAACAGTAAATGAGAGAGCGGAAAATTACAGCTAAACACAAACACCACAAAAGTGTCAAAAAGATGCCTGGTCGCAAATGTACAACATCGCAAAAAAAGTCCAGTCCTTAAGGGGTTAATATTTGGAAATCATAATAGTGTTGAGTGAAAAATATATCACAATATTTAATGATTATTGAAGACAGGCAATTAAGGCAGAAATGTAATCTAATAAAGAAAGAAATGTAGCTGCCACTAATTACAATTTAAAAAGAAATGAAAAGGGTTCTGTTTAACTCTTCCAACATACTGAACGTTCTAGATTAGCCTTACAAGTGAGAGTTGCTTTTTGGTCACACTATCCATCTAAATACATGATCAAGATCTGACCTAGTCCTCTTTCTCTATCCCTGCCATTTATACCTAGAAGTAAGGACATATTCTTTATTCGGCCAGGTGGCACTGGACAGTATCTGACCAAGACCTCAGATAATTATGTTAACAAAAGGACTATGGGGACGCCGTGTGCAGCTTTTGTTCAAAGGAAGCTGTGATTGTTGGTCATCGTTAAGTTGAGGGGAGTTGTTGTATAACAGAAGGAATTTGGGAGAATAGTCAAGTCACAAACAGTGTAAAATCGTAGCACATTGCGGAATCACTCTAGGTGCCTAGTCATCTGGGGAAACACAGGAAATAAACAAAAAAAGCACATCCTGCCACCATTAAGTATGTCAGCCTCTACTGGTGGGTGAGAATACGGTTGCCTCCTTGGCCTCTGACGAATAGATTATCATTACCACAGGTGGGGGTGGTTAGCTGGACATGGTCTCCTTGGCTGTAAGTCCATGCTTCTGTGTAAATAGCTAATTACACCACACCATGGAGATTTGCCCACACCTCACATACATTCACTTAGCAGCTAGCTGGCTCTGTCTACATCTCAGACTGCATGAACGGGTAGTGTATGTCAGCTGGTTATAGAAATGGTACCTTAGAACTGGAAAATCCAGCCAGACTCAGTCAGAATCCTGGTCAGACCAATCCTCAGGCAAAGCACCTAACAATATACATCCACCTACCTCAAAACCTCATAGATTGTAAGTTAGTTTGAGCACGGCCTTTTTCAACTGTAAATATCCACTTTCTATAATTGTCAAGAGGTGTGGTATATAATGTCACTAATACTGTATACTGATATGAGGGGCGTTTGGAATTACAACATAAAGTATCACATTGATAATGACTGGGGACAGCAGGGTACCCAGGATTAAACCTTTTTTTTTTTTTTAACAGTTAGTCAACTGCCAACAGTGTCCCTGTTTTCTCATATAGGGAGATGGAGGGGTTGTTGATGCATTTTAAATCATATGGTATTTATAAGGCCAAAGTCAAGTAATAATGAGAGAGAATGGGTTCAGTCATTGTAAGTTTATTTCATCTATCCATCTATGTGTTAGTCGATCAGTAAACACAGTTATTTGTGAGTCATCTGTCTGTCCATCAATCGATCTATCTATCTATCCACCTATATCTGTCTCTCTCTCTATATATATATATATATATATATATATATATATATATATATACATACAATAAATACACAAGATCCAGCGCACTCTCCTATCTACTAAACAGCAACTTCAATGTTGACAGATTTTATTAGTTTGTAAAAGTTTTTTTAAAAAACACCTAATCTAGGCAAAAAAATGGGGATTTAGTTACATTATATGATCATACATTGCATAAGCCTGCCACAACGTCAATGTACCCCATCTTTGGCAGGTCCTACTCTCACAGTCTAATGTCTGCTCTTATGAGATTAACCACTTACTTGGGAAAAAATTCCATCTGAGGCTCTCTGCAGTACAAGGCTAAATAGGGACCTGAGATGAGGCACCTGTAACAGGGAGGGGTGCAGAACCAAGGAGTTGGCTAGACTCCCAAATATATATAGGAAACATGGGGGGATGGTTGCACTCACCTAAACATGCTTAAATGGGGTGCTGCTGGGGGCCATATTATACAATAAATACACAAGATCCAGCGCACTCTCCTATCTACTAAACAGCAACTTCAATGTTGACAGATTTTATTAGTTATATATACACACACACACACACACAAGTGTAAATAAACTAGTTTTTATTACCATTTTCATTAACAAGAGCATCTTGTAAAATACACAAGATGATTTCGAAAACAAGTGAATTTATTCCTTTGACTCTTATAAAAATAGAGTCAATTCCCTGGATTGTTTTAAAGTATAGCATATTTGAAATAGGTGCAGTCCTTGCTGTTAAGCCATAAATGTCATGCAACATTTTATTTCTGCTTAGCTACAAATGCTTTGAAATTCACAGTTTTTTTAAATCCCCTTTCACCACTTCCTGCCAACTAAAACTACTCTGTCTCCAAGCATTTGCGACGTACATTCTAAAACAAAGTGTACAGTTGCGTAGCAACTTGTTCTCTGTAGTAGTCTAGTCCATGACTGGGAGCTTAAGGAAGTAGATTCATTTATTTAATTTGATCAAGTCTCTTGATGTAACATCCCCATGTTTCCATAATTTCTGTGCCATTCCATAAAATAAATATCTTAGACAGTTATGTCCTCTAAAACTGTGATAAAATGAGATGAACGATGGTTGACACCAGGGCTGGACTGAGGATAAGAATAAGCCTCGGCATTTCTTAGCATTACAACCCATTTTAATAGTTGCCCTCCTGCCTCCTCTGATGAAGATGGCATGGCCATTGGTGTCATGCTCCCCACTGTATTATGGATATTTATTATTAGGATTTATATAGCAGCAGCAGTTTCCAGAGTGCTTTAAATTTATAGTACAAGGATATTTAACAATAACAGGGTTATTTAGCAAAGTAAGAAATCAAAATTAATTCCAAATTGATTTCAAATTTAAGGCCAGTGTAAGCGATCTGAAAGCATAGCTGAATTTTTATGGCTCGGCTATTTTGACCTTAGATTTTAAACTTGGAATTCACCTTGAACGCTTAGTTCAATTTAATAACTGTGTAAGTAAGACAGACACAAATAATGTTGACAGACACAAGAGGACAAAGAGGCCCTGCTAAGCTTACATATTACTTAACCCCTTAAGACCGCAGGACGTACTATGCCGTCCTTATTTGGGCGGCTCTAAACGCCGCAGGACGGCATAGTACGTCCTGGGCGGTCTTACCCCCCACGTGGCTGGCGGCACATGGCCGCTGCAGATCGCGGTCGGGGGGCATGCCTGGCCCCCCAGGCAGCCCCCCTGTGCCTGGGGACCGCAGTCTGCAGCTTCCGATCGCAGTGACAGGCTGTCACTGCGATCGGTATTTACCATGTGTCAGCCGATTTTAAAATCGGCTGACACATGGAGCCGCGGCATTTTCACTGTGCAGATCGCGGTCGGGGGACATGCCTGGCCCCCCAGGCAGTCCCCCTGCGGTCAGTGACCGCGATCTGCAGAGTCTGATCGCAGGGAGAGGCTGTCTCTGCGATCTGAATGCAGAGACAGCCTCTCCCTGCGATCTGATCGCAGTGACAGCCTGTCACTGCGATCAGAGTTACTATGTGTCAGCCTATTGGCTGACCCATAGTAACTGCAGGCAGGATCCCCCTGCAGATCACGGTGGGGGGCATGCCTGGCCACCCAGGCCCTCCCCCTGTGGCCAATTACCGTGATCTGCAGGAGGTGATCACAGTGACAGCCTGTCACTGTGATCACTGATCCTGTGTGTCAGCCAGTGATGTAAAATCACTGGCTGACACTGTCTCTGCCCCTCTGCTCCCCTCTTAACCCCTTAATGTTACAAAATAAAATAAAATACAGTTACACATCAAATATACTTAGATCATTTATATATATATTATATATATGATCTAAGTATGTATATATATATATATATATATGTGTATATATATATATATATATATATATATATATAGACACACACATTTACACATACACTAAGTGTATTTTAATATTTATATATATAATTATATATATATATTAATATCAAAATACACGTAGAAGGATATTGATTAAATATATACATAATTATAATAAAAAAAATATAAATACGTTAAAAAATAAATAAAAAAATTTAAAAAAAATAATTAAAAATATATATATGTGTGTAATTTCGTTCTAACTGTATTTTGATATTAATATATATATATTGATATAAAAATACACGTAGAACGAAATAATATATATATGTATATACCTAAGTATATACGTATACATCACTATATGTATACCTATATATAAATAAAAATAATTGTAAAAAAATTATATACATATATATACATATATATATCCACACACGTGTATATATAATAATTTTACATATATATTTATGTAATAATTTTACATAATTAGGTATCCTAATTAATTACAATTAGCGGGACCTGCCTAACAACCCAGGCCGAAAGTATAGGGAATTTAATTTGCTAGCACTATATTTAACCCTATAACTTTCCAAGACACTATAAAACCTGTACATGGGGGGTACTGTTTTACTCGGGAGACATCGCTGAACACAAATATTTGTGTTTCAAAACCGTAAAATGTATTACAACAATGATATCGTCAGGGAAAGTGAAATTTATGGCATTTTTCGCACACAAACGGCACTTACACTGACAATATTTTTGCTGTAATACTTTTTACTGTTTTGAAACACAACTATTTGTGTTCAGCAAAGTCTCCTGAGTATAACAGTACCCCTCATGTACAGGTTTTAGGGTGTTTTCAAAAGTTACAGAGTCAAACATAAGGCTTGTGTTTCAGTTTTTTCACAATGAAATTTACCAGATTGGTTACGTTGGCTTTGAGACCGTATAGTAGCCCAGAAATAAGAATTACCTCCATAATGGCATACCATTTGCAAAAGAAGACAACCCAAGGTATTGCAAATGGGGTATGTTCAGTCTTTTTTAGTAGCCACTTAGTCACAAACACTGGCCAAAATTGGCTTTCAAATTAGTTTTTTGCATTTTTCACACACAAACAAATATTAACGTTAACTTTGGCTAGTGTTTGTGACCAAGTGGCTACTAAAAAAGACTGGACATACCCTATTTGCAATACCTTGGGTTGTCTACTTTTGCAAATGGTATGCCATCATGGGGGTAATTCTCATTCCTGGGCTACCATACAGTCTCAAAGGCAATGTAACCAAACTGGCAAATTTCAATGTGAAAAAACTGAAAAGTGTAACATGCTTTATTTGACCCTGCAACTTCCCAAAACACCATAAAACCTGTACATAGGGGGTACTGTTTTACACGTGAGACATCGCTGAATACAAATATGTGTATTTTATTGCAGTAAAAGCAAACAGTATTATGACATTCACAGTTAGAATGTCACATAGAACTAAGAAAATTTTTAAAAAAACATATTTTCTCTCATTTTTTTATATTGTTTTCATATTACGTTATGTTCCATACCTAAATATTTGATGTTAAATGAAAGCCCTGTTTCCCCTGAATAAAATGATATATAATAAGTGTGGGTGCATTTAATATGAAAGAGGTAAATTACGGTTGGACAGACATATAGCGCAAATGCCAGGTTTTGTTTACGTTTTTTTGGGATCACAACTTGTACATTTGGCTGCGGTCTTAAGGGGTTAAAGGAACAGTGTAGGGTCAGGAACACAAACACATATTCCTGACCCTGTAGTGTTAAAAACATCATCTAGCTCCCTGTCCCCCCTAAATATAGTAAAATTGTACCTTTATTCTAGTCTACTGCTGTTGGCTCTGCCTGCTTGGCTAACATCATCAGAAGTGTTGATCTAAGCCAATCACAATTATTTTTCATAGGAAAGCATTGAGTTGGCTAAGATTGTCAAGGGGGCAGATCAGGGGCAGAGCCAGCACTAGCCAAGCACAGCCTTGGCCAATCAGCATCTCCTCATAGAGATGGATTGAATCTTTGCATCTCTATGAGGAAAGTTTAGTGTCTCCATGCAGAGGGTGGAGACACTGAATGGCATCTCTAGTAGCCATCTGAGGAGTGGCCAGTGGAGATATCCCTAGGCTGTAATGTACACACCGCCTCTTGTCTGAAAATACATTGTTTACTGCAAAAAGCCTGAAGGGACTGATTATACTCACCAAAACAATAAGCTGTAGTTGTTCTGGTGACTATAGTGTCCCTTTGATCTACCTGATGTTTGCATTGATCCTGCATTGCACAGGGGGTGACATCATGCACTGGCTCTGTGTACCATCTGGGGTCTTTGGATATATTGCAGAGACCCCAATAGTGACTGCTTTGCTGGGTGTCTGGTGGCTCTGAGGTGCAGGGGAAAGTGAGTTTTACTTGCCTGAACCTGACCCTCATGGCCACGCCATGGTCTTCAAGACAGTCCTCTTCAACTAATGGCACTTATCTTTATAAAATGCTTATTTTTGTGAGGCGGCACAGAGCTGCAATAAAATTTTTTTTATCTACCTACTATATTTAATTAAAAAAGAGATGGGGTTTATTTTTGCACTAATACAATGTCTTTCGCATGATTTGTACAAGTTGTTTCCTGTCACACAATAAGGAATAAAACAAAACAAAACATGCAGTACAAGGGCCCATATTTTCAGAGTGGCCCTGAGACACAAATGTTCCAGAGATTATTGGAATTTACAATCACAGACAGCTGATGATAATTCAACTCCTCTCCCAAAAGTGATATGCTGAGAGCGTTACAATCTGTCTCCCCAGCTCATCTTCCTGAATATTATTAATGGAAGACATTCTGAATTAAGGACAGCAGCTGCTACCCCGTAATGTAACTTCCACTTACCTCAGTTGTACCCTAATTTTAACCCTTAACCGTACTGCGTCTTTAAAGTAATCATATAATGTACAAAATAAGTAACGCTAAAGCATGCATATAAGAAACTCTTATATATCAGACTCGTGGTTTAATCTGTTTCCAGAAACGCACAATAGAATTTTTCTCCCATAATTCACTCTTCACTCTTAGGTTTGATATTAAATGTTCTGTTCGATATTTCAGTGAGAAGATTGTGTTTTCGAATGCCTTACTGCATGGATGGTGAAGCTACCTGTGCAATTATTCCCTATAAATGTACTTCTTAATAATCTTGGGCCGCTAATCTCAGTCAGCACTTGGATATCTATGCCCCAGTGCTACCTTAACAATAAACACCCTCCCTTAACCTTTACAATGCCAAAACACACACTACCCGTAGCCCTTACAAAATAACACTATAGGGTCAAGAACACAAACATGTATTCCTGACCCTATACAGTGGTGTATCCTGGTTTTGTGCTGCCCTAGGCAGGACAAAACTCAGGCGCCCCCCCTCCCCCCGCACCACCCCCACCCAACCTTTCCCCCGCCCCACATTCTAAATACACACACACACACACACACACTCGCTAACAGAAACACACACACACTAACAGACAAACACACTCACTCACTAGCAGACACAAACTAGCAGACACACACACACTCACTAACATACACACACACTCACAGGCAAACACACACTAACAGACACACACACTAACAGACACACACACTAACAGACACACACACTAACAGACACAGACACACACACAGACACAAACACTAACAGACACACACACTAACAGACACACACACACACACACTAACAGACACGCACACACACACACTAACAGACACACACACACTAACAGACACAAACACTGACACACACACACACTAACAGACACAGACACACACTAACAGACACAGACACACACTCACCCACCCACATTAACACATTTTTTTTAAATTTATTTTTAACACTTTTTTTTTTTATTTAACACCACCCCCACCCCCCCAGCCTCCTTACCTTTGGGAATGCTGGGGAGGGGGGGTGTCTCTTCCTCCCTGGTAGTCCAGTGGCTGCTGGGCGATCGGGCAGCACTGCCTGGCGGGGAGGCGGCCGGCCGGCGAGGGAGCACTTCCCCTGAGCTCTCTGCTCAGCTCCCTCGCGCGACTCAGAGTGAGGCTGGGAGCCGGAATATGACGTCATATTCCGGCTCCGCCTCCCAGCCTCACTCTGCGGCTGGCGAGGGAGCTGAGCAGACAGCTCAGGGGAAGTGCTCCCTCGCCGGCCGCCCGCCCGCCCGCCAGGCAGTGCCGCCCGATCGCCCAGCAGCCCGCCGGCATGTCTGTTAGCCGCAAGGCTAACAAGACATTTGCCTTGGGCATTTGGGGGCGGCTTTTTTTGCCGCCCCCTGGAAAATGCCGCCCAAGGCAAATGCCTTGTTTGCCTCGCGGCTAATACGCCCCTGACCCTATAGTGTTGAAAACATAGTTTAGGTGGCCGCCCCTCTGCTCCCTTAAAGAAGTAGAAAACTTACCTTTAATCTGCTGCTTCCACCCCTGATCTGCCTTCTTGGCTGAGATCATCAGAATTGATGATCTCAGCCAATCCAGTGCATTCCCATAGGAAAGCATTGATAGGCTATCACGCGGCAAAATGCCATGCTGCACCAATCAGCATCTCTTCATAGATATGTATTGACTCAATGCTTCTCTATGGGGAAAGTTCAGCGCCTCCATGCAGAGCTGTGCAGTGGATGCAACTCTAGTGACTTTCAGTATGATAGCGACTAGAGGTGGATTTAACCCAGGAATCTTAAAATCTACAATGTATTACATTGCAGGGTTGAAAGGACTGGATCGATGCACCCAAACAGTGAGAGGAGGTGGTCTTGGTGACTATAGTGTCATTTTAATGATGCAATGAGAGATAATGTGACATTATTGTCTGTTAATTATACCGAAGTACAAGTTTGCAAGTTTGCAAGTTTGCAAATGGAGAGTGACATGTGAAGTGTGAGCTCTGGTTTTCCATAAAAGTAATTTGCTTGATGGGAGACTGCATTTCAAAATGAACATGCATGACACGTGTTGTCAACATTTTTCTAAAAGATACTTGGTGTTATAACATTTTAAGATCAATTTTTGTGGCTCCCACATAAGTCATTCCCATGACAAAGACTGTAGGGCAAGGATAACAAAACAAATGATTTGCTGATCTGTTGATGGCCTGTTATTTTTTTTTATATGGAAATTAAGTGCAATAAATAACGTCTGTTTTATACTGTCAAATGGCCCTGCTTCATTGTTGTAGCTTCTGTTCAATGTATTCTGCGCGATGGTCCATGATGTGGTGGGTCCCTGAGAGAAAAAGATGAGAGTATATGCATTGTTGTGTTTCTTACTTTTGCGAGTGAATGTTGTTTTTTGCTCATTAATGATTTTACTCTATTGTGTTTGCTTTTCTATTTTCTATTAGGTTTGCTATATCTCCTATATTTGTTTTGTTTCACATATTGGTTTTATTAAATACATAGAAGAGGTCTTGGGGTTGGAGGAAGGCTGGGAGGGATGGGATCACCCACTTGTAATAATAAAATAAAATAAAAAAACATTTTTGTAACTATACCAAATGTGTGTTTTTTTTTTTTTTTTTTTTATACATTTCTAAGGACTGTAATGTCCTGTTTTTGGCTAGAGAGAGTGAGTATAAAAAATATAGGAAAAATTAGTAAGAGAGATGGTGAAAGATGTACTTCTCCAGAGAGAGTTATTATTACTTTATAGGTATGTGCACAGAATTAAGCATGTTTTTACTAAACAGTGAATTGTTGCCATTTGAAACAAAGAATTGCAAAAAAATTATATTAGGGCAGCTAAGCAAAGCAGTTTCCAATTCACATTAGTCCACCGTTTAGTAAAATACCTCGTTATTTTATTTTTTATTTAAAGGGACACTATAGTCCTGAGAAGAACTACGTTTTAATGTAGTGTTTCTGCTGAGTAAATTCAGTTCGGCATTCCAGTTAATGTTGTGCACTACATCCCCCATAATGCTCTTACACCCATAATGCTGGTAAAGCATCATAGGAGGTGTAGTCTAAAACATCTGAAGTGCCGAAGGTTGCCTATGCCTGGCCTAGGTATATCTGCAGTGGCCACTCCTCAGACGGGCACTAGAGGTGCTTCCTGGGGCTTCACAGTGAGCATCACTGCCGTTCAGCACCTCCGCTGGATGCATTGATTTAATGCATCTCTATGAGGAGGTGCTGGTTGGCTAGGGCGGTGTTTGCCCGGCCCGCTGTCCCACCTCCTTGGCTGAGATCATCAGAAGTTGGAGGCAGATTGGAAGCAGGGCCAGCGCACCTGTGCAGTCAGGGCCGTTTTTAATATTGATTGGACCCCGGGCAAACATTTGCCTAGGCCCCCTGGACCCTGGCCCCCAACCTCAACTCCCACTAAGCGGCAGAACTAATGTATAGAGTGCCCTGTTGCAAGAATATTTTTCAGGCCTTCCCTGTATCGCAAGAGGGAAGAAAAGAGAAATCCCCATCTTTCATATAAGTCATGCGATGCTATGACAGCTGGGGATCTACTATCCTTGCAGGGTTGTATTTGTGAGCAGTGTTTGTGCATTTGAACGTAAGCATGTTTTTGTATAGAGTGTATGTGTGCATGTAGGGGTGTATTTGTATTTACTGTTACCATTGGAATGCAGTGGTGTACTTGTGTGTAGTGTTTGCGTTTGAATGCAGGAATGTGTGTTTGTCTGTAGTGTTGGCTTTTAAATGCAGGCGTGCTTTTGTCTGTAGAGTTGATGTTTGTATATAATTTTAACGTTTTAATACAGGGGTGTGTTTGTATGTAATGTTTGCATTTGCATGCATGGGTGTGTTTGGATGTAGTGTTGTCTTTTAAATGCATATGTACATTTGTGTGTAGTATTGGTATTTCAGCAAAGGGGTTTGTGTATATGTAATGTTTGTATTTGCATGGGTGTGTTTCCATGTTCTGTTTGATTTCTGGGATGTATGTACATACATATTAACACATATAAACATACACATTAACACGCAGATACACACATAAACACCTTGACACATACTGGCACATACACACATACACAGATACACACCCTTTGGCACACAGATACATGCACTTTGATACACACACCGACATACACACACTGGCACAGCCACACAGAGACACACACACACATCAACACAGATATGTACACACTCAGATACACACATACACAGGTGCACATGCAGGGGTGTATTTGTGTACAGTGCTAGTGATGGAATGTAGGAGTGTATTTGTGTGCAGTGCTAGCGATGGAATGTAGGAGTGTATTTGTGTGCAGTGCTAGCGATGGAATGTAGGAGTGTATTTGTGTGCAGTGTTGGCATTAAAATGCTGGGATGTATGCATTACCACACACTCAGATGGACACTTACACACCGACACATACTTACACACTGACCCACAAGTACACATACACAGGTATACATACACACAGCCAGATACACACACACACTGACACAAATGCAGCCAGATACACACACACACACAGCCAGATACACACACTGACATTAACACAGCCAGATACACACACACACACCCCCAGATACACACACTGACATAAACATAGCCAGATACACACACACACACACACAACTAGATACACACACTTACTGAGACCCGTGTACACACACATATATAAGTGTCAATTTACATATTTTAATCTCTGCCCTCTAGCAGCTTCTGGATAGCAACTCCCAACAACCTTGGCCAATATAATGCCTCAACTCTGTTCTTACATAGTTAAAATAAATATTTGTCAGTGTTTTATTTATTTATATTTAATAGGACACTGTCTGGTTCATCTAGAAATTTTAACATGTAGTTATCCCCAGTGTGTTTCATTACAAACACCCAGACATGGGTCTTTGTAATGTCTGATAAATAAAAGTGAAATCAGAAATTAGCAAAACAAACAGAAACATTTTTTTTAGCCACCCTCCTGTCTCCTTACCTTTTGGGTACAGTGGCTTCCCTGGGGTCCAGTGGGAGCTTGCTGGCCCTGGCTGATGGGAGTCTGCATTCAGCTGCCCCAGTCCCTCTCCTCCACAATGCTTGCATCCTCTGTGTGGTGTGTGCACCCTCCCCAGCGGTACTGAGGAGGAAGTGATCTGTTCTTACTGGGAGGAAACAATCTGACCTTACTTCCTCCCAGCATGCCCAGAAAACAGAGACTCACAGGGCAGTGTGTGCGATGGGTGTTAGCTGTGAGTATGTAGTTAGACACCCCCATATTACAGGACCTCGGTCCGGAGCAGTATTAAAGGGCCGGGGCCCCTGATTATCTCAGGTGCTGCAGGGGGCCCATGGGGCAGCTGTCTTAGGCCCCCCAGGAGTAACTGGGCCAACTTGCCCCTCCTTAAAGATGGCCTTGCGTGCAGTGCTGGTAATAAGGCAAGTTTTCTTATTTAAGGGGGGCAATGTGTTTTTAAAACTATAGAGTTAGGAATACACGTTTGTGTTCCTGACCCTATAGTGTTCCTTTAAAGATTACAAAAAGAGCCAGTGCTTATTTTTACGTTTTTCGTTTTTTTTCTTATTTCCAAATTGCTCTCAAATCACTGCTTTCAAATGTCCCAGTAGATATATAATGTATCCCTAAGATAAATGATATATCACTGTCTAGGATTTAATTTACAGTGAATCTGCCATGACAGGTTCACTTAAAGTACTGCAACAATACTTACTAATTCCAATTTATGGAACTAAAATTAAATTTTGAACAAGAACAATGTATCTCATTTACAAGGTTTCTATCTAAACACATTTATTGTAGTTTAAGGACACATTACTATGAGTATTATTTCGTTGAAGCTGTTATTCACTCAGACACTGCCAATAACAGCTCCAGGGGCATTAGGAGGTACGCACATATGATCACATAATTAGGAATATTATTTATATGAAACCAAGAGGGCTGCACTCACCTGAACATGCATACATTATAGGGTGCTGCTGGGGCCAAAATATACAACATACAAAATACACAATCCAGCGCACTCGCTTATTCACTAAACAATGATTTTAAATCTTACAGATTGTAATGGTTTTATTTAAAAACACCTCACCTAGGCAAAAAATAATGGGGGCTTAGTTACATTTTATGACCATATATTGCATAAGCCTGCCACAACATCAATGTACCCCATTCTTGGCAAGTTCTACTCTAGCAGCCCAATGCCTGCCCTAATGTGATTATTCCACTTACTTGGGACATATTTCCTTACTGGGACTCTCTGCAAGTCAAGGCTAAATAGGGTCCTGGGATAAGGCACCTGTGACAGGGAGGGGTACAAAACCAAAGAGTTGGCCTGGACTCCCAAATATATAAATAAAACCAAGAGGGCTGCACTCACCTGTACATGCATTATAGGGTGCTGCTGGGGCCAATATATACAACATTCAAAATACACAATCCAGCGCACTCGCTTATTCACTAAACAATGATTTTAAATCTTACATATTGTAATTGTTTTATTTAAAAAAAAACAAAAAAACCTCACCTCACTCCTCAGACGGGCACTATACGTGCTTGCTGGGACAGTGCTTCACAGTGAGCATCACTGCCGTTCAGCGCCTCCGGGGGGCCTAACTAAATGGGGGTTTAGTTACATTATATGATCATACATTGCATACGTCTGCTACAACATCAATGTACCCCATTCTTGGCAGGTCCTACTCTAGCAGCCTAATGCTTGCTCTTATGAAATTAATTAATGAGATTAGAAATAGTATATGCCGTATTCACAGGCAGGCTTCTCTCTTCACAAGTCAGTTAATGGCCCTCAGCTCCCTGCTCGTGGAAGAATTGTGTCTCTTGTCTCTGATTTCTGCTCAGCAAACTCTAGTTACTTACTAGTTTGATAAGGAAACACTGCCTTGGTGTCCTAGAGCTGCAGGTCATGCTGGAAGAGATGACCAGACATCGTGACCTGCACCCACACCTCTTAATACATTTTTATGTCAGATTACAGTTAATCACAACACACACAAACCAGGCAGTAACAGTGTTTATCCTATATTATTTGAATGTAATAAACAAACTATCACTGGTGGATTGGGCTGAAGACCAATGCAGGTGCCAGGCAGGATGATGCCCAATTCACTGAGAAAGCAGATGCTCCTTGTACCCAAGCTGTCTCTGATTCTCCTTCTACTCCTGATTCACACAGACACGGACACAGGAGAAGTACAGGAGATGTATAAACAAAATGCATATAGGAGTCCATGCATAAACAAGACTATAGTAACTATTTGTATAATGGAGTCTTCTGGTCTGAGATGGCTCCCAAAGGAGTAGGGGAACAAATGCTCTCTGGGTTTGTGGACTGCATTACAATCTTCTGCTTACTAAAAGCAGCTGCATGCCTCCCAACCATCCCAATTTCCACAGGACAGTCCTGATTTGTGTGTTCTGTCCCGCCTTAGTTCTCTGTTGTCCCTTATATTTTTGTCCCCATCATTAGATGCATTCATGCTATATTTAGGGCACTGGGATCTTGCAGAGGGAACTGAAACAGTGCTCCCTGTAAGGTTAGATGTGGTGGGTCGGCCTTAGTGGCTGCTGGACTGGTTGCTTTATGTGAATTCACACCAGGCTGACCTGCCATTTTGGGTTGAGTTAGTGAAACAATTGCATCACTGGCATCAGGGCCGGATTTAGATGAAAAGAGGCCCTAGGCTATTCCACTTATGAGGCCCTTTCACCTTCACATTTTTAAGTTTGTAAATTACATGACAGACAATAAAATACATCATTACTGTGATATATATCAATATGTTAAATGAAACATGTTGTGATTGGTACTAACCTTTATAAAAAATGTGGCACGGATAATAAATTAAAAAAAAGTCGAGATGAGGAGATAGGGGGTGATTGTGATTGTGAGGGGGGTCATGAGGAGAGGGTGGGGTGATTGTGAGGGGGTGATTGTGACAGGGAGGGGGTGATGAGGAGGGGGGGTGATTGTGAGAGGGAGGGGGGGGTGATTGTGAGAGGGGGGTGATTGTGAGAGGAAGGGGGGTGATGAGGAGAGGGGGGATGATTGTGAGAGGGGGGTGATTGTGAGAGGGAGGGGGCGATGAGGAGAGGGGGGTGACTAAAAATAATTACCTTAAATCCCTGGTGGTCCAGTGGGGGCTGCCTGGTGGTCCGGTGGGGTCCCTGGTGGTCCGGTGGCCCTCATTTCCGGTCAGACCATGGATCTCGCGAGACCCAATCAGAGCGTTGCCATGGTAACCCACGGCAACGCTCTGATTGGGCAGTGCACGCGAGATCCATGGTCTGCAGCTCTGCACATTGCGGAGCTGCAGACCGCTGGTCTCGGCGATCGCGGCAGAAGGGGCATTATAGTCTGCCCCGGGCACCCCCCTAGTAAGTGGCACCCAGGGCGGACCGCCCCCCCCTTAGTACGCCAGTGGTCATATCATATGCGTAGAATTTCTCCTTATTTTCGGTTCAGTGTTTTAGTGTTCACTGTTTTTAGAATAGTGTAATTTTAATTTTGCTAACAATTTGAATGTAGGCCCCTCTTGATCTTGAGGCCCTAGGCTGAAGTCTAGTTAGCCTATAGGAAAATTTGGCCCTGACTGGCATGCCCCTTTACCTCCCTCCCACAGTGTCCAATTCTCAGGATGCCAGAGTATGCAACTGGAGGTGTGTTGAAATGCCTGCTAGCAGGGTTACTATACAAGAGCAGCAAATAGTAGATAGGAATTGTGTAGGACCTTTGTTAGCTAAGTCATATCTGGATTAGGACATTATGGCAAGGTGACTGCAAGATTTTAATGTTACTGTCTCTCTGTCTGCCAAACTTGAGAGATAAGAAATAGGGACAGGAGCGGGTGGAGCTAAAGAGATGTGCCATTGACATTACTAGCGACATGCAAAATGGGCGATCTTGTTTGAAAAGGGGGCAGGCCATCTAGAAAAGGGTAGCGTGATTAGTATCATAATTTTTTCATTTATAAGGGGGGTGGGGGGGAGGGAAGGAATGATTTTGTTTGGAAAGGGTGCAGGTTGTCTAGATAAGTATAGTTGTATTAGTAACACAATTATTTCATTTATAAGAGGGGCACAACAATCTTCTTTAAAAAAGGTTCTGGTCGTCTAAAAAAAGGATAGTTGGATCAGTAATGTAATTTTTTTTACATTTATAAGGTAGACGCAAAAAAATCAAAAATTGACCAGGGACACTCTAATAGTATGAATACCTATGTCTCGATTGGACAGCCAGGGAGGTTTAACTCCACTTCCATTAGCGTCGCAGAGCTAATGGAAGGGGTAGGCAGATGTTGCCAAGGTTCTGACAAGTAGGAGACTGTACTATTGGTGTACCTTAATACAGCTATTCTGAGGCTTCAGTTCTGGTTCTATATTGTCCATGGTCCCAGGCCATTGAGGTGGAGTTCAGTTTTAGTTCACCACTGCAATGTGACCAGGCTGTCTCCAAGATTGTCCTTTGTTGATCCATGTTTTGGACTGTAAATACAAAGTGTTGATGTCATATTCTCCCCCCTACCCTGCAGTGTCCTCAAAGCAGAGCAGAGAGAGAGAGAGAGGGTAGGCTGTAATCTGATATACTTCTTGGCAGTACTTCTGACTGTGTCTCTAAGCGAACTTGCAATTTCACACTAAAACTGATGTTTTGAGGCAGTTGGGAGGCATGTATACTTAAGATTCTGCATTTACACTTTATACTTTATTTTCTTGTAATAATTTTAAGTGTATATTATTGTGTTGGTATTCTGTCCTTGCTTATCTATGGGAGATCAATAGATTTCCACAATAGTTTCATGTCACTGTTTTCTGGTCCATTAAAACTCACCCCCTAATACAGTGGGACCTCGGTTTACGAATTTAATGCGTTCTCTGGGACGTTTCTTATTGTGAAACATTTGTAAACCGAAACGCGGTTTCCCATAGGAATGCATTGAAAACCAATTAATCCATTCTGGAGGTCAGAAAAAAGTCAAAATGAGCTGCCATGGAAACCAACCCACAATGCAGGACACACAATAAAAGGCATGCAAACGACAAAGCTCAACTCCCTACCTTTTCACTGCTTGAGAAATTCACCCAAAAAGTCCAAAAACTACTGAAAACTATTTTCAGAATGGCTCCAAAACGTGATGCAAAAGCCACTCCAACACCTCCACACTCGACACCTCGTGCTAACCACAGGCTCCAGCATGCAGGGGGCGGTGCTATAAACCTCCTAGGTGCAATGCATCCTGGGGAAACTTGCTTTGTATTGCGAAACAAATTTGTAAACCGAGGCATTATTTTCAATGGATTTTCATTTGTAAACCGAAAATTATGTTAACCGAGGCGTTTGTAAACCGAGGTCCCACTGTATGTTCTTATCCTGACCCTCCCCGCCCCCCCCCCCCCCCTTCTATATAGCTGATAGACTTTTTTTTTTTTTAAACAGGACTTGAGATTTGCAAGTGGTGCATATCTGTATTTTTGGTATTTTCACTGTGGAGAGTTTTATGGTGTTTGGCTTCACCACCATCTTTTTGGTACTTAACAGGACTTAAAATAGAATTGCTTTCTTTTTTCCTCCTCTCCCTTGGAATCCTTCCAATATTATACACATGCCCTTTTCTCACCAACCCGTTTCTCTGTGCTCTCTGGAATGCCTGCCCTGTTGGTA